>NC_137108.1:27148055-27638055 GCF_949357685.1 Gobio gobio | reverse complement strand
ACTATTCGGAAGTCAATAACAGCAGAGACTGTGGAAAAGTACTGTACATAAAAACAATGCCAGCAAGAATGCCAGCAAGAATGCAAGCTGTTATCAAGGCTAAAGGATGCCATACAAAATAGAACTTTTTGGTTATTATGTGTGAATAAAGACTATTAAGTAGTTTCAGTTTGTTATTTGCCTAATAAATTATGTTTTAAACAAGTTTTTGACAGATTCATAATATAGTTTTCTCTTTATTATATATATATATATATATATATATATATATTGTTATTATTACAATAATAAAAATAGCATGCACATTTTATTTTAATTTACAAATAACATAACTATATAATGTACAATTTAACAACATTTATGTACAGTGCCCTCCACTCATATTGGCACCCTTGGTAAATATGAGCAAAGAAGGCTGGGAAAATAAATCTACATTGTTTAGCCTTTTGATCTTTCAATTCTAACCTTTCATTGAAGTAAAACAATTAAAAGTTGTGGGAAACTCACATTATGAAATAAATGTTTTCATGTTGGCCACGATTGGCACTTCTAGAAATTATTATGAGTAAAATATCTCTGAAGTATATTCCCATTCATATTTACAATTTTTAGCCCACCAGGGTGACTTGAAATTGTCCAGCCATGACTTCCTGTTCCACAGGTGTATAAATATGAGAAAGCACCAATTCCCTTCACAATGGGTAAAACCAAAGAATAAAGTTCTGATGTTCAGCAAAAGATGGTCGACTAGCATTGCCATTTCAGCTTTGCTGGTGAACACCATGGATATCCAGCGACTAGACAACCAAACTGACACTAACCAGCATGGAAATTCATGGTCTTGTCAGCAGCATTCATACACAGTGCCTCATTTCTCCGTCGCTTAATCTCACCTTTTCCTAATGGCTGTCCCCACTCACATCCATCTCTTTCTCTTGAATGCAGTATCATTACTGTAGCTCCATATGAGTTTTCATTGACAGTCGGTTGCTGGGTTCAGCAATAACAGTGGTAACAGTTCTGGGCTCCTGAGGGCCCCGGTCTGAGTCTGAGTTTGAGAATGTGTGCTAAGCAGTATTGATTGTGCACAGAGACGAGCGAACGTATTTCTCATCCTGCTGTGATTTCTCTGCCCCTGGTGCTCTTTGTCGTAGATATATGAGGTCCTGTAAAGGTGCTGATGTGAAGCCTGACACGTAATTCAAATTTTCTCTGTGGCTCTGAGCCTCTGTGCACTGTCTGCTGTTCAGGAAATCTATATATATGCATCTGTTTGGGTCATGAGATAAAAAGTTGGTGTGGGTGAGCATGTGCGTTTGTGTGTTTCTACCTTGTCACCTCCTACCAGCTGCTGTCTTTCTATTTTTCTTTCGCTGTCCTCTGCCTGAACTCGGCACTCAGCATCGCCACTGCCTGACACCTTAGCCATACTAATGACAGTGAGGTGATGGAGAGAGCGATAGAGGGGGTAGGGATGGGGTGATGAGTAAACAGGAAGGAGGCAGTGCATATAAGTGTGAAATTATCTTTGTGTTGGAAACAAAGGTAAGCTAGGATTGGACTGAACTTTTATATATGGAGACCGGGGCTAGTTGTCACATTTGTCATAAGCGCTCATATATCAGTGTGTTTTCTCTACCAGTTGTTTTGTATAATGGTTTCAAACTTCTAGTTCAAAACCAATTTAAATAAGAATAATTTTTGTGAAGTTTCAATATAATATTTTATTTTGCAATTGGATGTTGGATAAACATTTAGATCAACTTTAAGTGAGTAGATGATGGCAAAGGTTTAATAACACCCTTAAATGTAAACTTTAGTAGATCTTTAGCAGAATGATTATCTATTTTATATATCGCACATTTTAATGTTGTGATGCCTAAATGCACTTTATTTCATAGAATTTGACACTTTTTTTGTTTTAATAACATTTTTTGACAGACGTTACAAAAGATAAAATCGTGTAGAATAGCATTATTGCCCATAATTTTAAGTACATCCCTAGTATTTTTTTTGTAATTGGGTTGACATTTAAATGTTTTATTATTTATTATGAATTGACAGGTTCCATTGTGACATTTCACCTTATCGCACTACTGTTTATAAAAGGGAATTGTTCAGAAAAGTTAAATTCAAGGCAACATGATGTATTCAGTTTTTCAAGTTCTATTGTTAGAACCATTATTGTTAATAATTGTCTTAGTAGGACTACTTTTTGTCAATTTGAATTTGTTCATTCACTAAATGCAAAACGCCTCATGTAGCTATTCATCAAGGAAACTGCAGATTTCTGGCAGAAAATTACCAGTACCTTTTCCATTTTTTCAACAACAAAAAAAATTAAAATAATAATATTTGTGTAGTGTAGTAGGGGTGGCCGATATGACCAAAATCTTATATAATGACATGAGTAATTTTATTTCACAATAACGATATATATATCATGATAGTTATTAAATAAGGTTTGTGATGCCACTGAAATTTCATAATTCGTATAACGTGTACATAAAGTATTCACAGCCTTTGCCATGGCACTCAAAATTGAGCTCAGGTGCGTCCTGTTTCCACTGATCATCCTTGAAATGTTTCTACAATTTGATTGGGGTCCACCTGTGGTAAATTCAGTTGATTGGACATGATTTGGAAAGGCACACACCTGTCTAAATAAGGTCCCACAGTTAACAGTGCAAGTCAGAGCACAAACCAAGCCATAAAGTCCAAGGAATTGTCTGTAGACCTGCGAGGCCAAATTGTATCGAGGCACAGATCTGGGGAAGGGTACAGAAACATTTCTGCAGCATTGAAGTTCCCAATGAGCACAGTGGCCTCCATCCGTAAATGGAAGAAGTTTGGAACCACCAGGACTCTACCTAGAGCTGGCCGCCCAGCCAAACTGAGCGAGGTGACCAAACCCGATGATCACTCTAACAGAGCTCCAGCGTTTCTCTATGGAGAGAGGAAAACCTGTAGAGTGGATTGTAGAGTGGCCAGATGGAAGCCACTCCTCCTCAGTAAAAGGCACAGGACAGCCCACCTGGAGTTTGCCAAAAGGCATCTTTCATGGATTCTCAGACCATGAGAAACAAAATTCTCTGGTCTGATGAAACAAAGATTGAACTCTTTGGCCTAAATGGCAAGCCTCATGTCTGGAGGAAACCAGACACCGCTCATCACCTGGCCAATACCATCCCTACAGTGAAGCATGGTGGTGGCAGCATCATGCTGTGTGGATGTTTTTCAGAGGCAGGAGCTGGGAGACTAGTCAAGATAGAGGGAAAGATGTCATCCTTGATCTGCTCTGGATCTCAGACTGGGGCGAAGGTTCTCTTCCAACAGGACAACGACCCTAAGCACACAGCCAAGATAACAAAGGAGTGGCTACGGGACAACTCTGTGAAATGTCCTTGAGTGGCCCAGCCAGAGCCCAGACTTAAACCTGATTTAACATCTCTGGAGAGATCTGAAAATGGCTGTGCACCGACGCTCCCCATCCAACCTGATGGAGCCTGCAAAGAAGAATGGGAGAAACTGCCCAAAAATAGGTGTGCCAAGCTTTTAGCATCATACTCAAAAAGACTTGAGGCTGTAATTTGTGCCAAAGGTGCTTCAACAAAGTATTGAGCAAAGGCTGTGAATACTTATGTACTTGTTATTTCAATTTGGCAATGATTTCAAACAAACTTCTTTAACGTTGTCATTTTGGGGTTTTGTTTGTAGAATTTTGAGCAAAATTATTAATTTAATCCATTTTGTAATAAGGCTGTAACATAACAAAATGTGGAAAAAGTGAAGCGCTGTGAATACTTTCCGGATGCACTGTATGTATGTGTATTTAACTGTTAAAGGCCAATTAGGCGACAAAAAGCACTCTGTTCAGTTCTCACACGCTCTATGAGCAGCGGCTTCATGTAGCGTGTCTCAAGACAGTGATAAGAAACATGCACATATACTGAAATGAGTTGGCTTTCGCTGCTAATTGTTGCGCTTCAGCGGTTTAAAATCACAAACAATATGCTTTTGTGACCAGGCAGCACAGCAACGTCACAAGAGCATAACCGCAATCAGATAGTAATAGTAATAGATAGTAATTTGATAGTTCAAAATCTCTACTGGTTGACAAATTTCTACTGTTTAATCGTGTCTACCAGTATATCGCCCACCCCTAGTAGTAACACAAATTAATCTAGTATTTTAGTAGGATATTGTTCACGGGATACTTGATGTGTGAAGTGCATTGATATCTTTGTTTCTAAATGATCTTTTAAAGCAAATATATCTTGGATATAGTTTTAAAGGTTTGTACATAGACCTCAACACTTGATACACAAACCTCCAAGAATGTTAGCAAATTTAAGTGTAAAAGTCAGCAAACAGTGAAATAATATTCCTATTACAGTAACCACATAAATGATTCATGCTGTAATATATGCGGAGAACTCACAAACCCTTAGCATTTCAGCAATATTCTTCTTTGAAATTCCATGTTTGACTAGTTGGTTCAACATTTGGATCAGTTCTGTTGTTCTTACGTGTGTTTCTAGTAGAAGTAATTCACATTTATTAGCATCTGCGACTGAAAAGGTCCAGTGAACTTGCAAAATATGTAGTTACCGTTTTACAGTGCAGTGCAAAAGTTCAATGCATGTTCAGTGACCTGAATCTTTTTCCTGGACAATATCAGTAGAAATGTTCAACAACTGTTTCATAGCTGAGATGCTAATGGATGTGCCTATACAGACACTGACCTTCAAAACTAAACCTACCCTGAGAAATATCCACTGGAGTAAATGGGTCTGACACCAAGCCCCAGTGTCCCCAAGGTCACTCTCTCTTCTCTGTACTTGGGAAAAAAAAGAAGAAAAAAAGAATAAGGAATGAAAATGTGTGGTAGATTATGCCCAGAGCCCTTGTATTTTCTGATCACAGTGGAACAACTCAGGGGACCGACTCACCTGATTGAGTGAGCCGAGAGTGCTGGTGTGTGGCCGGAGCACAGAGGCGTGTGCGCCTGCTGATAGGCAGTTGCTTGGCGACTGTGTGCTTTATGCTAAATGACATTACAGTCAGTGATTGATGCAACCAGTGCCCAGCTGTGCATGAAGAAAGGAGAGAAAGAGGGAGAGAGAAATGAGCAGACAAATGAGGAGAGAGAGAGAGCGAAAGGGAGAAGGGATTTGTCCGCCTGGCTCATGCTATAGTAGAAGAGGTGTAATAACTATAATTACGGCACATTTTAACGCATTAAGCTAAGAGATTAATGCCACACCCACAGCTAGGAGCTTGATTGAATCTGTGAGAGAGTATACATAGGCCAAATGTATGCGTGTGCTAATCTAATAATAAAAACATAATTCAAGTGTCTAAAAATAAGATGTGTTTGTGAGTTTAAATTTGCACATAGGCACTTTTTTTCCGTCCAATAGGACAAACATATTAAAGTGTGCATTAGTGTGTGTAGTAATAGTTTGGATCTCTATATGTAGAAACAAGCTAATGAGCCTCGTGATTAATACACTCAAACGCAGACACAAAAATAGAAGTCTTTGGTGCAAAGAGATGCACAAAGCCAAGATGTAGGGATAGTAGAGCAGAAGGAGAGATGTAGTGTGTGTGTGTGTGTGTGTGTGTGTGTGTGTGTGTGTGTAGGTGGGAGATAATAATGCTTTTGAACAGCCAAGATGTTCTGTGTTCTTGGCTGCTGACTATCTGATAACAACAGCTTGAGTTTGACATGAATCGCTGTAGTAAAAAATACGAGTGCATTATTTATCAAAGAACACCTGTATGCTGAGGAGGTCACCTTGCCCCGAAACTGTCCACTTCCTCTTAATGATGAAGTGTAGAAGGGAAGGAAAAAGGTGGATAGGAAAAGTGGATGATGAAACCTATGAAACGTTGATGTCAGAAAGGTTCAGTTCTGTGAGTGTGTATTGTGTAATGTTTTTAAATACTTTTTGTTGCCGTTTAATGTGCAAGGCCAGAAGTCTGGACGTCTTGTCTGTGCCAGAAAATATTTCCGTTGCTTTTGTACAATGAAAATAACTGCACAAATGTGGTTTAATACAGGCCTGTTGTGATGTCTGCGGTGCTGGAGGCTGTTCTCTCCATGAATAAATCATGTGAATTACTGCTTTATTACAAATTATTTAACTGTTTGATGTTATTTGTTGGTGGTGTTCTTTTGAGTTATATGTTATGTGATGTTGGCGCAGACACATCTCTGTCCTTTAATATGTGGTTGAAAATCACCTTCCTTGTGCTTTGTGTGCATCATTCCTCTGGAGAGTTTTCATCTCTTAAAATTGTAATCAATAACTTCTAATGTCTGTTATTGGTGTAAGAGAGATGTTCACTCAAAAAGCGTGACGAGAAATTTCTTTGCATTATGTAGAGTGAATACATCACTGTTCAAAAGATTTATTTGTTCGTTTTTGTTTTGTTTTTTGAAATTAGTACTTTTCAGCATTAATGTGAAATTGATCAAAAGTGACAGTAAAGACATTTATAATGTTACAAAAAATTTCAAATAAATGCTGTTCTTTTGAACATTATATTCATCAAAGAATCCTGAAATGTATCGTAGTTTCCACAAAAATATTAAGCAGAACAACTGCTTATTATCAACAACATTGATAATAAGAAAAGCATATTAGAATGATTTCTGAAAGATTGTGTATCACTGAAGACTAGACTGATGACTGCTGAAAATTCAGCTTTGCCATTACAGGATTTAATTACATCTTAATTAAACGGTAGTGTATACCATATAAATAGTATAGTTATTTTAAATTTAACTTTATGACTTCCTCAGGGCCGTGCAGAGAGTTCTTCAGAGGTAGGGGCTCAAATGTAAAAAAGGGGCAATATGTAAATATATATATATATTAGGGGTGTAACGGTACACAAAACTGACGGTTCGGTACGTACCTCGGTTTTGAAGTCACGGTTCGGTACGGATTCGGTACAGCAGTTTTACAAAATTGCTTTTTATTAATTTTTATTCAACAGTGGTTTAAAATTGGATAATATTTAGAGCTTTGAAGTGCTGGAAAAAGTATGAAGCAATTGAAAGCCCTTGAAAAGTTCTTGAATTTCACTCTCAAAAGGTTGTACGAATCCTTTCTCACTGGATCTCCCAGCGCTGTGTAGTAATGGTGTTGCATAGGCTTGTTGCGATAGTCTGTGTTGTTCAGACTAAACTGGTTACTTCACTTGCCCACCGTGGCACTGTTATGTTTTTTTTTTTATAGTAATACAATAATTTAGTTCAGTAAGAGAACATACTACAATTGAAAACAGAACGTGTCTGTCTAATACAGTTTGAACTGAACGAGAGTCGCAGCACAAACGGGCAGATCTCGAGAGCAAGGAGCTGAATGACAAGATTATTGCGGAAGATTTGGTTTCAAAGCGAAATGTAAAAGCGCCTTTTCAAGTGAGTTTTTCATTGTACTGTTTTGTTGTTGTGTTTTTCATTAGGAATAATAGGCTAATGAACCCACCGTTCAAGCAACCCGCCCCCGAATTGGCACTAATCCCAAACCGAAGTAAAGTGGGCACGGCTGCACGGTCATTCACGGCGCGCGTCCACTGGCGCGTTTTCAGTTCATTCCTATGGAAGCTCAACTTCCATTGGAATTCATTGAAAACACTCTTTGCTCCGCACTGTTATGAATGCCAGAGGGGCCATGCACATTTTACTTTTGGTTCATTGGTTCAAAACTCATCGAATTAGCAATTTCGTTCCGGTTTCATTTCTTTTGCCGTTTGATGTTTCTCATATGCAGCAGAAATGGCAGCTCTTATCAGTTGGCCAATGTGGTGGTGGCACTGGTGCGACCTCTAACAAAATGTAGTCGCACCAGCAGGAAAAAAGGTCGCAGTCTGGAGCCCTGCATGAGTATGTTGTTTTTTCCAAAAAGTAGAAACATGGAAACTCTGTAGCACTATCAAGTCATTGCTATCTATTTGAACATCCTGACATGGCAGAACAGCTTAACCAATGGCTCTTGGGAGCGGGACTAGCCTAATTGTTTATCTAACAAAAAGCATAAGAAAGAGTAAACCTGTTTGAAAATAGTCATTATTTTCATGATTTCATTTGGCGCCACTGAAATTACACTTTGCACCTTTAAGGGAGGCAGCTTCCTATCTCTGTGGTTGCTCTCTTGATCTGTAATCTACATAGACATCTGTCTCTCTCTTCCTCCGCCTCGCTCTCACACATCCAATTCACACAAACACACACAATCTCATCTATTTTCATTACCACATATGTTTCACCTGAATGCACACTGAGAGACTGATTATAAGTCTCACGTTTGAGCTTTTTAAAACAATGATTCAGGCATAACAATTTTCATAAACATCTTATCACCCACTTTCTCTCTCTCTCTCTCTCTCTCTCTCTCTCTCTCTCTCTCTCTCTCTCTCTCTCTCTCTCTCTCTCTCTCTCTCTCTCTCTCTCTCTCACACTCACACACACACACACACACACACACACAGCATCTGTGCCCATGGGCAGTACAGAACCACGGTAATTGAACTGACATACCTACAGTGTATTAATACAAGTTTAATATGGCTGGTGTGAATGAGAGAAGAGCTGGAGACATAAAGAAGAAGACGAGAGAGAGAGAGAGAGAGAGAGAGAGAGAGAGAGAGAGAGAGAGAGAGAGAGAGAGAGAGAGAGAGAGAGAGAGAGAGAGAGAGAGAGAGAGAGAGAGAGAGAGAGAGAGAGAGAGAGAGAGAGAGAGAGAGAGAGAGAGAAGGCGGGTTAGAAATGGGAGCAGCAGAGCAAATCAAAGCAAAATGAAACGGATTTGCATATTTCAATGAACGCCGCAGGTAGGCCTTCTAATTATTTCATTTTCCCTCAGCTCTCATTTCCTCACTTGTTCCTTTCAGTCATCAGTCGGCTTGGACTGTTAAAGATGTGTATTTTAGCTCCAGACTTATTTTTTCCGACTGTTCAAGTGTCTGTACCTCGCAGTTATTGCTAATGATGCACTTGCTGTTGTACTTCCTGTCCCACAGTCCCAGCATCACCTACGTTTCATTTAATTTCGCTTTTGGGTCTCGGCCCACCTTTGTTCAGGTAATTTGTTTTTGGAAATTTTCCTCTTTCATTGAAACCTTCCCCTGAGACTGTTGCCCATAATTTCATTTAATTCCGTTCGCAGTCTGTGGCCATGACTGCTCACACTGCTGGCAAATCAATGGGGTGATTGTTATGTAACACAAGTTTTGACAAAGAGACAGCAATGATTATATGAATATAAGTCTTAAATAATGTGTCACATATCACTCGCATGATAAGAATAGTCTTTGAAAATTTAGGGGGGAGAATGGATCCTTCTGGTCTGCCATTTAATGGATTTAGAGGTGCTGGACTGGGCTGGATTGTAATGCTGGGCTGCAATGCTGTGTGTGATTTGAGTGTAAGTGTGTTTTTGTTTGTTTTTACACATTAATGGCGTACATTCTGCACCAATAATGTGCCAAATATAATAGGCCAGTATCTCCTGTTGCAAGGTTCCAGATTCACTAAGCAAGCAAGCAAGCTTTGGCTGAAATTGTGACATAATATATGGTTATCACTAGCCTGGTCCTACCAGACAGAGGGTTTGGCCACTCTCCATTGACAAGCGTTAACTTCCTTGAAGGCGGGTACTCTGTTGAAGTTTAAAACTATTGGAGCCACTCTGGATCTGCCATAGGCAATCGCTATAGTTTGGTCATGACGTATGTCATCTCAAACTAGCGCACGACATCAACTTCAACGTTCTCAGCCACTCCCTCTGTTCGCTGATTGGACCGGTTAAAATTTGACCGGAGAAAACCAGAGAATATACCGCAAACCCAGACTGAGTACTGAAGGAAAATGAAAATTGAGCGAAAGTACATAGGAGGGCGGAGCCAGGCTAGGTTATCACTAGGTCTGGATAAAAATATAAATTTGTATTCAAACATTCCCAACATCAGTTTTTATAAGTCAAACAAGATCTGTCTTTTATGGCGCTTTTCCAATGCATGGTACGGCTCGGTACGGCTCACTTTTGGGGGGGGTTTCTACTGTGTACAGTACCTAGTACCTGGTACTTTTTAGAACCACCTACAGATCACCGATTGGTCAGAGAGAATTGCGACTACCTGCGTCATTGGATTTGCGACACAAGACACCGAACCCACTAGATTTAAATAGTCAGCAACAGTCACCGCAGTATCATTTGCTCGCGCACCTTTTTTAAACGACTTGCTTTTAAACAATAGTAGCACGCAACTTGAAAAAATAAATGGCTGTTTCGTGGTCAGTAGACGAGGTGGTGGTGCAAATATTACGATCAGTCTATAATCCCACCCAAGTGATACTAAACTGCAGTGGAAAAGCAAACCGAGCCAAAGTAAAGCGAGTCATGCTGAGTCGTACCATAGTGGATAAGTTACTACTAGCGTTGTTGTCACGATACTAGACTTTCTAACTTGGATACGATACCTTAAAAAATATTGACCATAATATTTTACCAACAGTGAATGCATGTTTGCTGTCTATATTGAATCTGGTTCAATAAAAAGATTTAAAGTACGTACCTCAAAATAATGGCAAGAAACATCTTTAAGTTGTCTTAGCAGGCTGCATGTAAAAACAACAAAACAAACATGTATCCAGTATAATCGAATGGCGAAACAAATGACTCTTATGAACTGCTTCTTTGTTGTGAATCAAAACACAGCATGACCAGTGTAGCCCTAAACAAATGACTCTTATGAGCTGGTTCTTATACAGCATAATTAAAAAAGATTGGTTAGTGGTCTACATCAGCCTGAAACTCTATGGATATTTTAACTGAAATATATCCAACTGATTTAGAATCATATCCAGCCGAATTGAATTAATAGCTTGTGAGTCAGAATTTAATTGAATCTGGAAATCTGTATCGATACCCAGTTGTACTATAGTTATCTCTGGTGTAAGCAAATCTAAAATCTCAGTGGCTATCACACTTTTTCTAACAACTCTTTAATGTAATACAGGCCTTACTCTTGCAGTGCTGTCTGTATTTCTGTATCTCTGAGAATGTGGAGATATTCTGTGCATCTGTGTCATGCGTCTCTGACAGTGAGGATGCATTAAGTGAATCTGTATTCAGTGTGTCTCTGACAGTGACGACATATTCTGCCATTTCATAATCTCATTGAAGATCAATGTCATTGAAGCCCAATGACATTACAACTTGTATCATGGTTTGGTTTTATTCTTTCAGTAATCCAAGTCCATTTATATTTTGTTGTTGTAATTTGATTTGCTTTGATTTTTATTGGGACAATGGAGATGTTACTGATGCGCTCTTGCCATTTATATGGGTTTCAGAACCCAAAAGATGAAATTCAATGTAACACACAACTGTACTAGAACATTTTACCACATTTAGATTCATATCCTGTATATTTATTCTGGACATATACATCTATACGTAGTTCTATATTTATATAGACTATTCAGTCTGGTTTTGTCTGTGGATGACCTCAATTCAGATGAAAAACTAGAGATTTGATTTATCCTGAAGTGATTTGCTGATTTTCTGTTGCTTATTTTTATGGTAAATGGTAAATGGACTGCATTTATATAGCGCTTTCAACAGACCTAAGCACTTTACACATTGCCTCACATTCATCCATTCATACACCGACGGCGGTGTCAGCCATGCAAGGCTAGGTGTCTTGCTCATGGACACCTCGACACTTGGTCAGGTGGAACCGGGGATTGAACCACCAACCTTCCGGTTTGTAGACAATCTACATGAACCACTGAGCCACTGCCGCCCCATTGATATGTATTGTATTAATTATGTATTGTTTCATATATTTATTTAAAAAATACTGTAAAAAGGGTTTTTGAAGGTGCCTGTCCTGAACGTATGACCCTATTACTGAACGGATCTCTCATTTTAGATTCATAGTGCACGTTCACAATAGCAATAAGATCCCTTTCCATTATTTTCCTTCGTAATTTAATTGGAATTGGAATTTAATTATGCAAGTTAAAAAATGAACTCATTTTAATCACTCTAATACACTCAACAGTCTGGATAGGTCCAGAACAACTCTTGATTAATTTTGATTACAGTTACTACCCATGATTCCTCACCCCACTCCTCTGTCTCGTTTTAACGCGATCATGTGCTCCGTCTCTCGCTATTCTCTCCCAGACACCTCCGTCATCTCCATCCTCTCCACATAAATGTCAAATTAAACGGCTTCTTTTTCGTCTTGCACTCTCTCTCTCGCTCTCTGTTGCCTTCTCTCCTACTTTTCCCAGCATGCTGGCTTGTGTAAAAGGTTGTTATGTGAGTTAGGTGTTAATTGGTTGCTGAAGTCCATTAATATTCTCCTTGCGACTTTGCTCGTCAAGAGCCAAGCGGGGAAAACTGATGAGTGTGTGATTTTCCTCTAGAGAGAGAGAAAGAGAGAGTGTGAGGGAGAGAATGAGAGAATGATGGAGAGGGAGGAAGAAAGAGCAAGGTTCAAAGCCCCGCTGTAAGGTCACTGGCACAGAAGGGAGGAAAAAAAAGGAGAGTTATTTAGAAAGAAAGAGACAGAGCGACAGCCTAAGAAGTCGAAGAGAGAGAGAGAGAGAGATAGAGAGAGAAACACTGTGTTGATAAAGAGCCACTAAAGGCCACTATTCAGAGAGGAACAGAAAAGGAAGATTATGTTATCATATGGAAAGAAATAGTTCCTTTGTGGGCTGATAGATAACTGGCAGAATGGGGACGAGACGTGAAGGGATGAAGAAAACAGTGTGATGATCACATTCCCGCTCTCCTGTTTCTTTTGATAAACAACATACAACACTGCTCAATAGGCTCTGATCCCGGTGAGAAACAGCACATGACGGTGCTCTCAGAACCTGCAAGAATCTTCCTGTTGACCAACTTTATTCGAGTGTGTTTGTATCTCTGCGTGTGTGCGTACTTACCATTGTTGGTGAGTTACTAGCTGAAAGTAGCAATGCTAACTTGACCGTACTTGAGTGAAAAGACAAATGGTTACCACCCAAATCAGGTCTCTTAGTCTTTGATTGATCTTCCGAGACAACTGGTATAAAATATGAATTGAAAATGTATCAAAACAATCAAAAATCAATCAGTTTTAGTATTAGTGTGGATACAGCGTTTTGAGTAGCTTATATTTAATGTACATTTAGTCATTTAGCAGATGTTTTTATCTAAACAAACTTACAAATGAAGAACATCACAAGCAATTTATCATATTAATAATGTCGCTTTTCCAGTACAAGCTACTGGGGAATAAGTAGCGGTGTAGCGTGTCAGAACAGCTATATCATATTTGTCACACTGTATCGCGCATGCAGCTTTACAGCCTAGTGAGCTGAGGCAATGATCAAATGATAATCAATCCGATTCATTTTAGTGAATCATTTGGGCAATTCATGTAAATGAATTGGTTGGAACAGAAATGAGTCACTGATTTGTGTCTCTGTGCGGAAGTCCCTGTGCAGCACTTTGCACATTTTATACTGTATTTATTGACGTTCAAAAGTTTGGGGTAAGTATGATTTGTTTTTAAAGAAATTAATACTTGTATTCACCAAGGATGTATTAAATTGAGTTACAATGCTGAATTTGATATTTGTCACAGAATCTAGAAAGACAAATCACAGTTTTCATAAAATATTAAGCAGCACAACTGTTTTCAACATTGATAATAATAAGAAATGTGACACTGAAGACTAAAAATACATTAAAACAGAAAATGTTATTTTAAATCTTTTTTTTTTTTTTTTTTTTAATAAGAGGTTTCCTTCAAAAAACATAAAAATATCTTGCATACCCCAAACTTAAATGTTAGAGATTTATTTATTTTAAAAGGCTATTCATGACTATATGTGTCCGATTATAAATGATATAATCTGATCCTTTTTTATAAAGAAATTTGGATTTGATATTATGGTCAGAACGTACATTGGTAATACAATTAGCTAAATAATTACACGCTAAAATTATTTGTAAGAAAAAACATTTTATTTCTGACAAACGGGGACAATAGCAGCTCTGCAGCACATCAGATATATTTTCAGTAAAAGCTTCAGTGTTGACAGCTTCATTATGATGGAAACGATTCGGAGCGTTTTGTTTCAGACTTGGTGTTATAGTGTTGTTGCTCTTAGTGGAGCGTTTTAGCTGTTCAGTGCTGTAAAAAGCCTGTGTTGGAGGGTGACTAAGGGTTAGTTAGTCTCCAAATGCCTTAATAGCGTCCCACAAACTGAGACTTTGGCAGGATTTCTGTTTCGTCTGTTGTCGTTGTGAGTCGACTGTGTGCGTGCGCCTCCGGGTTTGAGCGTGTGTTTGTATAAAGGGTGATAATTGTGCTCATAGGTTTAGAGTTCGTGTGAGGTTTTAATGAGAAGAGCTCACAGGAAGCTGTCTGATTGAGTAATGGCTGCCGGCTTGGCATAAAAGCCTGGCACTGACAAACAACAAGACTCAGAAGGAAAGAGAGAGAGAAAAAGTGCCAAGAAAGTCTTCCATACCCACACTCAGGGCCATGCGCACTCGCTTCACTCTCTCTCGCTCTTACTCGACGCCCTCCTTCTCCTCCAAGAGACTTAAATTCACCACTCCCCCACCCACACGCATTATTACATAGCCTGAAGGACAAAACGCAAATTTAATCTGTGATAAGCAGAACATAGGATCAGCGCATCAAAATACCCTGCACCTTTTCTGCTGATGCACCAGGATTCTTGCACCCACGGACTCCCACCTTCCCACCTGCAGCCTCAGGCTTTCCTGGACTGAACCGTTTGTGCTGGATTAAGTTTTAAGTGCCTTAATGTCTACGGTATCACAAGCAGTCAAGAGTGTGTATGAATCATGTGTGAGTTTTAAACATTGCCCTCCTGCAACTGTTAACTCATGTCCCTTAAGTGCTTTGGCAACATTTGGTCTGCTGTGGTGCCAATGAAAAAAAAAAATGATTGGGATGCAAATGAGGATAGAGGAACAGGAAGATGGACTGTGGACAAAGTCTTGTGCTGCACACAACCGTAATGAATACACACATGGCCGCATCAGCAGTAATAGAGTGTAATAAGGACAAAAAGATGAAAATAAATGACATCTGTGCTTACACAAAAGTGACTTTTATACAGATAGACTTGACTGTGTATGTAGTAGTCATCCAGAAAAGTAGGAAACTAGTTGGTGGGTTTGCTTTTTCCAGGGGTGTGCAGCGAACAACATTCAAAATAAACAGGAGTCAGGCTGACTCCTCCATTCATAACTCATGACTTTGTCATGTGACTTATATATTCATGAAATGTGTATATATACATAAATGCTATAACATTAAAATACGTTTCTTTTACATTTATAGCACAGCTTTTTAATGAGGCAGCAACATATGATAGATAGGACAGAACAAGAAAGGATAATAACAATCTTTCATTGTGCAAATTATAATATAAAAATTATAGTATTATAATTTGATAGGCTCCAATACAGAGCGTCACAAAGCGCTTATGCGCAGAATTATGCGCTTGAAGCAACATGGAGTCACAGCGTGCTGAGGCAGCGCTTCACATTGAAAAGTTCAAAGCACAAAGGGAAGAAATATTGATGTGTAGTTTAATATATCTATGCAATAGTTTATTGAGCCTTTTCTTTGAACAGTTTTAAATTTCAGCTACTGTGCGCGTGAAGACAATTCATGGTGCTCTCTACTCCAGTGTTGTGATCCAACAAATACCGGGAGAAAGTAACGTTTTTAGAAACAATAAACTTTAATAAGCTTTAGCAAGATAAAGTCATTTTATGCAAAACCTGCTGATCTACTGATTGAGTATAATAATACAAACATTGAATCATCTTGGAGAGAGTTTCATTGTTTTGACGGTCGTAACCAAGCGCAACACGCAGTTTGAAAGCTGGATTGAGAATGACTGACAGCCGCAACGGAGGGAAGCATTCATGTGAACTTGAATTTAAAAACTTAAATATTCATCTGTACCTCCCATTAAACTATGGAAAAGCTTCAGAAAACTTGGAATGTAGTGCAAAAAAAACGTTATGGTGATTTTTTTTTATGTTTTTGTGCCTTTTGTGGGGCTTAACAATAACACAGAATAGTATACGCACAATATCGAATTTGGATCGGTCCCGTCTGACCGATCCGGCAAAAATGGCAGTATCTGAGCCGAGACCCGATCTGAGTATCGGATGGCCGTACCCCTAGTTTGTACACATTCACACAATCTTGCTTTCCTCT
This sequence comes from Gobio gobio, assembly GCF_949357685.1. Classification (NCBI taxonomy): domain Eukaryota; kingdom Metazoa; phylum Chordata; class Actinopteri; order Cypriniformes; family Gobionidae; genus Gobio; species Gobio gobio. Next base: position 27,621,765 of record NC_137108.1, on the reverse strand, counting down.
CCCATAGCCCCCTGTGCACACACTGGATACTGTTCACACATGAATACACACAGACTCACGCATTTATGCACACATAGCGTAGTATAGTACAGAATGTACAGCACATCACAAAATAAGACTCATTCATTTAGAACGGCCCCTCGTGACCTGGTGAACACGCTCTGTGTGCCAGACAGATAAAGACCGATCAGAAAGAAGCTGATGACCCTGAGAGCTTAGCAAAACACAACCAACTGTAGAAGTGAGACTGAAAGACAGTGAAGCTCACTGACTGACTGACTGACTGACTGTTTTGCTTTCTGAATGAGTGCTATTGTGGACTCTCCCCTGCCCTTTACCAAAATAACGATATGTGGGATATGCATCTGCCAGTACGCACACACTCAAGTATAAAAGGGTTCTCCTCCCAAATTGTGTCCGTGCAGTTTCAAGAGAGGTTATACAAACATCAAGCAGATTACTCCAGGAGTTTTTGGACTACAAACAGAAGATGTGAAAGAAAAGAAACTAAGCTTGAAGGAATTAAAGGACCATCCACAAAAGGACAGATCAAGAAAAAGAGAGAGAAGGCAGAAAGGAGAGGAGAGATGGATTAACTTTGACCCGACTTTGGTGGAAGTAGGGAAGTTGTGTGACTCCTTAGGGGAAAATCGAATGGAATCAGGCAGTTACCTGAGGCTCAGATCTGGAGCTGTGCTCCCACACAGTGAATATCAGCCCTGCCAATCACTGTGTGTGTGTTAGTCAGGATCCTGTCTGTGCTCAACATCACGCTGTGCTTAGAACACTAGTGTGATCTGCTGTTCCGGGCTTTAATACACCTGTGCAGAGCTCTTTGTTAGGGATCAAGCTGGACTTCTGAGCCTACTGTTCACGGTTTTCAGTGTTAAAGAGCAGAACCTTTTAATATTTCAATGTTGGATGGGTTATAGAATTGCTTATAGAACACAAAACACATTGTTTGGCGCCTGTATCCGTCGTTGAGCACAGCCGTTTCTTAGGTTGCTCAAATGTGGTTGTTTAATTTCTTGCAGTTTAAATACGCGTTTCAAATCTGGTGAAAACAGTTGGCAGACTAGACAGCGCATTGATTTATGATCGTTTCAGCGAACCAGACTGTGTTTGCTGTATCACGGTGTCTTTCTGGCACCGAGGTGCGTAAAATGACGAGGTGAATCTCAGCAGGCTCTGCCTCATCACGGAAGAGAAAAACAAACTCACAAAAACAGACAAGGTGTGAGGAGAGAAAACAAGATTTTCAAAAGCGAAAGCTTTTGTGGGATTTCAAATCTGTGATTTGGTTAGCCGGCTACTGTTTCGGATATAAACACAACAACTATGATATCATCTAAAAGGACTACTCCATTAGTGTTTGTAACATTCAAGCTTGGTGTTTGAGTGCTAATAAGTGGTTTGACGGTAAAGTTAACTGTGGATGAGTTTCTTTTTATTCTCGAACGTGGAGACAGGATCGTTTTAATTAGCCGCCTTGGGTTGGTTATTAGCGCATGCGATATTAGTTGCTTGAGGATTAAAACGCAGCCGCTAAAGTGATTTCGTTAACACTGCACTTAAGGAGCTCTGGTGTTTAGTGTAGTAATTTTGCTGCGGTTTCAGCTGTCTGCTGTGTAGCGTGTGTTGAATTGTGCAGTCATCAGCCACAGAGGCCTCATTGATCAGCTACCGAGTCTCAATACACAATGACACCAGGCCAGCGATCTCTCCTCCTCTCCTCCACTCCATCCCTCCTGCTGCGATCACTCGTTCTGATCTCCCTCTGCCGTGAGTCGCCACATTTCTTGCTTTTCCTCTCCATCTGTCTCGTTTCTCTCTGTAATTTCTCAGCACACCTCGAAATGAATCTTTCTCCCTCTGTCTGTAACCTTATGAAACTCGAAGCTATACTTTCATTTCTCTTCATCTTTCTCATCTCGGTCTTGGACAGTCTCCCTCTCTCTTTATTTTCGACAGTCCCCGTCTCCTCAGACACTTCTCTCTGTCCTTCTCTCTCACTACGCCTTAAGGGAAGATAATTTATGGGAAGGAGTGAAGAGATGCACATGTGAAGAGAAAAGAGGATACGGGGAGAGGAGAATGGAGGCAGAGAGAGTTGGCAGATTTATGATTGAGGGATCAGAGAGGAGTGTGGACCAAAGACAAAAAGATATAAAATAGTGGTGTCATGTATTTTTTTCCTTCTCTTTTTAAAATGGGCACTAGTGGAAGTCTTGACTCACTTTGTGCCCCAGGCGAGAAAATACAAAAGGCGAAAAAAAAAAAAAAAAAAATACAAATTGCCAGTTGAATATATAAATGCTAGATACAATAGAGATTATTTAGCATGCAAAGGAACCGGTTTCAAATCCTGACCTAATAAGCTCTTGACATAAAGAAAGCAAAATTGCAGCAGGACTTGACAGCTATTGATCAACCCGCATTTTCATTGTATGGAAAAGATTTGACATTTCGACAATGACTCCTTTGTGTTCAAGCTGAAAAAAAGGCATATGAGTTTAGATCGACGTGAGGGTGGGTAGATGATGACAGAATTTGTGGTACTTGATCGGATTGACCAAATTTAAACTGCTGCAAAGTTTTAGACAAACACTTCTTACTTATCAATTAATGTTCATTTAGCCAGTTTTTACATAGATGTCCTTTACCAACACCAATCATTTAATAACAGTTAAATGTAATCTTAAAAAAACCCTGTAGTCAATAATTGTATCCCTTAAAACTGGTCTGACATTCAAAATCCAAAATGTTTTTTTTTCTTGTGAAAAAATGTCTGTAACTCAACACCTTAGCTTCATTAAGTATACGCAGAATCATGAATATGCAAATGAGCCCCGCCTCCACTCACTCGCCAGCACAGAGACTCACTTGGTCAACTTTTACTCAAGGTACACTCTTAAAAAAAAAAGGTTCTATATTGCACCAAAAATGGTTCTTGGCTCGTAATCATAGGGGAACCTTTTTTAGTGCTATATAGCACCAATTTTGGTGCTTCAGTGGTTCTTCAGCGGTTCTTCAGAGGTTCTTCAGCGGTTCTTCAGAGGTTCTTCACCGGTTCTTTGACTAAGGTGCTATATAGCACCTCTGAAGAACCGCTGAAGAACCACTGAAGCACCAAAATTGGTGCTATATAGCACTAAAAAAGGTTCCCCTATGATTACGAGCCTTTTTTTTTAGAGTGTACTGCTGCACAAAAGTATTGCTCTTCACAATGTCGGACACACAACGGTAATTAATATGATTAGCATTTTGCTTGACTTCGTTATCAAACAGCTAATAATGTGTTGCTAATGTTACACAAACCTCGTTTTCGTTCGCAATCCCAGTCTGCCTTCTAAAAATCAGTAGGCTATCCTTAGAAACGCTTTGATCATAGAATGTCAGTGGAGAAAGGCATATAGTTCATAATAACATTGTAATACAGATACATAATTCGCCCGTTATATTGCTAAATGAACCCGATTTTTCATACCAACTGAAAAATATACCGGGATAACCTGGTTTCTCTTGAGACTCCCCTGCTCCACAGCATATTAATGATGATGTGCTAAAGCCCGCATATCGATGTGATTGTGATTGGTTACAAGGTCTTTTATGATGTCAGAAACAGTGTTTTTGGACCGTCTTTGGTTCACTGGACTTTTAAGAGAAAATACTCAGCAATGGGGTTAGCTTATGCATTTGCAAATGGTTTGTTTAAAACATTCAAAACACCACATAGACATAAACAAAATTAAAAACTAGACTTTCACCACAGGGGGTCTTTAAGCCAATCTCAGTTTTGCTTGCATTTATAACAATTTATTTATTTTAGACAAAATAGTGTATCATTTTAATATCGGCAATTTATTGTTAATCATCCATAACATGGATCATTATTTTCTTATGGTAAATATCAGCTTTTTGGTGTCACAATTTCAATATCATGTATATCATATACATAATATTTCAGATTATTCTAGGTCATTAAAGGGATAGTTCACCCAAAAATTTAAATCAGCCCATGATTTACTCACCCTCAAGTCATCCTAGGTGTATATGACATTCTTCTTTCAGACAAATACAATCTGAGTAATATTTAAAAAGTTAAAAAAAGTCTAATCCAAGCATTATTATAGCAGTAATAGTTGCTCTGTTTTTAAAGTCCATAAAAATGCATCTGTCCGTCGAATAACGTGCTCCACGCGGCTCTGGGGTGTTAATAAAGGCCTTCTGAAGCGAATCGATCCGTTTGTGTAAGAAAAATATCCATATTTAAAACTTTATCAAGTAAAGTTCCAGCCGATCGCCTTCCATGGAAAAGTGTTGAAAGTTGAAAGTGAAACTCAAGATGCATACATGACATCATGACGAGCATTTCGATCGGCAGAGGACCTTTCAACACTTTTTCCATAAATTGAACACGGAAGGCGATCAGCCGAAACGTAACTTTATAAAGTTTTAAATATGGATAGTTTTCTTAAACAAACGCATCAATTCGCTTCAGAAGGCCTTTAATAACACCCCGGAGCCGCGTGGAGCACGTTATTTGACGGACAGATGCATTTTTTATGGACTTCAAAAACAGAACAACTATTACTGCTATAATAACGCTTGGATTAGCCTGGACTTTTGTAATATAACTCCGATTTTATTCGTCTGAAAGAAGAATGTCATATACACCTAGGATGACTTGAGGGTGAGTAAATCATGGGCTAATTTTCATTTTTGGTTGAACTATCCCTTTAATTAAATACATTTTTGACATTTGGCCTGTGAACTCCTTTATACAGACAGTCAGATGTTCTTGAATTGTCCAGATTTAGACTGCAGCCCTATTTGGACCGTAATTGTTTCTGATGGGGACATCTGTAAAAATACATTTCCATGGCTCCACAGTAATAATACTCATGCATTTGGATGACGATTTATTCACCATGGAGGAGTGAGTTCTTACGTGTTCAGTCATATGTTCAACAATAATTTAATAGTAGGAAAATAATTTCCAATTTGTTTAAATGTCCTGTTTAGTGATAGGAAAATTGATGCACTATATGGATTAAATGGTTTTTCTTGCATTTTATCTGCAAAATGATGGATGTCATTTTAAGAAATGTGGAAATTAGAAAGAAAAGAAAAAGATAATGCTGCCTCTTTCCGTAAGGCAAACATTTGACTACTTGATCGACTAGTAAAATGATTAGTCCTGCTAGCCTTCATTTATATAAATATAACTTGTGTAACTCATTAGATGAAAGTTGGCAGAGAGGAAGGGGAAGATAAAGAAACAAAGAAGAGTAATGGCATGTGGAAAACTCGAGCAGAGAACAGGCAGTCTTGTAGAAAGATAGGAAGAGAGGATAGTGGTAAAACAAGAGCCTGAAGTTGAGAGGGAATTGTTAATAGAATCATTAAAATGATCAGAACACTGGGGAGGAAGGAAACAGCAGTGTAACAGTGAGGAGAGCGGGACAATACGCGCCAGACTACAGGCTCTGTAGGGACACAGAAACGCAGGAATGAAAGAAGGAGATATGACAGTGGCTTTATGGAGGATAACCTCAAATTCACTTAGGGACTTTTGCAGTTAAAGAGAACACGCATTCAAGAGAAACCTCAAGGAAAACCGAGATTGGTCATTTTATGGTGTAATTGCTGTTTTTCCCTGAGTATGTGCACTTGTAGCTCAGCAAGGTCATTGTTTTTCTTGTTCTCGGTGACTCACTAGATCAGGTTGAGATGACAGTCTGTCTATACTTCAGACTTCCCTCTGTGTTTTCCTCTGCCTTTTAATAACATCATATCTGGGGCGCTGGGCCTCATTGCCCGCAAGAGCAAAAGTCTACAGTCCATGCTGAAAGTCTAATTCAAACCTGAAATAAAGATGTTAAATTAATAACAAAATGTAAGGATGCAGAATATATTGGTAACATATTGGTTATTGTTTTTTTGTTTTTTTTTCTCATTTATTGGTATTGGCAGATATTGGATATTTCATTGTATATGCTCATTTCCCCCTTTTTTTACATTTAGAATAGATTACATCTAATGCTCACTTAAAGCTAATCTGTAAAACACTAACAATGAAATAATACTGTTAAATGTAACCTTTAGCAAATCTCAAAATGAAAATCCATTTTTCATGTTCATTATAATGTTCATGTACATTATAATGTTGGGATGTCTACATCCACTTAGCATTAAGAACTAAAATCTATGTTATTTGTCGTATAGATTTTTGCCTTTTATCAGCATCGGCCATAACATAAAGTAATTATCAGCTTATTATCGACCAGAATTTAATCAAATAATTAGTGACATTGATCATGACTCATTTGTACTTTGATGTTCATCCAGTGAAGCAGAAGATGCTCTTTGGATCATTCTGGAAGACATGATCAGCAGGTTTTATACAAACTTGTTGAGTTCATGCAGCCCGAGTGCTGCTGTCATTAAAGCGAAAGTGGGTCATACAAATACTAAGACTTTTTGAAAGTCATTAAATTAATTTTTCAATTCAACATTTCACTCAAACCATTATGCTGATAATGTAATTTGTAGTGAAAGAAAATGTTAAATTAGAAAAATGCTAAATAGAAGCAATTTCAGTGGTCTCAGACATTTGAACTCCGCTGTATATTCATAATCTCAGCAACAAAAAGCCATTCTCTGCAACAGTGTGAATGTATGTGTGAGGGAGAGAGAGAGGGAGAGAGAGATAAAGAATGGGTCTTTAGCCTTGGCAGAATATGCTGTTATATAATTCTCGTCAATAAAGGTTTTTTTTTTTTTTGCAGTTGAATGTGAGATGCAGCTGGGGATGTGAGCCAGGGTGACAGGATGAGTGTGTATATGTGAGGAATTGTAAAGGTCTGGATTTCTGCGCTGGCCATAGGCTAACTCTCCAGACTAGCCTGGTGTAATTGCCCTGTAAATTTCCCGTAAGCCCCCTTTGTTATGCCCGACTGTAAATGTCTCTGCAGCGCCTGGAAACAGAATGTCAGGAACACGCGTGGGTCTCTGCACTGCTCTGAAAAAGCATAAATGTCCGCACACACATAAAGAAACCGTTGATATCAGGGACAAAATAAATGGATGGTTTGAGGGAGAAAGAGAGGGATGAAATGGAGTGAGGAGAGAGTGATATGACTGAAATATGGTGATAGAACAGAGGAGTGTAAAACATGAAGGTCAAAAGAAAGAGAGCGCAGCGGTTACAGCGTGAGGAAGAGATAAGGGTGAACAGGAGCCAGAAATCACTGATGGAACGATGGAACCGGGAACAAAATAATAAAAATCATAAACAGACAATGAAATGGGGGGAGGGGAGGGGGGGGGGGGGTGTTTGGAGCTTCAGGATACAGTTTAAAAGTAAACAATTTTGAAACTAACCAAATATTTTCTTTGTTTACTTTTTTTTTTTTAAAGGAATAGTTTTCTCAAAAATGAAAATTGTCATAATTTACTTTAATTAACCTTTATGACTTACTGTGCAACAGTAAAGTACATTTTTATGAATGTCGGGGTCCAAGCAACATTACAATTGACTTTCATTGCATGGACCAAAAACAACCCCCCACATCTTTTAATATCATCATTTCTCTCAACACACAAAAATTGGCAAACTATCCCTTCAAGTCAACACGAGTGGTAAAAATGACTGTTTGAGTTTGTTTCCCTGTGAAAATGATCACTTAGTCGGTTAGCTCTTTACTCTTTGTGATATTCTCAGAAGACATGATGAAGCATTTAATATTGAACAGGTTAAAGAAAATAAAGGAAACAATTAGCAGTGATGCATAAACTTGAAACAGTAACTTTTTGCTGATGTAGTTGTTTTGGGCTTATACTGACATCTAGTGGTGTGGATGAAGCACATTTCACAAGTAAAAGTGTATTAGAGGTTGCAGGACTAAATTGAGTATTATTTAGCTGGTCATGTGATCTCAAAATGGTGGCTCTCAGGTAAACATGCGCCATATAAAATAAAACATTTTTTGTCAGGCAACTTAAATGTCAGGAGTAGGCTATTTTTCTCTGTTTAGTTCCTTTGTGTAAAACTATTTAATGAGGGAAAAATTACTGTGTGAACTTTCAATCTAAATAGCCAATTATTACAATGATGGCATATTTTAGGTCACAGCAGTTTGACATTTCCAGTTCAGCCAAGACGTTTACTTAAAATAATTAGGTATAGTAATTAAGTAAATGCATTCAAGAAAGCCATTTGCATGTCCTTCATTATTTTTTAAGTTCAACGAACTCTTCATTTTGTACAGTTCAGCTTTAGAATAAGAATACAGACAAGAGAGAGAATATAGAAAAGCAAGAACATGGATGTAATTAGACGAGTGGAACAAAGAGACAAGAGATGGATGTTCAGTCCATTTTCTCCTCTGTTCGCTTTTTGCGTGTCCTTTTCAATGCCGCCTTCCCTTTTTCCCCCCACTCCTTCTCTCTCTCGCCCGCCCGGACAAAGCTGGATGATTATACTGCAAGCCTGAGCTGCAGAACAAATCACATTTCTGAAGGGGAGAGATGGAAATAAACAGGCCCCTTGCTGGAGAGATAGCACAGAGAGAGTGAGAGAAGCACGAAAAAGAGATGATGATGAATTCATGGTCGGAAGATAAAGAGGAGGAAAGTTAAGGAAATGTAAAGTAGGGGAGAGACACAGAGGAAAAGTTAAGGAAGGTTACAAGAACAAAAAAAACAAGTGACGAATGAAGCCAGTTACAGAGGAAAAGTGTGAGGGTTATGGGGCTGAAGACAAGAAAAGCGAGGGGAAAATGAAGGAAAGAGACGGGGTTTGATGTTAAATAGAAGGTTGGGGAGCCTGTGTAGGTGTGAAAGTGAAGGGGAATGAGATTAGTGAGGAAAAGCAGGCGGTAGGAGAGGGAATTATGAGTTTTAGAGAGGAGCAGAAAACGACGAAAAGAAAAGAACGGAGAAAAGGAGGACTAGGGGATAGAAATATGCCGGATTGGAGAAGAGACAAGGTGCTGAGGGAAACGGAACTGCATGGGGAAGACCAGGAATAAGCGAGTGACAGATTGAGATAAAAAAGAAGAGAGGGGATTTGCTAGGGATTATGTATTATTTATGCTGAGATGGGTTTTTTTAACCGCATATGATTGGCAGAGAGCAAGATTCTTCAGAGAGATAGTTTTAATTTTAGACCAGGAAGTGAAAGAAAGAGATATACTGTATAAAGATAGAAGTATGAAATCTCAGGCCGTCAGCTTTTCTGCCAAAACCGCTCGCTTGCTGATTATCTGAAACATCACAGTCAGAGGTTAGGTGACTTCTGGGTTCTGGCTTCATGTTGTGCAGCATTATAGCTGGAAAAAATAAAACACAGTGATGAGTGACTCATGAGTTACGAAGATATCAGCTGCTCACAGCGCAGCAGAAAGACTGAAGTGAAATTGGATTAAAGGACAGACTCAAAGGACGTCTTGACGTCTCGACAGTTCTAGTTTTGTTAAACTTCCTCTGCCTGCTTGTCTACTAATTCAGTAATGTGTTCTGTATGACTACTGTGTGTGTGAGGGCATCTGGAGGCTCCGCTGTATGCTGTAATTCAGATAGTTAATCTCAAGCAGGGTAGTTGTTCATATGCCAGCTCTGTATCTGGCTTTCTACCAAGTCACTAAATTCAACCCACCTCCATAATTTACTGCTGCTTTCTTAGTAGGAGAAGATGGGGAGAGATGTCCTCCTTTAAAGGGACAGTTCACACAAAAATGATTCTTTCATAGTTTACATAGTTGTTGTTTTTTTTAAACAAAATGCACAATAATGATATTTTATGAGTGTTTTTCATACAGTGAAAGTCAATGGGGTCCCAACTGACTTTCATTGAAGGGACAAAACAGTTCAGGCATTCTTCAGAAAGTTTGGGTTTTGGGCGAACTACTGCTTTAAAGGGTTAGTTCACCCAAAAATGAAAATTCTGTCATTAATTACTTACCCTCATGTCGTTCGACACCCGTAAGACCTCCGTTCATCTTCGGAACACAAATGAAGATATTTTAGTTGAAATCTGATGGCTCTGAAAGGCCTCCATTGGCACAATGCACTGTACACTCTCAAGACCCTTAAAAGGTACTAAAGACGTCGTTACAAAGTCCATCTCACTACAGTGGTTCTACAATAACTTTATGAATCGGCGAGAATAGTTTTTGTGCGCAAAAAAACCCTAAATAACGACTTGTATAGTGATGACAATTTCAAAACACGGCCTCATGAAGCTTCGAAGCGTTATGAATCAGTGAGTCGAATCATGATTCGGATCGCGTGTCAAACCGCCAAACTGCTGAAATTTGGCGATCCAAACTGCTCATTCGACTCACTGATTCATAACGCTTCAAAGCTTCATGAGGCCTTGTTTTGAAATCGTCATCACTATACAAGTCGTTATTTAGGGTTTTTTTGCGCACAAAAACTATTCTCGCCGATTCATAAAGTTATTTTAGAACCACTGTAGTGAGATGGACTTTGTAACGACGTCTTTAGTACCTTTTAAGGGTCTTGAGAGTGAACCGTGCATTGTGCCAATGGAGGCCTTTCAGAGCCATCAGATTTCAACTAAAATATCTTCATTTGTGTTCCGAAGATGAACAGAGGTCTTACGGGTGTCGAACGACATGAGGGTAAGTAATTAATGACAGAATTTTCATTTTTGGGTGAACTAACCCTTTAACAGGTCAATTGAACCCCTAATTACTGTAAACTTATTGAACCCAAAGGGCCTATCTTTAACTTAATTTCAAAATAAAATAAAAACTTAAGGTACACATTTAAATGAATTACTGTGTCCCCATATTCTCAGTTAACAAATAGATAAAAAAAAACGTTTAACATCCAAAATAAAATATATTCAAAGTTCACTATTATCCACTGACAAACAAGTATTAGATTATTTAACCTAAAGGTTTTCTATAATCTCACAAATGTAAAAATGTCAATACTAACAGAATAAATGTTTTATTATATATATATTTCTTAATTATATTACTAATATTTCCGATTTATGTTTAATCAATTATTTATTTGCTCGTTTTAGCTTTTTTTTTCTTGAGGACAAAGATTTATGCAGTTTGTGTGCATTGATACGTCGCCCTCATCTGGCCAAATCCTGAAGTTCTCCTCCACATCCCACCACCCCACTCCACCCCCAACCTCCTTTATTTATTTACTTCTCATAGCATCAGTACGCCTGCCTGTTATTGATCACTTTACTTTCACACTTAATCCAATTGCGAGCATGTTGTGTATTTTATTATGGTTTGATTCTAATAGGGTCAAGTTGAATCCATCTGCGGTTTCTCGTTGTTTTACCCCTGGCCATCGGTGCTCATAAACTTGCGTGCCCACAATGCAGATACGACCGTAAACAACTCCCACGCAAGTTGCAATGCTCAAGCTCGTGTAGTGGACTCGACCACCCCTCCGCTATTATCCTGGCAGCTGCGAATGTGTCCAAACCCCGCAGCTGTCTTTCTCCTGCCCTGTGCCTCCCTCTAGATCTCGCTCGACGTCTTTCCACCTCCATCAGCAAGTTGGCGAGTTTCTCGAATGCCGTATTGGCATCACGGCGCGCTCCCCTCCCTCCACGCCATTTGTTTCCCCGTTTGCGTCCCTTCATTTCGGTCATTTACATGAAGAGGAGACAGCTGGCGTGCGTCAGAGTGCATTTAACGGATGCTCAATTAGCCGTGTTTTGTTTGACTTCTCAATCAAACACATTTAGCTACTTTTGTTGGGAATTTGGCCACACTTGTTTGAGTTCTGTTAGGTTTGAATTAGGTTTTTAATTGCCTCCCATGCATTCACAGACCTTCTCTTGATGTATAGTGCTGTTGGAACAATTAGGAACCATTAAAACAATGGCGGCCAAGTCTGCGGATGCCCGAGTGCTGAGTAATAACAGTCATTAGAATAATAATTGGGATAGCAATGGCAGTGCCGATTGTCGTGATATGAATCACAATATTGATGCGGAAGACAGAAATAATAATGGCTACAATTACAATGGCAATTGTGCAAAATTTCAGGACGTCGTCAGTCACTGTCTCTCATTTTCTTCTCTGTTCTTGTCTCTTGATTTCAGCTCAATACCTCACCTGTCAATGTTTTATTAACCGGCTCTCCCGTCACGCTGAATTTAAGACAAGGGTACTCTGAGATGTATGGAACCTGACAGGATTAAATTTAAATGAAGCCAGATGAGCGGGCCAACGGGTGACAGAGGATGCCGTCTCACACCTTTATAGACTCTCCTTTATGTCCCTTCTGAACTTTGTCTTTTGTTTCTTTTTGCTTTTTGTTTCTCTCTGAGACGTCCTCTATAACCACAATGCCCTGATGAAATGTTTTGAAGCGAAATAACATTATTGTGTTGGGGAGCTTTGAGCACTTTTGACCTTGATGGGAGGTAAAATTCACCACACTAGCAATGGTAGAACATTGTATATACATTATACATTGAATACAAAAGAACTAATATTGTCACACTTTTTACATAATTTGGTAAACTTGCAACTCCATTGGAAATTATGCATAATGAATGTATTGTTCACACTGTCATATTTACCAAGGACAGGGACAAGCTTGAGATAAAACAAGTACACTAACTTTATTAGTGGCGAAATTGTTGGTTATAGTGGAAATGATACTGAGAGATTTATATAATTCTCTCACAATAAATATTAAAATGATTTATGATTATTTCACTTTTTAAGGTTATATTATTTATTATCCATAGTTGCACGTAAACTAAAATATATAAAAGGGTTTTATATATTTGTATACCGATCATGCCTAACATTATGACCAGTGAAGTGAATAACACTGTTTATCTCTTCATCACGGCACCTGTTAGTTGGTGGGATATATTAGGCAGCAAGTGAACATTTTGTCCTCAAAGTTGATGTGTTAAAAGCAGGAAAAATCGACAAGCGTAAGGATTTGAGCGAGTTTGACAAGGGCCAAATTGTGATGGCTAGGTAACTGGGTCAGAGCATCTCCAAAACTCCAGCTCTTGTGGTGTATTCCTGGTCTGCAGTGGTCAGTAGTGGCTGTGGCCTCTTTCAGCAGGATAATGCGCCCTGCCACAAAGAAAAAATGGTTCAGGAATGGTTTGAGGAGAACAACATGAGTTTGAGGTGTTGACTTGGCCTCCAAATTCCCCAGATCACAATCCAAACAAACATCTATGTGATGTCCTCAACAAACAAGTCCGATCCATGGAGGCCCCACCTCACAACCTACAGGACTTTATATTTTATATTAGGGGTGTAATGTTACATGTATTTGTACCGAACCATTTCGGTACTGGGCTTCCGGTAGGGTGCATGTGTGTACCGAACGGTACGAATGCAATCTTTAACAGTTAACAGTAGGCTTGTTTTACGCACGAACATACTTAAATTCGAGTTCCCCCATGAACATATTAAGTATTCTGTCCATTTTATCTGGAAATTCAAACAATAAATGCCGTTTTGACGCGGCGCGTGAGTGAACGCAATCATCTCTTCCTAGTAAAAGAATTAACATGAATCAACAGCTGAAGGTATGTTGAGGATTTATTACAACTTACTGAAATCATATCATATGTCATGTAATCGCTCATTCAGTGTTTCAACGGCGAACAAAAAAGAAGTCAATAAAACAGCTTGTAAACAATGTCACGTAGCATTTACCTCAGCCGGTCATTCAGTGTCCACAGCTGGTAGTTCACTAGAGAAATGAACTCTTTCGCTAAATATATGCACAATATTAGCCTATATATTCTACCTAACCTGTTACTGATGTCTTGATTATTTAATGTATGTTTAAATTAATCTGTCATGAAAATGAGTTCAACAATGGAGGAAAAATAATAATTTTATAATTAGATTTAGAAGTGCAAAAACTGCCTTAAGTGACGTTTACATGTTTGCATACAATGCGTTATTTGAGTGTTGATTATTATATCTAAAAATAAATAGCAACTGAGTTTAGCCTGATAGTTTGGGCTCTGATGTTAACCTTTAATAGCTTATATATCTAGAACATTTTTAGTTATAATACAAATCAATCCATGGAACAAAAGCTCTTATAGTTAAAGAAACACCCTTCACCTTCTCTAAATTATTTTTTGTTATAGTGCGAGAGTCATCTGCAAAATACTCCAACAACTGTTGGTTCTGAGCTGGAGCTATATACAGACTTCTTGTCATACAGCATGTCTGTAACATGTCAGTCTGAGCATGTCAGACATCTTGTCCTAGCTTGGTGAGTGGAGAGATGGAGGTGACAGGTCTCAGCAAATCAGCCAATGTGACAGATTTATCCCAGTGATCCTTCTGATGTCATCATATGGAGTCTGTTCTGGTGATGAACACAGTGCCTTGGTGTCAGGGTTGTGAATCATTACAGACCACCAGAGACAGGCTCTCGACGAAGAACACTGCTAATGATGTGCTGTGGGTTCCAGCAACATGCCCGCACAGGCCAGCGGTGATGACCTCATGTTCAACCTACTCTATACTGCGAAAATAAACATCTACAATACATGAGCATCACCCAGAACATGCAGTTGATATCACGTTCAACTAAGATGTGTTAGTTGTAGCAGCAAAAGTGCCATTAGGTGTTCTGTGTTACTTGTGTATGACTGATCTGAGTTCATTCCGGAAAAAGAGCCGTCATTACCGGCTCTTTCATGAGGTGGTTGTCAGATCGAGCAGATGGAGGAGAGAAGTGTGTCAGCCCACAGTAATGGATAAAGATAACGATGCTATTGGTCTTACCAGCACTTAATTAGGACCCTTTTCTTTCTTTTTCTCCCTCACGCTGTCTCTGTCTATCTGTCAATCTCTCATTATTTTCCTTTTTCCCTCGCGCTCTCTCCTCTTCTGCATAGTTCACACTTCTAAGCACAAAGGTAGTTGCGTGCGCGAGTTGTTAATTGGTCACTGAGGTATTTCTATCTTCAAAATTGCTCCATGTGCCATCTTGTCTCCTTCTGTCCATCAAAAATACCCTTATAAATGATTAATTTCACCAAATGAGAGTTCTGCATTAACTCTGTAACCCCTTTGTCTTTCAGCGCGGGGTCAGGCCGTGCAGGCTGAGAACGTGACCGTGCTGGAGGGGGGGACGGCACAGATCTCTTGTCGTCTTCAGAACTACGACGGCTCGATCGTGGTCATCCAGAACCCACGCAGACAAACACTCTTCTTCAATGGAACACGAGGTGAGCGCAGCTAAAACTTCAGTGGCAAAACCCCATACAAATAACATCATTTAAAGTGTTCGAACAAAGTTGTTTTGGCATAATTATTTTAATGTGCCTGCTGCCATTACTTTAGGTTAGCTAGAAGTCTCAGACACAAGACCAATTAGTGTGGTACAAAAAACAACTTTAAATCAGACAATTGTGATTTTATTGCAACTTTATATGTCATAATTGTGGCTTTATATCTCTCAATTGTGAGTTTCTTACAATAGGATCTTTAATTCTAAAGATGCCTGTCTAAAATTTTACTTTATCCTCACAATTGTGACGTAATTTCTAATAATGTGGCTTTATATTTCGTTATTGCAAATTCATGTCTCGTAATTGTCACTTTATCTCGAAATTTTGACTTTCTTGCAACTTTGTCTCTCACAATGTGACTTTCTTATATTAGACTTTTATTGTACAAACTAAATGTATTGCATTATATAATGTTTAACATATAGTCAGTTAATCAGTGATATAGTTATCACTGATCACATAATTGAGAACTTTGATTTATGTTTTTATATAACAAGGAAACAAATATGTGATTTATATTTTACAATGCGACTTTTCATAATTATGACTGTGTATCTCTCAATTTTTCATCTTTGCGACTTTATATCTCTCAATTTGACCTTTTTTCTAGAAATTGTGACTTAATATCTTATAGTGCTACTATTTTATGATATTTTAAGTATTTTATGATATCAAACTTTTATTGCATAAAAATAACTTTTTTCTATTGCATTGTATAATGCTTTCTCAAATTGCTAGAAATTGTAATTGTCTCACAATGTGACGTCTCTTTTTTATTTTCTTATTTTAAACAATATCGTAATTGCCTGTTTTATTTTTTACTTTGAGGCAGAAATGGTCTTCCATCAAATAGATGTAAATCAAATAGATGATTTATATATTTTTATATAGTATATTTAAAATACACATCCTCACTGCTGGTCCATTAAACCTCATGTATAGTTTGTCATTGATTTTTTTATTAAAGTTCTTCCCCATTTTGCAGCATTTTTATCAAGTACCAAAATTAACTTATTGAGCACTCCTTTTCTGACATTGACTTCATCAGACACATTCCTTTTCCATTAATGGTTCGCTTTTAGTGCTGGTAAGTGGTAAATATGTTAAACACAACCTTGGAGTTCATGCTGACAGTGGAACAGTCTCTTTTCATGCTAGTTAGCTTTTATCATCTTTGGAATATATTTATACTGGCGCCATCAGTCTTTCTGAAATCCTTTTTAACTGATTACACCTTATTTCAATTTCTTTTTAAGGATCCTTTTATGTAATAACCTTTGTTTTTTCCATCGCAGCCGTCACTATCACTCAAATTTGAAATCCCTTTAAGTGATGACTCTCTGTCACCCTCGTTTTACATGATATGTAATGTGTTTTCATCCTTGCCTTTGTAACCCTTGCCTCAGAAAAGGACTCAGAAAGCATACGTAATTCGGTGAAAAAAGAGAATGGAGAGAAAGAATGAAATTGGTAGAAACAGAAAGGACCACAAAAGCTAAAAGCTGAATTAGTATCCGTGATCTCTGCTTTTATAAGTGCACATAATTGGGCCATTTTGTAGGAACTAAATCACATCTCTTCGGAGCCATTCACACCACTATTTCCAGACACAGTTTTTGCTAACAATCTTTAGGCTTTTAATATCTGTGGATTCTACTGTGCAATCATGACAGCTCCAGGCTGCCCTTACTGCTTGAGTGCCCTGGTCTAAATGTACAGAGAAACGCAAATGAAAACTCTGCTTGCTAACTAATGAATCCCGATAACAGTCTTTTAGCGGGCAACAAGGCGTAAATATCCCTCAGCGGTCATGAATACAATAGCCTATCAGCATGCGCCCTTTCCACGAGATTCCTTCAGATTGGCCAGATCTGTGAGGTGTGTAAATGAGGCGTGACTAAAGGTGACAGCGGCCTGGACAATGCATTGACATTTCCCTGCCATTTAGCATGAGCAAAGGCATTTATCTCCTTTAGTGAGGCTCTTTTACTCCCGTTGTGTGAAACATGGATCGAGTGAGTAGATACACATGTCACACAAGAGCACTCACTCACATATTCAGTTTATCACTCGTTCATTCACCAACTCTCTCATTTGTTTAATGTATCACTCTTTTACTTATTTAGTATGTAACTCTAATTCACTAACTTGAGGCTGGAATTCACTGCACAACTTTTGCTCAGATTCCCCCCCCAGTTTGCAGTCTGGTTAAGCCAACAATAGTTGACAAAAGTCTGCATTGACGGATTTCACAGAAAATCTAATGGATCCAGAACTATCTTTGAGTGTGCTGATGGCAGAGTCACATCTCCAGAGCATAGTTGTCCACAGACAAAAAGATTTAAAAGGAAGTAGGGAGAAAAGGAGTATTTAGCGCCAGTCAATAAAAAATGAGTTTGTGTGAAGGTTTTTTTTTTTTTTTTATCCCAAAAAGGTCTGTCCAGCCCCTGGAATTGCCACAATTATTTGTTATTATTATTTTCTGACAATTGATTTTTCTCTCACCTTGGTTTCAACAGTTCTCGATGCCTCTGTTTTCTGCTTCCCCTCTGTATTTATGTGTTATTCTGTGTCAGCTGTTCTGTAAGAGATGCTAGTTAAAACCCTGTCTGTTGTTGTTTTCTTCTCCTTTTTATCTTCTCCTTTTTATGTTGCTCTATTCTTTTGATCTTCATTGTGTGATTCTCTATCAGAGTTGGAGAAGTTAATTTCAAACTGTAGCTTGCAAACAACAAACTAATACTAATTAAAAGTAGTGAAACTACAAGCTTCCCTTTTGATAAAGTAGCAACACTACACTAACTGCTTTGAAGTCACTTAAAAGGTAATACTTTATTGTACTATCAAATTATTTACAACACTTACAAGACAAAGTGGTATTTATGTATCTTACAAAGCTTTTTTAAAAAGTTTATTATGCTCACCAAGGCTGCATTCATTTTATCCATAATTCTGAGAAAACAGCAATGTTGTGAAATATTATTACGATTTAAAATAACTATTTTCTATTTTAGTATATTATATATATTTGTAAATGTTATTTATTCCTGTGATTCCTGTGGTCACGTGATTCTTCAGAAATCGTTCTAATATTCTCATTTGATGCTCAGGAAACATTTCTTAATATAAATTTTGAAAATAGTGCTGCTTAATATTTTTGTGGAAACCGTGATGATTAGAAAGTTCAAAAGAACAGCATTTATTTGAAATGGAGATCTTTTGTAACATTATAAATGTCTTAAGTGTCACTGTTCAATTTTATGCATACATACTTGTATAGAAGTATTAATAAAATATAGCTGCAAGCAACAATACCGGGGCCAAGAGAAAATAAGCCAATAAGACAAGCCAACATGGCTGGGAGGGTTAGATCAACTGCAACAATGAGCAATTAAAGGCATTTTAAGATGATTTTAGGCAAAAAGGCAGAAAAATTTATTGTAGTCTATGGGAATTTCATGTTTTGTTCTATTATAGCGCCACCATGAGGCACAATCCTACAATTTTTTTTATGTGTCCTCTGAGTGAGAGTGTCAATTTTGGTGAAAATATCTAATTTCGTTTTGGAGTTATATACATTTATATGAAAAATCATGTAAAAAATGACTGACACCTGTCTTTGATTGGATTTTAATACCCTTTACTATCAATATTTTGACATTTGGGCATTAGCGTGTACTTATCGACCTATGTTTTCGAACTTCTGACGCTGATTTCGTCTCGATCGGACTAGCTGTTTCAAAGATATCAGCTAACGTTTTATGAGCGCTAAATTACCACGCTGCACAAACCATACGCCGAAACCTAGCAAGTCTGGTATCGTTGGACTCGGCAAGGATTCAGGAGACAAAAAAAGTTTGACAAAATAAGTCAATCACACCCAAAGTTATAAGTGTTTGAAAATAGAATTCTCCACTAGGTAGCGCTGTTTCCAAACTTTTCAGGCTTCTTCAGGGTAACGTGGTGATGACCCATACCGAGTTTCGTAACAATCCGTTCATGCGTTCATAAAATACAGCATTTTAGCACATAATTAAAAATGGCCGACAGCCATCTGTCAAATGGGACGAAACGTCTAGGACGAGTTCGCAAAAGTAGGTTTTTGGGAAAATTCCAGGAAATTTATAATGACGGGAAATGACATCATAGGGTGCGATCGGGAGCTCAGGAATCAGAGAATTTTGTTTCTAGCCCTTAAGGTTCAAAAGTTATTAGCATAAACATAAGTACAAATTTGGACAGGTGGCGGCGCTAGAGGGATTGAGTTAGAGACACCAAAATTGGTGTATTTAATGTTGGGACTATCCTCTATCAGAATGTCAAATCGTTACAACTTTCCCGCAAACGTTTCTATGGGCTGCCATAGACGTCAATGGCAGAAGAAGAAGAATACGGGAACGGATACAATAGGTGCCCAAGGCCCCTAAAAAAAAAAATACCAATCAAATGTTTTTTTTATGTAGTAACGTTGGTAGCATTTTGTCCTGCTTCATTTTCTCTTCACACAACCGTTTTATTACTTAACTCAGTGTGAATTGCCAGCCACAACACATTTTACTTGCGTAATAGGCTTGACTTGATTTTAACCATTGTGAAAAGAAGGCATTATATACCAGAATGAAACAAAACCTGAAATAAGGCTGGTAAAACAATGCCTAAATGCCTATTTGGAAGTTAGCAGAAAAGGAAAGCAATTTGAGAGAAAGAGAAAGTCACTCCTTTTTGATTAAAAATTAAAAAACACATTTTCTTCTTTGCAATAACATGCACCACTGAAATTGCTCACAATAAGACCAGAAAGATGCATTTAGAAAGTAAATGGGATAAATTTTGATTTAATTTTAACTTGCGTGTCCTACATTTCCTTTATCCTTGCTTATCCCTACTCTCTCTTTTCCAGCACTGAAAGACGATCGTTTTCAGATGGTTCTTTTCTCTCCGCGCCTGGTGCGGATCACGTTGACTAATGTAAGTGTGTCTGATGAGGGCGGCTACTTCTGCCAGCTTTACACCGATGCCACACACCACCAGGTGGCGACGCTGTCGGTGGTGGTGCCCCCGGAGGTGCCTACAGTGGAGGTGAAGACAGAGGCAGTGGAGGGTGGAGAGGTGGAACTCACATGCTTGTCCCCGCGGAGCAAACCACCAGCCACACTGCGCTGGGTTCGAGACCGCCGGGAGATCGCTGGTGAGTTTCATTTAAATGTGACAAAGTAATTTCAGATTCAATGCAGCCACATTTATATACTATCCATGCACTTACAAACATGAAAAAGCATATAAGCACATATACAAACAAAGGAGTCAACTTTTATTAAAAATCCCTCGCATGTGTGCATATTTGCTTTGTCTCTTTGTCAGACTCTCTGTCTTCACGGTAAATGTCATGCATTTCGACTAATCTTTCTGGCAGCCAGGAAGATACGCTTTGCTCCTCTCCCCATGTGTTTGCTCATTGGCACATTTTCCCCTCTATTGCTTTATGTCACTCTATCGAATTTCAAATGCATCTGTCCATCTGCTTCGGATGTGTGCAGAGGGACGTTTTTTGTCAAATACACTCCCACACACTGAACTAGATCCAGGTGCGGCCCCAATCTGTGCCTTCCTTTCATTTCTGTCAACTCTATCTCTCATTTTCTAGCTCTCTCTCCCCCTTCTTTTCCTCACTGCCATCACATTTGCTCTATCTTTTTGTTTCACCTTTCCTTTTTTGGCTCCATGGTAGAGAATGACAAAGAGACAGGGAAAGTGCAGGCTGAGATTGTTGGCTTGGTGCTCTATCAGTGTTGTTTGAATATAAAGCTGTGAGCAGAGAGTGTCTCTCCGCCTGCGACAGATTCAATAAGACGGGGCTCAGCTTGAGTTTGGACTTTCTGAGCCCATCGCTGTTCCGCTTCATTGAAAATCATTTAAATGTCTGCCTGATCAAGGTTATTTAAGTGATATCACACGAGTAAGAGTTCTATAAACAAGTCAAGTAACTTATGGTTCAGACAAAATTTGCTGTTAAATCCCAAAGTAGCGCAGAGACTGGCAGCCTGTCTGGAAACAGCCTCATGCGAAACCACACAACTACACACAAACTGCTCACCTTCTCTGGTCTGGAAGGTCACAATCACAGACAAGCGGAGTGACACAAATATTGAAACAGCCATGCTGTGTTTGTCATGTTATTGGGAGGTGGTAACTCTGAGATTGGATAACACTTTACAACAGGGTTTCTCAAATCGGACCCAGGAGGGCCACTGCCCTTCACAGTTTAGCTCAAACCCTGATTAAACTCACCTAGCTTGTTTTAGCTTGTCCAGGTGTCTTTGAGTAGGGTTGGAGCTAAATGCTGCGTTCACACCATGCCGTAATTACCATAATTACGAGATGAAAACACGTGTATTTTTTGTAAGCCAACCCAGAGGTTAGTATCACCCTGGTTCCCCTGACAAAAACCCAATTTGGCTCTTGGATTATTGCAGAAAATAAGCACTGTGACCAAAAGTTTATGATTCTTACACATTTTGTTCATCATGATAATCTTCACAAATCAACACAATGTTCACGCCTAAATGCAATCGGCAGAAGTAAAAAGCTAAATGTAGGCTAGAAACTAACTAAATTGCTGTTGCATGATTTCAGCATCACCATCACTAAGCTTCCAGTCTTTATTTAAAAACGTTTCCCCTGAAAGTTTGAGTTAGAGGAGTTTGCAAGAGTGAACACAACGAGGCCATGAAAGCGGACTAGTGAGTAAATGAGTTAACCTGTTCGGTGTGATGATGTTTAATGTACTCATCAACCTCTGTAGTCCCATTTAGCCATTTTGTAGCAACCACACAAGTAAAGACAAGTAAAAATCTTTTAAAAACATAAACTTCAGAAAGATGGGGGTTACTGGGTTTTGGCCTCCAAAAATGTGTCATCCCAAGATGGACGACGCGCATTCACTCTCTTCCGTTTAAGTGAAACCGCCAGTGTCCAAATATGGCGCTGACATCTTGGGTCTCGAGTTTGCGCAGTTGCAACTTGGAGCCTGAAGGCCTGTACACACCGGGACGAATATCGCGCGCGCTTATCGCCAGCGTTTTTCGTGCCGTTTTTCGGCGCGTCTTGAGTGTTCACACCCAAGCGATTTTCACTGGCGCTGCGCCGAGTGAACGTGCACATTCAGTCGATGCGCTCCCGGTACACAAGATGGTGCTGCGGCACTTTAAGCCTTTGACACTCGCTTGTCACACAGAAGGAGAAGAGAGACAGTATTTACGTGCTTGCCAAAACCATAGACATATTATGTATATGGACAAAACCATTCACACACTTTTTGCTAACTGGCAAGCAGCATTAGCAGTTCATCTTCTTCTTTGTCTACTTACTACTCGTATCAATGTGTGCTCGGCAAGACCGTTTTGTGCTTGAGCGCCACCAAGTCGTGTTTTACTGTCACTTCAGCAGCTCCAGGCACGTGAACAAAAGCGCCGATCTCATTGGTCGGACAGTTTTTTACGCGCCGCGTCAAAATAAAAAAACGAACCCGAGGCGTTTTTTTTAAAATGACGCTTTTACGCCTGGCGTTTTGCGCGTCGGTGTGAACACTCACATTGGCGCCCATTGTTTAGTCCCGAGGCGTTAAACGTCGGCGATAAACGCGTGCGAAAATCGTCCCGGTGTGAACAGGCCTTGAGTCTGCGCAGTAGTGAGTGCGCAGTGGAGCTGCGATATCAAGGTCCCGCCCACACTCCTGCCTAATCAACAAGTTGCCTATTTGGAATCTAATCTCCTCCCGAAGTTTCCGAAAAATGTCCGTTGGTGCCTCAGTGACAACTTCCCTCAGAGAAGAGCTCAATTTCAGCTGTCAATCATAACGTCACTCCCCCGTTTTTATATATCATCAAATAACTAACTAAAACCAAACTTATTTAAAGAACGAACACTTGAACTAACATCAGCTTGATAAAAACTGTCTAAAAAGACAGCAACCATCTTTGGAGAAGATGTATTAGAAGTGTAATTTGATTTAGTTTGTCTATGTCCCATTACATTTCATGGAGGGGGCGGGGTTTATGACCTATACTGCATACAGCCACTCGGGA
Source organism: Gobio gobio (assembly GCF_949357685.1). Lineage (NCBI taxonomy): Eukaryota > Metazoa > Chordata > Actinopteri > Cypriniformes > Gobionidae > Gobio > Gobio gobio. Next base: position 27,598,380 of record NC_137108.1, on the reverse strand, counting down.
TGCGATCGAGATACTTTGGCTTCACTTTTCAGTCAGTACTGAAATATAAAAAATGTAATGGTACAAGCATTTCCCTCTAGCATTTTGTGCTCTGTTGAACGAATATGTTGAGCTCATGAACACGATGGCCAATCAGAGGTGTTTATGAATCCGTTTAACAGCGCTCAAAGGGCTAGAGGGAAACGCTGGTAATGTCATATTTTTAAAGAAATTCAGTACCGAAGTTGGTACTTTTGACAACACTAGGTACATCTGAGTTTGACACATCTGAATTTGACAAGTTGAAAACCTGTAATTACCATAATCTTGACATATCCCTGATAATTCTGTAAACTCTGTTTGACCTCATTCTCCATCGACCTACACTCTTTCATTAATACTTTTGTGCCCTTCATTCGCCCCTTGTCATTTCGTTTTTTATCATCAAATTAAAACTTAATAGTCTCACAGGATAATAGAGCCTGTTCTGTGGTTGTGAAATCAATGTGTGTAAGGTGTATTGCTCAGCGCATCAAATTCGTTCTGTTTGAAGTAACCAGGGCGAGCGTGCAATCCTTTGTATGAAAGGTATGCAAATATTGTTTTGGCTGAAATGTGAACAAACTGACTTCTATAAACCCCTCAATTTGTTTCCATCCCTCTCTTTTCGTTCAGGTGTGATCTCTCAGCAGGAGAACGGCAAGACTGTGACTGTTTCCAACACTATCCGTATCCCCGTGGAGAGGAAAGATAACGGAGCGGCGCTGAGCTGTGAGGCGTCTCACCCGGCACTCGTGGGGCAGAAGCGAGTTCGTCACTACAGCCTGGACGTTCACTGTGAGCCAACAATGCCGTCACGTTTCCATGGCGACCGCCATATTAGACTGATTAACGTTGTTATTAGCTCACAGAAGCCCCATCTGTTTAAACATGTTTACTTGGCAAGCTTCTAACAAGGTTTGTTTGTTTGTTACATCTTGTCTGCTATGATAAAGGACTAGAAGACAACAGTATCCCGTCACACATCATACCACAGTGTTAACAGAAACACTTGAAATATGATACTCTGGAAAGATTTCAACCAATAAAAATATCTACTATCTTTACACAAAGACTCCTCTCGTAAAGTTGCTGTAAAAACTAAAGGGCTTTACTCTATAAAAAGACAATAGAGTTCAAATAAACTTTAGTGTATTGCTGTTGTATTGCACAGTGCGTATCAGACACCTGCTAGAAATGTATCGAGACACTTGTTCTGTTCCAAAATCTGCATTGAGCTGCATTTTGATTTTAAATCTAGTCAATTCATCACTAAACAGTCTCTTATGCTCACCCAAGCTGCATTTATTTGATTAAAAATAGAGTAAAAACAGTAATATTGTGAATTATTATTATTATTATTATTATTTCAATTTAAAATAACTGTTTTCTATTTGAATATATTTTTTAATGTTTTTTTCTTTTCTTTTGATGACAAAGCTGAATTTTAAGCATCATTACTTCCGTCTTCAGTGCCACATAATCCTTCAGAAATCATTCTAATATGCTGATTTGGTACTCAAGAAATATTACTTATTATTATCAATGTTGACATTTCTTTTACAGAATTATTTGATGAATAGTAGGTTCAAATGAACAGTATTTATTTTAAACAAATCTTTTGTAACACTATAAATGTCTTTACTGTCACTTTTGATCAATTTAATTTCTTTCAAAAAATAAAATTTTACTCATCCCAAACATTTTAATGATTGTGTATAAAAAAAAATTAAATCATTAAATAGATAATTCTCATATATGTGTTATTATAATATAGACATATCTTGCATTAGCCAATTGTAATTCCATAGTAGAGTGAATTGGTCCAATCCAGTCACTTATGAGCTTAGTCACAACACTGCCATTGAAGGCAGTAGGTGCTCACTAGTCTTTGTGACGGAGCTTTCTTCCTTTTTTATTCCCTCACTCTATCTTTCTCTTTATCTCCACAGTTGCTCCTACGGTGAAAATCATACCCCCTCAGGGCATCCTCCGAGAGGGAGACTCCCTCAGTCTCACCTGCTCCGTTACCGGCAACCCACTGTGAGTGTACAAGAGCGTTTGTGTGTTTTTCTTTCTAAATGTTTCTGTCAGTTTGTGTGTGGGAGATCTTGATGGATGTGAAAGCGTGTGTGGAGTTCTGTTTCTACATGTTCTTTAAAACCTAATCATCTGAACTCGTCCCACAGGAACAGCTTTTATCTTCTAACAATCCAAAATGCTTAAAGAGGATCATCTGAATCCAGCTCCAATAAAGTATTATGGCTCAGAACAAAGACAGCCTCGAATCTGTCCTCTGTTCCTCCCTCCATACCTTATTCTCTTATTATTTCCCTTTCAATTAAAGTTTCAAAGTACACAATAAAAACAGTGACTGGTAAAATAAAAATAAAAATGTATATTGTATTGTTTTATAACAACTACTGCCACATTTATTTATTAACAAAATACAATTTTTTTATAAATTAATTTTGTAATAAAGGTGGAAATAATAAAAATAAAATGTTATTGCAATTACTGCTACTAATTTTATTTATTTATAAATAATATATTGATTTATTTTAATAAATGTAGCAGTAATGATAGAAGTAATACAAATAACAATATGCAATCAAATCAAATTAAACAGGATAAAATAAAATGTATTTCTTTATAAAATGTGAAATACAATACGAAATACAAAAAAATGTGCCAGTAGAGGTGATAGTAGTTAAAATAACAATATACAGTAAAATTGGATAAAATGAACAATTAAAAAAGACATTAACTCTTACCCCGCCAGCGTTTTTAACCCTCTGGGGTTCTTCATTTATGGGTCACACTTAGGACCTTAGGGTCAAAAATGACCCGGAGGGCGGGATTAAGATCAAAAAGATTTGAGTAAAATCAATGAAATATATTTTTGTTCAATAATATCTTTTCTTTTCTTTTTTGGTGTTTTTTTTTTTTATTTTTTATTAAAGCTGTATTTTATTTTAGGGTCAAGCCTAGGCCTCATGAAAGCAATTTTTTTTAAATGAGATCGGTGCCATCCGGTGGACACATTGAGCATTTTTATCATGCAATAGCACATTTTTACCACTATAGTGGATCTTGCGTTATATAATTATTTTTAAAAAATCATAGCTTCATCGGAATGGTCCGAAACTTGGTGACTTTATTGGTACTTAGTATATGAACACCCCAAAAAATTGGGGACAGGATTTGAAAAGTCTAAGTGGTCGTAAAAAAAAATAGTCACACTCAGGACCTTTGGGTCAAAAATGACCCCCATAGGAAATGAATGGGAAATTAGTTTTTTTGTGCATACAATCTACAAATCAGCCAGGATGCAGAAAAAAGGACTCAACAGTGAAGGGGTGAATCTCTAAAACATCAAGAGTGCAAAACAGACAAAAAAACTCACACACACACACACACACACACACACTTATACACACAAAAACACACGCACACACAAATTAACGCGTGCCATTCCAAAAGCTAATTATGTTTTTGTGTGTGTGTTTTTTCGTCTGTTTTGCACTCTTGATGTTTTAGAGATTCACCCCTTCACTGTTGAGTCCTTTTTTCTGCATCCTGGCTGATTTGTAGATTGTATGCACAAAAAAACTCTGTATTTTCATATTTTTGCCAATTTCCCATTAATTTCCTATGGGGGTCATTTTTGACCTGAAGGTCCCGAGTGTGACTATTTTTTTTACGACCACTTAGACTTTTCAAATCTTGTCCCCAATTTTTTTGGGTGGTCATATACCAAGTACCAATAAGGTTACAAGCTACGATTTTTAAAAAAAAAATTATTTTAAAATATTCGGGTCAGAAATGATAGAAGAGCCCCAGAGGGTTAAAAAAAGTTGCCAGCCACCCCCAGGGTTTTTGATCATTTTCAAAATGATCATAGAATATTTTGTTTTATGAATATCTGAGCATGAAATATATCAAAATAAAGAACAGACCCTCTGCTTTTAAACAGACATAAAAAAGCATCATTTTGAACAAAATTGTCAAAGACTACATCCAGATCAGATTCAGAGTGATGATCAAACACGGATGGAGTAGATCGAGTCAATCAACACCCCTAATGCTTGCCCAGTCCTATAGCTCATCCTGAGCTCATCCATTACATTCAGTGACATTAGATAGCTTTGATTTATATGATGTTTAATGTTGATGATCACGTTATTTGACATATGCATCTGCTTGCATATGAACGCTTGTTTTTTTGTGTCTTCCTCGCCTGTGTTTTGATCAGGAGATTCTGTACTCATTCAGAGGATGCGTAATAGCACCCCCTAGAGTATGTCAGTGAAAACACGGAAAAATCTGTGTTTGGCGGGGAAGCGTTTTCTCATAAATGGCGGGAAAAGAGTTAATGGACGTTAAATAAATAATAAATAAATAAATAGTTTTTCTACAACAGATGCATGTCTGTCCTTAACCATATTTTTCTGCCAATTTTTGGTAAATATGGAATGAAGTTTCAGTTTTTCTGAGATATTTCTTTCTTACATCACTAAATGGCTTATATTGAAGGAGAAAGTCAACCTCACCACTGTCACTGTGAGCACAGACACTTTCTTCTGTTTTTCTCTTTTCTGTGGTCACTGAGCCTCTTCTCCATAAGAGGCTGTGAGCAGAAAGCCATTAAACCTCTCCAGAGCCTCATAAGGAACCGCTACAGAAATGAAAGATGGAGAGATAGAGAGGAGGCTTGAGCTGCCACTCATTTTACGCTGAAATGGGGGAATAAATGAATGAGTGAGGGATGGAAAGAAAGATGGGCTCAGAGGGAAAGAGAAATGAAAGGCTATGTGATTTATTTAATGGGGAGAAAGAGAGTGTGAAACGTGTAAATGTTTAAATGTAGGGGCATGTTTGAAGATTACAGAATGCACTGATGAGAAATGAGAATAGACTGCCCACCCACAGAGAGACCGCTCTCTGGATAGGTTGAGATAAATGAGTGTATTGATGGGAGGGATGAGAGATGGATCCAGATGCCGCGCTACGGTAACTGAACTCAGAGTACACTGTGTCGTGCTGCTTGGTTATAAAGCCATTACGATCATGTTCATCCGACATTAATCACCAATTAAACACAGTCTGCATTTGTTGGAGGGGTGTGTTTATTATTCCTCAGTGCTTTGGCTGGCTCATCTGTATGTATGCGAGAAAGTGTGTGTGGTACTGTATCCTGAATCCTGTGAGGGCTGTAATTAAAAGTGTCCCGTGGGATTACGGTGTGATGACGTAGGCTTGTATGCCAGCCAGGGTGGATGAAGGATGAGGCGTTTCACAGGCGGTGGGCTCGGAACAGAAGCCTTGGGCTTTTTGCCCTACAGTTTCTGTGTATCTCCTGCTACTGTGGATCACCTCGCAGCTGTTTGTTGTGTGTGTGTGTGTTCAGTAATCTCCTCCTTTCACGCTCTTTTGTCTCTGTCTGCCTGGTATTATCTTCTAGGACTATACCCTTTCCTCTCTTCTCTGCCAAATATTGAGTATGTAAAAGTATATAAAATATAAATTTTAATCCAATCCAAACAAAATCCAATATTCTTATTGCTTTATAAAAAGAATACAATAATGTTTAGTAAAGAGAATAAAGGTGCATGTGTATGCTTGCATGCATGTATGTATCATATGTATGTATAGCACCTCTGAAGAACCGCAGAAGAACCACTGAAGCACCAAAATTGGTGCTATATAGCACTAAAAAGGTTCCCCTATGATTACGAGCCAAGAACCATTTTTGGTGCCAGATAGAACCCTTTTTTTTTTAGAGTGTATATATATACCGATCAAGCATAACATTATGACAGGGGAAGTGAATAACAGTTAGTGGGTGGGATATATTAGGCAGCAAGTGAACATTTTGTCCTCAAAGTTGATGTGTTAGAAGCAGGAAAAATGGGCAAGCGTAAGGATTTGAGCGAGTTTGACAAGGGCCAAATTGTGATGGCTAGATGACTGGGTCAGAGCATCTCCAAAACTGCAGCTCTTGTGGGGTATTCCGGTCTGCAGTGGTCAGTATCTATCAAAAGTGGTCCAAGGAAGGAACAGTGGTGAACCGGCGACAGGTTCATGGGCGGTCAAGGCCCATTGATGCATACAATCAGTAAGAATCCAACTACTAACATGGCCAAGACCAAAGAGCTGTCCAAAGACACTAGAGACAAAATTGTACACCTCCACAAGGCTGGAAAGGGCTACGGGGAAATTGCCAAGCAGCTTGGTGAAAAAAGGTCCACTGTTGGAGCAATCAGTAGAAAAGAAGGTAAAGCTAAACATGACTGTCAATCTCCCTTGGACTGGGGCTCCATGCAAGATCTCACCTCGTGGGGTCTCAATGATCCTAAGAAAGGTGAGAAATCAGCCCAGAACTACACGGGAGGAGCTGGTCAATGACCTGAAAAGAGCTGGGACCACCGTTTCCAAGGTTACTGTTGGTAATACACTAAGACGTCATGGTTTGAAATCATGCATGGCACGGAAGGTTCCCCTGCTTAAACCAGCACATGTCCAGGCCCGTCTTAAGTTTGCCAATGACCATTTGATGATCCAGAGGAGTCATGGGAGAAAGTCATGTGGTCAGATGAGACCAAAATAGAACTTTTTGGTCATAATTCCACTAAACGTGTTTGGAGGAAGAAGAATGATGAGTACCATCCCAAGAACACCATCCCTACTGTGAAGCATGGGGGTGGTAGCATCATGCTTTGGGGGTGTTTTTCTGCGCATGGGACAGGGCGACTGCACTGTATTAAGGAGAGGATGACCGGGGCCATGTATTGTGAGATTTTGGGGAACAACCTCCTTCCCTCAGTTAGAGCATTGAAAATGGGTCGAGGCTGGGTCTTCCAACATGACAATGACCTGAAGCACACAGCCAGGATAACCAAGGAGTGGCTCTGTAAGAAGCATATCAAGGTTCTGGCGTGGCCTAGCCAGTCTCCAGACCTAAACCCAATAGAGAATCTTTGGAGGGAGCTCAAACTCCGTGTTTCTCAGCGACAGGCCAGAAACCTGACTGATCTAGAGAAGATCTGTGTGGAGGAGTGGGCCAAAATCCCTCCTGCAGTGTGTGCAAACCTGGTGAAAAACTACAGGAAACGTTTGACCTCTGTAATTGCAAACAAAGGCTACTGTACCAAATATTAACATTGATTTTCTCAGGTGTTTAAATACTTACTTGCAGCTGTATCATACAAATAAATAGTTAAAAAATCATACATTGTGATTTCTGGATTTTTTTTAGATTATGTCTCACAGTGGACATGCACCTACGATGACAATTTCAGACCCCTCCATGATTTCTAAGTGGGAGAACTTGCAAAATAGCAGGGTGTTCATATACTTATTTTCCTCACTGTATATATATGAATTACAATGAATTCATTCATCATGGACATACTCTTTCCAGATACTACTAACTACTCACATAATATAGTTGACGTTGGCATATTTGGATACAGCCAGTGACTTTATGAGTGAGGAAATGAATCATTCATTCAACTGATTCATTCGAAAACACTGAATCTTTTAGGAATGAAACAAATTAATACTTTGTGTGAGTCATTAATTAAAGCTGCAGTCTGTAACTTTTGCGCTCGAGTGGTTAATAAAGAGAACTGCAAGCGTATTGTGGAAGAAAATTGAAGCCGGAGCTACTTCTCTCTGTTTATGTCTATGGCGAGTCACGCAGGGACTGTGCTCCTCCGCAGCGGTTCCTACCAGTCCGGTCTGAAATAGTCCCAATATAAACACTTATTATAAGTGTACCATAATGATTCAGGGTAAGACAAAAACACGGTTTGGAAAATGGATTCATGTTGTACATTCTCATTATATAATTTTTGTAAATCTTGAACACAAAAAAAGTTACGGACAGCAGCTTAAATTAATTCATTCATTCAACGGAACGATTTCGATTCAAAATGTAGAGAGGTTTATGTAAAAAAAAAAACACTTGCCAATGGAATAAAAAAATAATATAGAATATATAAAGTATATCCTCTCAAAACAAGCCTAGGCAAAATGTCTTTAATGTCTTTTTCATCTTTTCGAGATGATCAGATTTCTATTCTCCTTCCTCCCTGGTGCCTCATTAGTTGGAGGAGATTTGTTTTTTCAGCAAATTGTTTTTCAAGCTTTACTTTTAATGCCGTGTTCCTTCTTTGATAAATACTAATTTCTTTAAAATATTGTCCTTTTACAGTCTGTCTTTTCTTCTTTTCTAGACCACGTGACATCCAGTGGTCACGAGTGAACGACACTCTTCCCGAGAGGGCGGAGAAAACGGCCAACATTCTCCATATGTCTCGCCTCAGCCAATCACACAACGGCACCTACCTCTGTCAGGCGCATAACAATTATGGCCGTGCAGCTGACCACTACACACTGCTGGTGTACGGTAAGAAAACGAGTGTCCCTGGTCCCGTGATATTAACACTTACCCCTTCCACACTACAATAAAGTCCACATTTTTGCATGTCTTTCATGAAACCTGTTTCCACACTGCTCAGAATTACAAAACAACTCCAAATGTATATGCATAAACACCTACACTTTCTTTGCCGCTTGAGAACAGCGTGGGTTCTTCGTAGCTACAGAGGTGGTTTACTGTGGCTTTGGATGTGACAAACTCATCTTGTGCTCCCACCATGGTGTTTAGTCCTCCCCCTCTCGTCCGGGTCTGCCCCTGGTGGCTGTTCAGTGTACTGCACCCTTCAGCTGTGGCTGTAGACCTGCAGGATACGTGATGTATTTTGAAAGAGTGCAAGAAATGAGATCCCCAGAGGTCTCCCTCCTTTCTTTCTCTTTTTTTCCTCTTTTTTTCGCATGGTAACGACAGCCATCAAATACGCACGTTAACGAGGTAGCTCGGAGAGCGCAGGTGGGTGGGAATGTCATCTTTCATCCCGCTTCTATCTCTCGCTCCCTCTATTTTTTTCTGCTCTTTCTATCCGAGGTTCTGTGTAGGTGAAGCTTTGAAACACCCCTGCACTTCAGAGAATGTCCCAGGAATCCTTTTCTCTGCCTGTTTATTCTTCCTTCCTTTATTCCTTCCATACTTATTTTTTCCTCCCTTTGATTGTTTCCTCATTTGTTCCTTCCTTTATTTGTTCCTTCCTTCCATCCTTTGTTTCATCTGTGTTCTTCCTTTCTGTTTCTTCCTCGTTTTGTTCCCCTTCTTTTTATCTTCCCTCTTTTCCTTTATTGTTTCTTTCTTTCCTTCCTTACTTTATTCCTTGCTTTGTTCCTTCTACCTTACTCCTCCCTCTGTTCCTCCTTGTTCCTGCCATCATTCCTTCCTTTCTTCCTTTGTTTCTTTCTTCTGCCTTTTTTATCCCTCCATTTCTTTCTTCTCCCTTTCTTTCACCTTTCCTTCTATTCTTTTTTCCTTCCATCCTCCCTCTCTTCCTCTCTGCTTTCTTTCCTCTCTTTCTTGCTATCTTCTTTCCTTCCTTCTTTCCTTCATTTGTCTCTTTCTTATTCTGTAATTTCTTCCTTAATTTTTTTATTCTTTCACCCCTACTTTTCTTCTTTTCAAAATGTCTTCCTCTATTTTTTCTTACCTTCTTTCTTTTATTCCTCTTTGTCCCTTCATCCTTCCTTCATTCATTTCTTCCTTCCAACCTTTCTTCCTTCAAACCTTTTTTCCTTTCCTTCTCCTCCTCTTCTTTCCTGCCTTCCTTGCATCTGTCTTTTCTTCCTTTGTTTCTTCTTTCCTTCCAATGGTTCCTTTTTCTTTCTCTTCTCTCATTTAGTTGTTTCCTTTACCCCTTCCTTCCTTCCTTCCTTCCTTCCTTCCTTCCTTCCTTCCTTCCTTCCTTCCTTCCTTCCTTCCTTCCTTCCTTCCTTCCTTCCTTCCTTCCTTCCTTCCTTCCTTCCTTCCTTCCTTCCTTCCTTCCTTCCTTCCTTCCTTCCTTCCTTCCTTCCCTCTCCTCCCTCGCTTCCTTCCTATCTTGTTCACCTTTACTATGTTCCTTCCTTCTTTCATTTGTTTCATCCTTCTTTCCTGCCTGCTTGCCCTCCTTTCATCCTATCTTCCTTCATTCCATCCATCATCCTGTTCTTCCTTAACCCCTCCCTCTCCCACTTCCTTTCTATCTTTCTTTCACTATTCCTGTTCCTTTGTTTGTTTCTTCCTTCCTTCCCTTCATCATATCTTCCATCCATCAATCCATCCTTCCTTCCTTCCATTCATCCTGTTCTTCCTTCACTCCTCCCTCTCCTGCTTCCTTTCTATATTTTTTCACTATTCCTTTGTTCCATCCATCCATCCATCCATCCATCCATCCATCCATCCATCCATCCATCCATCCAGCCTTCCTTCCTTCCTGTTCTTCCCTCCCTCTCCTGCCTTGCTTCCTTCCTATCTTTTTCACATTTACTATGTTCCTTCCTTCCTTCCTTCCTTCCTTCCTTCCTTCCTTCCTTCCTTCCTTCCTTCCTTCCTTCCTTCCTTCCTTCCTTCCTTCCTTCCTTCCTTCCTTCCTTCCTTCCTTCCTTCCTTCCTTCCTTCCTTCCTTCCTTCCTTCCTTCCTTCCTTCCTTCCTTCCTTCCTTCCTTCCTTCCTTCCTTCCTTCCTTCCTTCCTTCCTTCCTTCCTTCCTTCCTTCCTTTGTTTCTTCCTTCCTTCTTTCCTGCCTGCTTGCCCTCCCTTCATCCTATCGTCCTTCATTCCATCCATCATCCTGTTCTTCCTTAACCCCTCCCTCTCCCACTTCCTTTCTATCTATCTTTCTTTCACTATTCCTTTGTTTCTTCCTTTCTTCCCTTCATCCTATTTTCCTTCCATCCATCCATCCATCCATCCATCCATCCATCCTTCCTTCCATTCATCCTGATCTTCCTTCACTCCTCCCTCTCCCGCTTCCTATCTACCTTTTATCACTATTCCTTTGTTCCATCCATCATCCTTCCTTCCTTCCTTCCTTCCATTCATCCTGTCCTTCACTCATCCCTCTCCTTCCTTGCTTCCTTCCTATTTTTCTTAATTCCTTCTTTCCTTTCTCTCGTTGCCTCTCCTACACAGAACACAGACCTCCCCATTTAATGTGTTTGTGTGGGAGTAAATGAACAAGATTTGGTGTTAACTCTCAGCGGTATCAGCGTATTTAGGTTTCATCCGCTGGAAATCCCATGCTCAGTGCAACTAAAAAGAGAGAAATGGCTGACTGCTGAAGGCTGATAGAGGATGAGGGAGAACTATTGAGATGATGAGTCAGCAGTCACAGTGACACGAGAGGGTGGAGGAGGGCTAATCTAAATATCTTGCTGCTTCGCACTGACAAACTTTTTCCCATTGATTTATTTTATGTCTAAAGTGACCATGAAGTGCAAAATGAGGAGCAACCAACCAACCAATATGAACAGAATGACGATTATAAACTGAAGGTAGATGAGAGAAAGACAGAATGAATCAGGCAACAGAGAGCAATGGAGAGAGGTGACGGAAATGAGGAAGACAAAAGGACAGAGGAGGAGACTTTGTTTTTTCAGAACTTTCGCAATTTGCGCTGACTGATATGCAAGTGTGTATTTACCACATGGCTCAACAGGTACGCCTGTCTGTGCTGCTTTATCTCGGTCTGTCTGGAAACTTTTACATTTGCATATATATTTGTTGCATACTTTTTTCTTTTACCACAACCATTTTTTATGCGTTACATTTTTATATTTATTTAAATGTATCTGTGTGCTTCAGGTTAGAACTGTTAAATCTGAACTCACTTGCATTGTGGGGAGCATCCAAAAGTCTCCATGAGGAAAATGTCTTAAACATGCTAAATAATGTGAGTTAGATTCTGTGAGTGTTAGATTTAAGGTGCGAGGATAGAGAATTTCATTAATTCACTATACAAAAAAACAATAGTCAATAGAAAGTCCTCACCACAAAAAAAAGCAAATATGTGTGTGTATGTGTGTGTGTATTCCTCACCTCTACATATGCAGCTTGTCCCAGTGGTCAAAGGGTCAGAGGACATTCCCCTGGAGACATGCTTATGTAAAACAGCAGCAGTACTTAGCCATGATGGACCTTGCTGCCGATAAAAGCCATTACAATCAAACAGCCTCAGAGAGCCACTGAGATTGAAATGAGAGAAGAGAAAAGGAGGGATGGAGAAAGAGATGGAGGGAGAAAAAACAATGCTCGCAGGAGAGAGAAAAAGATGTAGCGCAGTAATGAGCTGTGGCTCTAATTGGGAGAAAAAACATGGGCACTTAATTAATGAAGTGAAACTTAGGAAAAAGAGAAGGAAGCGTGAGCAAGAGGGAATATAGTAATTGAAAATGTCATTTTTTACCTTTGGATAGTCATGACAGGAATATTAAGCAAGGCGAGTTAAGGAGTGTGTCGAGTTGACGACAGAGACTTGGCCTTTAAACGGAGAGGGGAGAGGTGAGAGACTGGGATTTACGGACTCCGTAAACAGAGGATTATAACACAACTTGAAGATCTGCCACTCTTTCTTTCTTTGATGGCATAATGTGGGACAAAGCCCAAAGTCCCAAAAATGTAGAGAACATTGCTGACGTGACTCACCCAACCATCTGTGTGATGAAATGTTTATCAGCTTCCAGCCTGAGCCATAATGATGTGCAGGAGGAAGGAAAGAAGAAACGCCTTTTAAATGATTGGTTTTGGGAAAAGTACAAGAAAACAGAGAAATGTAATGAATGAGAAAGTGGTAGCACTGAGAAATAAAAGAGGAACAGGAAATGTGATGAGAAAAAAAAGGATCTGAGTGATGGAATAGGGCAACCAAAAACGGAAATTCGGTCATTATTTACTCACCCTCATGTCATTCCAAACCTGCATACATTTCTTTCTTCTTAAGAGCACAAAAGAAAAGTTTTTGAAGACTGCTTTCCCTGCAATTACAATGAATTGCGACTGAAGCTTTCACGCCTAAAAAGGATGCAAAAGCACCATAAAAAAACATAAAAGTGATCCACATGATATGTCTTTGAAAGCGAAATGTAAAAATCTTTGTTTGAGAGGCCGACCAAACCAAAGTCACCCCCCCCCCCCCCCCCAGTGTGGTCATGAGACGACTAGTGTTTTTTTTATTTGTGAATTAATCATTTATTTGATCAGTGGATTTGGAATATTTTCAATCGTTTCACAAAGCATACTGAATGGTTTCCAAATTTAACTGATTAAATTTGCAGCGGTTCTAGTAGGGATATCAATGAATCACAATGTGAATTTTGGTTAGTCTCTAACTCGAATCAATTTTAAGGCTACAGAAGACTTGAACGCATCCCTGAAGTGTCTGCAGAGGCCGTGCCAATTAGACTCCCCCTGAAATGCCTCATCGACATGGCATCCTCAATAAACCCGTCTCCGCTGTGATGACTCCGATCTTTTGACTATTCCTAATATGACCTCTGACCTGTAAAGTTGCCAGAATAATAATCATACACTGTTGGCCAGAGGAGAACTGGCACCCCCCGACTGAGCCTGGTTTCTCCCAAGGTTTATTTTTCTCCATTATCCCACCTGATGGAGTTTTGGTTCCTTGCCACTGTCACTGTTGTTTTAACCCAGCAATTGGGTTGTTTTAACCCAGCAATTGGGTTGTTTTAACCCAGTTAATGGGTTGTTTTAACCCAGCGGTTGGGTTAAATGTTTGCTTAAAACAACCCAATTGCTGGGTTAGTCCATTTTCAACCCAACTTGGGTTGTTTTTAAACCAGCATTTTTTAAAGTGTACTTAACTAAATTAAATACATCAACTAAATAACTGATCTGCCCACATTGTCACAGTATGATAATTGAAATGAGCTAGATGACATCACCGTTTTCTCCAGAGTGGCTGTGGCAATCAAATTCTGTTGCATTATTTTCCTGTTTAACACTGTGAAGCTGCTTTGAAACAATCTGCATTGTAAAAAGCGCTATATAAATAAAGTTGACTTGACTTGACTTGACTTGGAAATAGTCACATGGACAACATTTATGAAACTTTTATGGTGCTTCTGTGCCATGTCTGCCAGTCCTTGTTTATGGTCTGAAAAAATTCTCTATGTTCTAAAGAATAATAGTCATACAGGTTTGAAATTATGGTGAGTAAATGATGACAGAATTCACATTATGGGGTTAAAGGAGTAGTTCATTTTAAAATTAAAATTAGCCCATGATTTACTCACCCTCAAGCCATCCTAGGTGTATATGACTTTCCCATTTCTGATGAACACAATCGGAGTTATATTAATACATATCCTGGCTCTTCCAAGCTTTATAATGGCAGTGACAGGGTCCATTGAGTTTGAAGCTCAAAAAAGTGCATCCATCCTTCATAAACGTAATCCACACGGCTCTGGGCTGTTAATAAAGGCCTTCTGAAGCAAATCGATGGGGTTGTTAGTAAAATATCCGTATTTAACACGTTGTTAAGTAAAATATCGAGCTCCCGCCAGACCGCCTTCCATATTCAACTTGTGCAGAAAGTGTAATGCCTCTCACAACTTAAGACGCTTATGCTATATCATACATCACGCCAGTGACACTTTTTTACGTACGTTGAATACGGAAGGGGGTCTGGCATAAGCTAGATAATTTTACTTTATTACGTGTTAAATATGGATATTGTTTCTTACAATTTTCTTTATTAACCCCCTGGAGCCATGTGGAGTAAGTTTATAATGGATAGATGCACTTTTTTTGAGCTTCAACCTCAATGGACCCTGTCACTGCCATTATAAAGCGTGAAAGCGTCAGGATATTTACAGTATTAATATAACTCCGATTGTGTTAATCAGTAATAAGAAAGTCATATACACCTAGGAGGAGCAAATCATGGGCTAATTTGCATTTTAAAGTGAACTACTCCTTTAACTGTGACTTAAAAAAACACTTTTAGGGGAACTATCCCTTTAAGAATCATGTTTGAGGGATCTGTCCCTTTAACATCCCTGAAATGTTTTAAAATGTGAGATGTTTTGCCACTGAGGAAGACAAGAGGTTGTGAGAGGAGAGGAATGAGAAAAATGATTAGATGCCCTCTTCTTCCTGAAGAGCCAGGGTGGTCTCGGGATATTGATCTGTGTCTGGCTATTGATCAGTCTGGTACCATGCGGTTAATCCCTCTGAGTATGAAGGCCACACACATACGCAACTGAAAACTTGCTGCTCTTTGTTGCATAAAAAGGATAGACCCGTATGCATAGAGAGTAGCTGCGAGCCAGCAACAGGAATGAGATGGGTCGAGAAAGAGCGATGAGGCTAGTGCCTATATTAGAGGTGTGGAGGATGGTGAGTAGAGCGGTAAGATTGATGATCTTTGGGATGGAGGGATTGAAGATTACAGTGTGTGAGAGAGAGAGAGAGTGCTGAGCCCGGGGTACACGGTAACTGCAGTATTTTGCAGCGGTGAGGGATGAAAGGGTGGAACAGGAAGCTACTGCACCCTGCTGGCTGGAGATGTTACCCGCAAAGAGACCCTTGACCCTGGCAGAGGGGTGCAATTCATGAACAACATTGTTCATCTCTTGCTCACACACTTATACACTCATATACACACTGACAGGCCACATTTTGCATGTTTTCCCCTGCATGTGCTTGAATGTAGCTGCAGTAGTTTGTTTTTAACTTTGTTGTAATGCCATTCCCTTGTAGTGTCTCTCCCTCCCAACTCTCATCCTGCCATCACTCACCCCATCCTTCCATCAAAGGAATACGAAGGTAACCCTTCTTCCATTATCTCACCTCTCACCTCACCTTACCTCACCTCCTGTACTCCTCATTCACTTCCCTTCCATACTTTAGGTTCACGTGAGGACTGCTTTAACATTTCTTTCTTTCCCTTAGAATACAACAGGCTGTTTTTTACTGTAGCTTTTAAAATATGTAAAAACCTTTGTTGTGATTGGCTAACCTCTTCACATGTGTAATAATGAGTGACAGTTTTATTACAGTGCTTGCACAATGAGCAGTGTCATTTTTTTTCTCTCTCATTCTTCGTCTTCTACACAAATTTCTGCATCCATCATTTTTATTTTCTTCCTAATTTATGCTGCATTTTCACTGGTTGTGACAGACTATAAAACCAAAAGTCATTCATTTCCAAAGGAAAGTCATACTGCAGCTGCGTGGAGTTATGATCCTCTTTGAATGCAGGATTTTTGTATCCGATTTGACAGTATTTGACATGATCCGTCTAGATGTGATATATTAGATTCAAAACTTTTCAGTAATTTTGTGACTTTATCCAAAACACCCTCTACTTTGAATGGATGCTTAGAAATTGAAAAACTATGTTGTTTAACACTATAGCCTTGAACAACCCATATTATGCTTTCTATGTTTTGGTTGTTGTAAAGTTTATATGTGCTTAAAAATGGAATACAGTTCACTTATTGACTTATGGTGCATTCACGGCATGTTAATAACCGTAATTTCACATCCTCAAACTCGGAATTATGCATTTCCATTTCAACTCTTTAATAGTTTAATTTGAGCATTTAGCAGGTCATTAAATCTATTTAAATCTGTGCTAGCTACATTAAACGGTGCTGTGTCCTTCATTTATTTTCAGATTAATCTTGCATTATTAAGGCATTTACAATAATCAATTATTGGAATTAATAAACAAAAATATTTTGAGATAAGTACTTTACTACATTTTAATGCTAAAGTCAATGCAATTTGAGTGTTTCCACATGACATTGCAGGGGTCAAATGGTACAATCTCTCAGAAAATTTGAAATTAAAATTAAATAAGTTGCTATTACAAGTTCTATGTCGGAATCTTAGGCCCCGTTTACACTAGTGCATTTTTGTTTCAAAGCGTATAACTTTTGCTACGGTTACATCTGTCGTCTACACTACTCCGACGTTTTTGAATCTCAAACGCTGCAGACCCCGTTGTAGTTTGAAAACTCCAGGGTTGCGTTTCAGTGTAAATGGACTAAAATGGAGACTTTTAAAAACGATGCTGTGGCTGCCCACATTATGCTACAATAACAGACCAGGGCTTCATTTCCCAAAAGCACTGTACGTCTAAGTTGATCGTAAAGACCGTTGGTGGCTATTGTATTACAATGCTTTTGGGAAACGCAGCCCAGAGTTGTCGGCTCTGTAACATACCAGCCTCGACCACCATGTAAACAATAACACAGAGACAGAATCCATGCTTTGCTGACTTTGTGGTCCTTTTTAGCAGCCGTTGTGTAGTTATTCTGTATTGTATAATACTGCAGCTGTCTACATGCGCAAGAGGCAACTGTTTACACTTGTACACGCATTCCCAGTGTGCATGAACAGTCATGTGCCATGGGTTTTCGGTCGTACAGTGTAGACAGAGATCGTTTCTGAAAGGTTTCTGAAATCGTTTTCGAAGATGAAAACTTACTAGTGTAAACGGGGCCTAAATCACGTTAAAGTGGTAGTTCACCCTGAAATGAAAATAAAGCCATCTTTTACTCACCCTGCTGTTGTTCTAATGCCCTATGTCCTTCTATCTTTTTCGGACCTCAAAAGCAGAAATTTTAAAAATAGTCCTGCACGTGTCCTTCCTATAATGGCAGTGGATAGCGACCAGGCTAAAACATTACAAAAAATGTATACAAAAGTATCACGCAATGAGACGCCGCCATATATGGAAAGTGTTCAGGAGGCACACTATAAGATTTTGCGAGAAAGAAACAGTATTATTCAGTCAAAACACTGAGCTCGGCCGTTACTCTGAGCACGCTCCTGTGAGAGTGCCGAATCGTCAGCAGGCGCCGGCGCTCATGCTTACTATAACTCGCAGTGTTGTCATGGCACCCAGGATAAGCTTTATTTTCATTTCAGGGTGAACTAACCCTTTAATTCCGACATGGTGTGAACGCATCTTTGCCATGATTTAAATTGAACTGACTGCAATGACATCACTGATTTTTGCATACTGACCTGCAGTTGGTATTTTTTTCATGCAAATATTTGCAGTCTACTTTGTGATAGTTCTGTTCTGCCTGTAAGTGACTTCAAGCTACAAAGACAGGGCACTAGGCACAGAAGCTACCTTATTTATCCACTATATTGCATATAACTGTCAATCTCTCCCTTTCTCTCTGTCTTTGGTTTCAAAACTTTTCTATCGCTTTATCTAAAACTTGAGCATTTCTTTGTTTGCTACCATGCAAGCGCTGTTATTTCCTTCACGAAATGCAAATCCAGTTTTTTTTAATTGTCTTCCACCTCAACATATGCAAATTCTTCCCTGACGGCTCTGCTCCGATGCTTGCCTTTAAACCGACTTTGTTCCATATGTTTTCTCCGGCTAAATTGCCTAACTTCTCATCTTCTCATTCATGTTTTCTGATTTATTAATGCTCCTTAAGATGCGTGTGCACACACTCCTATTGTCTTCCTAGTGCCCTTGTCATTTGAAGCACTAGCTCTGCTCTCCAGAGGATCTATTCAGCTGCTGTGCCATGTTTTTCATTAGAATTTAAGAGTCTGTGCACAGATGAAACAACACATGCTGAAAGAGGGTGAGAAAGAGAGCACAATGACCCCTTAAAAGAGGCCCAGCTCTACAGCAGCATCGCTTGTCATTCATGATGTTGTGGGATGTGAGGTCAGGTCAGACGAAAGCCCTTGATCATCCCACCTGACAGAACTACTGAGAGACTTGACTGTACTGCAAGACATCAACACGCAACACTGCACAAACCTCACACCTCAACACACTGACCTGCAGAAGAAGATATCAGATGCATTTTCATTTTGTGCACTTCAAAGTGCACAGTCATTGGATCTATGACTTTTTTGCTTTTCTTTCACGCTCTCTCACACAAACCTTTTTCATCAGTCTCATTTCTTTTTCTTTCTCTTGCTTTTCTTCTTTCGGAATCGTATTGTTTGCAGTCTCCAATAGCCAGCAAGAATTGAAGGGGTAAAGACTATGTTTTCCGGAACAGAGTGGGAGAGAAAGAAAATTGCAAGTAGAAGCAGAGGTTGTGGTCTCTTTAATGTCACATCCTCAGCGCTGGGTGGCTGGTTCCGTGAGGCGGGCAGCAGCGTTAATTTTTCATCGTCTCTGAAACGGTCTTCTAATGAAATGTTACTCAACAGCCTGTTCAAAGGCAACCTCCCTCACTCTATATCTCCCACTGTTTCTATAGCTTTTGAGGTGAAGTGTGTAATTTTTTTGATGTTTAATACATTTTCTTATCCCAGCTTAATGTGCAGAGACAACTGTAAGTAAGCCATTTGTAGGTTTATTTTCCCCGAAAAGTGTAAACACTGGGGCTCAGTGGTGAAAGCATTGTTCTGTTTGTTTGAGAATCCTAACCAGCCCCACACGGCAACATCAGCTCATCCAATGATGTGATTTTGGGGGCGGGGCTATCGGTGTGGCTTACCAATGGAAAAACAGGGGAAGTGTTTTTCAAACCTAATATTATTACACAGTACACACTACCAGTTTTTAAAAATGTTATTTACTCATTCAAGTGGTCATCTTAAAGCTATATGCTATTCTAAGTAACACAAAAGAAGAGCTTTTAAAGAATCCTTACACAGGTCCAATGAGGATTCATAGTAAACATGTTCACTCAAAAATTAAAATTAATTTACTCATCCTCACATCTGTGGAGGATAAAGAAGATATGGACACAAAGCAAGTAAATGGTATGCAAAACTGTTTGATTATTAACATCTTATTCCACAGATGTCATACAGGTTTGTTAAATGATGACAGAATTTTCATTTTTGGGTGAATTATCCCTTTAAAAAATAGAAATAAACTATAAATTAGAGTGAGAAACAGACTGATATTTAAGTAATTATTCACTGATAATCTTCCTGTTAACTCAATAATCACTGCAAATGGATCATTGAGTGAGTTGAACTCTAGAACTGGATCAAACAACAAAACTGAACACAATTCTTTTCAATTAACTTATTGATCTATTTCATAAATTGGACTTAAGGATTTGTTCAAATCACAGTTCAACTTACTAACAACTCACTGATGATATATGATCAGTGAATAATGACTAGAATGTCAGTTTGTTCAAATGGCTTCAGAAGACTTGGAATATAGTGCACGAGTCATATTGATCCCTTTTATTTTTGTAATAGTTTATAGGCTTTTTAGTCACAATTTGAACATAAAGGTTTTTAGTTAGCTGCATTAGTTAACATGAACTAACAATAAACAATATTTATCCAGCATACAAATATATACAATTTTAACATTTACATTAATATTAATAAGTTGCATCTGTTAACATTAGATAGATTGCAATGTGTACTAAAATGAACATAGAAATACAATAATTTAACTAAATTAACATGATCAAAGATTAATAATTTCTTTAAAGGGATAGTTTTCCCAAAAATGAAAATTACCCCATTTACTCACCCTCAAGCAATCCTAGGTTTACTTTCAGAGGAATACAATCAGAGATTATAATGACAGTGAATGGGGGTTGAGATTTTGAAGCCCAAAAAAGTGCATCCATCCATCATAAAAGTATTCCACATGGCTCCGGGGGTATATCTTTTTGATATAAGAGAAGAAGAGCATGTGTTTTTTGCCCAGCCCTATTTGTTTGAACCATGAGACCCATTAAAGCTTGCGCTAATCCTATATCCTACGTCACACTCCAAAAGAGTAACCCTTGACGCAGTGTAAGTTGACTTGTGTAGGCTCTCTGCCGGAAGCTAATTATTTTAGTTTATACATTTTTAAATATGGATATTTATCTTACACAAATGCATCACTTCGCTTTGCTTCAGAAGGCCTTTATTAACCCCCTCGAGCCATATGGATTACTTTTATGATGGAATATATATATATATATATATATATATCTGTATATTTATATATCTGTATATTTATATATATCTCCGATTGTATTTGTCTGAAAGAAGAAAGTCATAGACACCTAGGATGGCTTTAGGATGAGTAAATCATGGGGTAATTTTAATTTTTGGGTGAACTATCCCTTTAATGCTCATTTTTAGGTAGGGAAAGCATGATCTAATGTTCAAAAATGAGACCTTATTGTAAAGTGTTACCTTTTAAAATGAGACCTTATTGTAAAGTGTTACCTTTTAAAAGCTTTCAGAGTTTGCCAGCCGTGGTCAACAACTATTATTGTAGTTTTGTTCCATAGAAATAAAGTCATTCAGGTTAGGAACTAAAGAGGGTGGCAGAACGGTGACCATATTTTTCTTTTTTGGGTGAACTATCCATCAGGTACTTTTCTTATCTGTGTTGTTGACAATTGCCCTTTAAGCAAACATACTTTTCTTCCCCATTCTTTCTTGGCATTGTTCTCATTTTGTCTCACTTTCTCTCTTCTGCTCTTTCCATCTATGTGTTCTCTCTATTTCTCTGTCTCCATGTCTTCTATTTTTCTTTTCTGCCCACCGCTGTGTGGTGTAAACAGGTTGTTAAATATTTAAGGAGTCCAGGCTCATATGTTGATGGTTCAGAGTGTCTCTGCCTCTCGCTGTTTCCCATCTTGTCGGAAAAACTTTATGGTAGACGCCACACACAGACTCTGATGCCATCTTTCCACTGCTGTCATTGTCTCTTTTAACTAAAAAAATCCAACACTGTAAAAAACAATCCTGCTGTTTTTACCACAAAGAACTGGTAGCTGTGGTTGCTAGAATAACTCCATACAAAATACAGTAAAAATGTCAACCGAACAGAACAGCCTGTACATTTTACAGTATAATGTATAATATATATATATATATATATTACACAAACACTTTCGTTCACACAAACACAAAACACCATCATGGTAACACACATGACACTTGAATAATGCTATAAACATTCATTAAACAATAGAAGATCTAACAAAACCCAAATGTGCATAACTAATAACCAAAAATATTAAGAAACATTATTTTAAGCAAAATACCTTCAAATGCGAAGTGTCAGGTAGGGAATTCTGGGAATGTCAGTTTACAGTTTTTGGCTGTAAATTATACGTTGATTTATTCTTTTTTACTTCTAAAAACAGCATTTTACATGTAATGTCCGGTTAGACCTTTTACAATTTTCCCCTGTATATAGTACAGAACTTACTTATTTTACAGTCACAAGTCACTTTGAATTGTTTTTAGTTCAAATGCTAAAGCTAAAACTCTTCTCTTTGTGTTTGTGTGTATCTTAGACCCTGGAGCAGTGGTGGAAACCCACAGTGCTGTTCCGTATGCAGTGATCGGGGGCATCCTGGCTCTGCTGGTCTTCACTGTCATCTGTGTGCTCATCGTCACCATCTGGTGCTCCGTCCGACAGAAAGGTGACCTCCTCTCTCCTCACACACTTGACCTGTGGCGAAACAATGACATGATGCACCTCAGGAGAGGGATGTAAAAAAAAATATCTAAGCAGTAGAGAGAGAGTGAGGGAAGATAAATGCTGGTTCACACTCCACCAATTAAAATCAATCAGGTTAAAACATTTATCCAGTTTGTTGGTGTTTGCTGGTGCAGTGAGAGCCATCATTAACAGACAATTGAAACATAACTGTTGTAGGTGGTGATTTAAGGTTTGGTAGAAAAGTGATGGTAGAAAGTAGAGATTATGCTATACTGTTTTTTTTATATCAGTGAGCAGAACTGTCCTATGTTATTTTCATGTGACGACTATGAAGATACATTGAGTAATATGAAAATACAGAGCAAGATGTGAGGACGAACTTATCACATGGTGTTTGTTATAGGCATGTTAGTTTTTTTGTTTACTTTTTCTGAGCCACAACACATTCAAATTGTGTTTTGTATATCTGCTATTTTACATTCATCCAATCAGAATTAAGAGTATTCTGTGATATAATATTAGTTATAAACACTACTATACAAAAGTTTTGGGGTAAGATTTTTTTTTAAGAAAGGAATGCACTTATTCAGCATGGACGCACTGAATTGATCAAAAGTGACAGTAAAGATGATTATAATGTTACAAAAGATTTCTATTTCAAATCAGTGCAGTTCCTTA
The DNA here is from genome assembly GCF_949357685.1 of Gobio gobio. Lineage (NCBI taxonomy): Eukaryota > Metazoa > Chordata > Actinopteri > Cypriniformes > Gobionidae > Gobio > Gobio gobio. The sequence continues at coordinate 27,575,393 of NC_137108.1, read as the reverse complement.
AGTAGCAAATTGGCATATTAGAATGATTTCTGGAAAATCAAGTGACACTGAAGAGTAATGGCTGCTGAAAAATCAGTTTTGATACTCAGGAATAAATTACATTTTAAAATATATTAAATACCCACTCCTTTTTTTTAATCCCCATAAATCATAAGCAAGTGTATCAGAATAAGCCGTTTGCGGATTCAATGCAATGTGACGTTACTTGCTGTTTACGTTCACAGACATTACCGTCTGTGTTTGTGTGAAATTTGTGTTTTTGACAACCTTGTGTGTATTTGACAGTTTAAACACAATTAGAGAAAGAGAGAGAGAACTTAGTTTAATACTCACAGAACGCCCGTCTGACATGCAGGTTTCTGTGCGCGTTCTTCGGATGTACTGTAAGTGCTCAGAAAACCATATATCAGAAGTTTAGAGTGATACGCTTTTAAATTGCATGCACATTATAAACTGAAGAACTGCAACGTGAGCATGACCGCTAAAGAGATGATAATCAAAACCAAACAGATGTTTTTGTTTTTGGCAGTATCCGAGGCACCAGCTGTACAGGCTCTGCCTTCTTCTGGAAAGCGGGGTGGGGAGCAGCAGCTCATTTGCATTTAAAGATATAAGCACGAAAACAGCATGCTTTTTCCTTCCACTCAAAAATGGGCATTCCCATTATTATACCATACAACATATAATAATAAATGATCTGTGGGGTATTTTAAGCTGAAGCTTCACAGACCCATTCTGGGGACACCCTGAGATTTATAATACATCTTGTAAAAAAGGGGGGGCATAACAGTAGCCTGGCTCCGCCCTCCTACATACTTCCGCTCAATTTTTATTTTCCTTCAGTGTTCTCAGGTTTTCTCCGGTCAAATTTTAACCGGTCCAATCAGCAAACAGAGGGAGTGGCTGAGAACGATGACGTTGATGTCGTGTGCTAGTTTGAGATGACATACGTCACGACCAAACGTTGGCGATTGGTTATGGCAGATCCAGAGTGTCTCTGGGCAGATCCAATAGTTTAAAACTTCAACGGAGTACCCGTCTTCAAGGAAGTTAACGCTTGTCAATGGAGAGTGGCCAGACTCTCTGTACAAATTAAATGTACGAGAGTCTGGTAGGACCAGGTTAGCATAACAGGTCCCCTTTAAAGAAAATTATTTTACATTTACAATAATATATCACAATATTACTCTTTTTACTATATTTTGAATCAAATAAATGTAACCTCATAGAATCTTACTGACCCCAAATTTTTGAACGGAAGTGTTTAACAAATATAGTTAAAATATAAATTTTACTGGTACTTTGTTCCATTTCATCTTTTGTCTTCTATTGAAAATGTGCCCTTTGGTGAAAAATAAAAAACCACCAAAAAAGAAAAATACTATTCAAATTTATTATGAAATCTAAGTTATTTGACATGATCTTTTTGGTTATGGACCTGTTGTATAAAACCAATATCACTAGCAATCCTGCTGTAGATTTTGATCATGCCGCCCACCCGGGTGGGGATGTAATGGATTAGTAAAAAAGAAGGAGAGAATAGTTGATGTTAGGTTGTGTGTTTCTGAGAGCACACGGAAAGTTTAAATTAAAAAAATTTCAGAGGAAAGAAGGGAGAAAAAAAAGAACTGTGCCAGACCTGTGATATAAAGATGTATAGCCCAGGGAAATGTGGGTACGGGCCTCATGTTTAATTGCCTTTTTTCGTCAACCGTATCGCGGCGCATCTATAAAGAAAACTTAATTACCTCGTCCCTGAACTCTATAAGAACTTCTGGTCATCTCTGTGTGTCACAGTTTCCAATAAAGATCACGGCAACCCGCAAATTGGGGCGGAGGAAAAGGGCTGGGAGGAACCCGACCCCACCTGCCAATCAAAGTCAGAAGCAGTTAGTTCACCCATCGGTGCAGAGACAGAGAGCATTAGGGTTGATCCTGTCTAACCTTGGGGTGCCTGGAAAGGCAGAATGGAAGTGATTAATCTTAGGATAGAGGAAGAGGAACATTACAGCTCTGATGCATTGTCTTTGTCCCACGCGGTCCACGACATCACTGCTTTTAATGACCCCATCAGCCTCTGCTGTTCACTTGCATTTTAAGAAAGCAAAATTGCACATACATAAGATCGATTTTTTTAATTAAACTGTCGTGCAGGTGCCATAGAGTCACTTCTGTCTTAGTTATTTCAGTTATTTGTCCCTGAGCCACAGAGGCAAAACCATTGTGTCATATAATGATGTGAATAAAAAGGTTGCACTGTACCATATCGCTGACTGTGCAGTAAAATGTCAGAGGTGATTATGCCTAATGAGTTTTGTGATTAATTAAAAGTTGATCTGCATAAGTTCCCCCAATTACAGTAGATGACTTTTGCTGGCCCTGCAAACGTGATTCCAGAGAACAAGGTTTAGATATGTAAGGTCGATGCAATCCAACACGACAGCATCAATCCCCAAGAGCCAGTTTAGTTTGAGACATACTGATTGATGACACTCAGGGATAGGTGAAGAGACAAGGGACATGCAAAAGTTATGTTGCCTTATATGCATACAAATGAGAATATATTGAGAAAACATTAAAGAAAAAAATATGGAGAGGTACCAGGACTAGGCTTCATGTGGGGCTATTGTTATTGCTAGCTAAAACTAAAAGTATTAAAAAAAACACATAAAGCTGAAATAGCATATAAATACTAAATGAAAACGTATTAAATGAAATCAATTTAATTGGAAATGTTGCCTTTGCTTACTGAGAAAATAAGTTTAAGTTTTTACTAATATGACAAACTGAAATAAATATAATTTAAAGCTAAATAGAAATAACTAATAAAACTAATAAAAATGACAAAAGAACAAAATGACCAAAAAAAAAACTAAAATGAAAACTGAACATCTACAAATAAAAACTAAATTAAAATATGAAGTAATATATAAATAATATTAAAATAAGGGAAGTTTTTATATCTCAGTAAGGTTTTCAAAGTCCAGTTACAAATGTGTCAAATTTCTTTGTGAATTCTGCTGTTAATAAATGGTGTATACAGAAGTGAACATAATAAAATAAATTAGTGCGCATGGTTAGGTTATCACATTTTTATGGATTAAGTTGTTGCGTGTTTTAATTGTTATTTAAATATTCTCTATTTATGTGATTTCATTTGTATTTAATTTATCAAATAACATTTTTTAAAAACCAAACAATGGTTTGATATTTATTTTGCGTTTTGCTGTTACATTCATTTTTTTTTTGTTTCATAATTAGGGGTGAATAATTATTGTCTCAAAATTATATCACAATATTTCAAGAATATTTGCGATAATGATATTTATGACGATATAGAAAAAAATATATGGAACAAAGTTTTATTGGTGATTGCAGCTGGCAGGCAGCAGCATTTATTAGTGCAAATTAAATAAAGGGCATTTTCCATCCTTTTCCAATGGGCTGCTGTCATTGATGATAAATCAGATGTAAATCTATTGTTATAAGGATGCAGCAGCACCATTATGGTGCAATAATACACAGTCACACGGCATTAGTCAAATGTAAGCAAAGTAAAAAAAAGTAGTCTTAGTACAAGTTGGTAGTGTTTTCAATGGAAATCTTAAGTAAAAGTACAACAAGACTCCTTAACATTTTATTTTAACTAAAGTTATTGATACCATGGTCTTTCTGAATATTGGATTCTGATACGGTACATGTAGTTCCAATTCAGATAAATCATCGTTCTATACACTCTAAAAAAAAAAAGGTTCTATATGGCACCAAAAATGGTTCTTGACTTGTAATCATTGGGGAACCTTTTTATGTGCTATATAGCACCAATTTTGTTGCTTCAGTGGTTCTACAGCGGTTCTTCACCGGTTCTTTGACTAAGGTGCTATATAGCACCTTAGTTAGCGGTGCTATATAGCACCTTAGTCAAAGAACTATCATATACCTGTAATGACGAAGTAGAGGCAAGCGGATCCATCTGCAGAACTTTATTAACTCAGATAATGAAACAAGGAATCTCTGATATAAACCACAAAGGAAACACGTAGCAACATGCAGCGTGGCAAAACAACACTTCACAAAGAACAAAGAACAAGGCAGTCCAGATAAAGGGTGGATAATGATAAACAGGTGGATGTGAGGATAATGAATAGACAACCAGACAGGGCTGGGAACTAATGATAGCAGAGGGGAATGATGGGAATTGCAGTTCTAGAACTCCGGTGACAAGGAGCGTGTGAGACCGGAGGGAGGTGAAGACGCACGCTCAGTGACAGGTGTGCGCTCCGTGACAATACCATATACAGAACATGTTAAGATATGGTGCTATATAGCACCAAAAGTGGTTCCTTTATTATTACAATGAAGAACCATTTTTCGTGCCATATAGAACCTTTTTTTTTTTAGAGTGTATCATTGTATCCAGGGCTTGACATTAACACCCTCCAACCCGCCATTCGCGGGTGGATTTCAGCTGTGGCGTGTAACACAGTCACTCCCACTAACCACTTTGGCGGGTCTTCTCTAAAGGCATCTGTTATAATCGCGATGCGCATTATAACCAATCACATGCAAGTCTGTTGAGCGTATAAATGCAATGTCATAATCAGAGACGATCAGATTAGTCATCGTTGAAACGCCAGAGTTTTGTTCACTCACTGAAATCTGCAGTCTCATCAAAGCAGAGATGTGCGTGTGATGTAAGTAGGAGATTAATTCATTATACTGTGATTTGACTGTTGTTGTTCTATTTCAGAAGCGAAAATAGTTTCTAGCAATTATCACAACAGAACCACAGCGCATCTGATGTGACTGGCATAAAGCTGGTTTGACGCTAGACGTTCGATATTCGCAAATTTAGGGAACCGTCTCTAAAGTTAGATACGACATTGGTATACACGTTTCTAACTTCAACAGCATTTGAAGAGAATGGCTTACAGTCATAAAACCAACTGTAAAGTGTTCGTCTAGGTGTCAGGTATGATGCACACCTTTTAGATTTTTTTGATTTAATAAAATAAACTGTAATGAAAATATGGATATTTATTTCACTAGGCTACTGTGTGGGCTCATACACAAAATATGCTAGATTTAAATGTCATAGCTGATAAAAATAAAAATCTTTTTTATTTTCAGACAAAAAGCTGTTGATGACCTGTAATGTTATACATTTCATGTAGACTTGATTTGGATGTCTACAGTGGTAATTTACATATAGCCAACAACAAATTTCCTAACAAACAAAATTGTGGCCTGTGAAAATGCTGAGTGGCTAGTAACCTTGGAAAACCTCTAGCCAAAGTGGCTGGTGAGCAAAAAGTTTATATCAAGCCCTGATTGTATCATTGATTTCATTGACGTGCGCACACACACAGGCCTACGTCACTCACATACAGAAATTGGCGATCGCGCTGTGCATTCAGGAGCACAGAAACGTGCTACTTTTAGCAATAAAATCGCTAAGCTACTGGATCACTACATTATATTTCTCAGCAATGATGGAGTTACATCGCTATTTTTAAGTAATACACGCACATCTTCATTGTTAAGAGAGACGTTGAACAGACGCAGTCACACAGGTACGAATCTCTCTCTTTCTTTTTCGATAGCCTAATTAGTTCAAATAAATGCTATGATTCATTCATTGAAATAAATGTAATCTTACGGACTACTTTATCTCTGTGTCCGATTCAAAGCGGGTAGAATGCTGGATGTAATGCGCCGTAAATAACCATCAATTTTACCCTTCCGGTCAAATATTGTGCTGCAAACATCAATAACAGCTTTAAGTTGTCAATGCTGTGTCAGTTGTCAAGAGGTCTGACCTCTTGTAACCGAGTAGCTCCCTTTTTAGGTACTAAATCATCATCGGAGGCTGACATGCTGCTCTTACTCTCAGACAGATGTTGTTGTTGTGTGCGCTAGGGAACGTAAATGCGCCATACGTCATCGCGAGTGCTATATTGTTCATATCACGAGATGACACTTTTTTTTATCATGTAAAAAATTATACCGGTGTTATCGTGGACGGTATGATATGGGGCACCTCCCTCACCTAGCCCTTGCCCCCCATTCGATAAAAATCAATAGAGGAATTTTAAAAAAAGACAAAGCTCTTCTTCATGTCCTGCTTCAATTGAAATTAGTATGATTAAATTGTGTCTTTTTCTCTCTAGGTTCATATTTGACTCATGAAGCCAGTGGGTTGGATGAACACGGCGAGGTTCAGGAGGCGTTCCTCAACGGTAATGATGCCAGCCAGGGCAAGAAGGAGTACCTACTGTAGCGCCGCCCTAGTGGAGCTCTTCAGAAACACTGGACCGCTGCAGAGTGCACACCGCAACACACACTGTTCCCAAACAGACACACCACCACAACGACAACCAGAGGGAATCACAATCGTGCCATATGAAGATGGAGTGGGAAGGAGAGGACGGAGACATTAATGGAGCAGGGTGGAGAGGGAGAGAGCCGAGAGGAGAGGATAATTATTATGATTGAAAGAGACCATCACACACACTCTTTCGGTTTTTAGTGGCGTGTACAAAAGACAACTAGCTGTAATTGTAGGTCCAGGAGAGAAAAGTGTCCATTCAAAACAGGCCGATCCATAACCGGCCAGAACGGCGTTGCTGCGGGAAGCCGCAAAGGGCTTATGAGCTATTGAATGTCCCAGTGTGAGCAAATTGGAATCCTTTACATTTGCCAAAGCGTCTGGGCCTCAGAGACTGAGACGGTAGAGAATAGTTCCACCAATGACAGCGCTGAGAGCTCAGAGCCATCCTCATAAAGTATTCATCTGCGCTTTTCATCCGGCAACTCCATTATCTGCTCACGTTGGCCAAAACCTGTTGACTTGCGAAGAAAAGTTCCTCTCGTTTTGATCCTCTCTCGGTGACTCTCTGCTTCCCGCTCTCCAGTGCTCCTTCCTCTCCCTCCTTTATCTCTCCACTATTGTTTGTTAATAATTAAGGGATTAGACATGTTCTCTTTTATGAGCGGAATGAATTAGAGCGCCCCGCACGCTCTGACACTGTAAAAAGGGGCTTAATTATCGTGAAGAGTCATTGGGAACGTGGAACCGCGAGGAGTTCGACTCGGGTGAGAAAAAACAGGAAGGGAGTTTGTAGAGAACATGTCAGAAATTTCGATATTTTTTTGGATTGCTCAACACGAAAAACACTTACACAATGAAACATATCTCTAAAGTCATTATTTGTATGAAAAAGTCTACGAAGTAAGTTAAATGACTCTTTTAAGAAAAAAAAAAAACATTTACTTTTGCGCGCATTACCAAGCGATGCTATCGTACTAACACAGAATATTAGCTTAGAGGTGCAAAACTGAACAAACTACTGTTACGTCATCTTTAAAAGAAAAAAAAAATCAAAATTCACAAAAATATATATTTCGTTTGTCTTTAAAAGATATCGGAGGTCTTAATTGTTTTTATTAATTATTATTTGGACTATTATGATTGTTGTTATTGTTATTATTCTTACTACTGTTATTATAATTGTAAATGTTATAAATTGTATACTTCCCATGCTTTAGTTTTACCAGTAGAAACAGCTGTGTACCCTCTTTTCTCTCTCCTCTTTCATTCTCTTCCTTCCTTCTTGATCCTCTTTGTGTCTTTCTCCCTATTTGTCTTTCACGTCTCCTCTTCGTCTTTCACTTCCTGTTTATTTTATAGTCTTCGCGTCGCTGTTGATATAGCTAACTGTACATCTTTATAGGGGAAAGATACCAAGCACGAAAAAATAAAAAATACTTCAAGAATCCCGCGTGAGAGACTGATTTTCTGACTTCAAGAAGCCGAGACAATCAAGTTTCACCAGCGGCAATAAAGAAAAGCAGCGAGGAAAGAGGGGAGGATATTTTAATTAGCACAAGCAGCCAGCAGAGATGAAAGCTGTGACTGAGATGATGAATCATAAGACTCTTATGACAAAAGAGCAGAGACATCGAAGAGAGAGAGAGAGAGAGAGAGCGAGCAGGTGCATTAAAATAGTACTCCTCCATTATTCCGCTGCAATCAATATACGATTGTGTCAGAAGTCACTTGCTGAGCGCTCCAGGAGGGGTGGGATTAGATTTGAATGCTGAGGGGAGGATGACTGATCGATGTGTTTGTCCTGTATTGATGGAGAGGCTCTGCAGAAACCTGTCATAAACAGTAGCTGTCACATGGCAATCAAAGCGCGCCCTGTGTTACCTGCTGTTCTGCTCGCTTGGAGCTGCTCCATAGATGAAGAAGGACATATGCTAGCTATTTCCTTAATGCTTCACAAAGCATGATCAGATGAGTTGCTAATTTTGGGGCTTCTGAGAAGCGAGTTACGCTTCGGTGAGCCGACAAACTCCAAACGCAGAGTTCAAATGAAAAATGACAGCCGTAGACTTCATCTGAACTTCATCAATCTCTTGTAAATTTGTTTATTGGACCTCGGCTGACATCTCAAAAGCAGATCCATGGGTAATAAACCATATGCCGGTCAAACAGCGCATCAAACTTTCCGGCTCGGCTTTATCCAAGGACGATGAACGTGACGGATTTGAAGCTTCCGTGCTCCTTGTAATGACCCCATTCAAGAGGATGCGGACTAGAGCAGGTGCGATGAATTGACTGAAGCCGCTAAAGTGATGAAAGATTGTCATTTCGGCAGGAAGCTAAAGGCTCTCGAGCGAAGAGAACAATCGAATGAGCTCTCGGTTAGGGAAAGCTTTTACTTGTTTTTCCCTTATGACGGTCCAAATTCACTCAATAATTCACCTCGGCATTGGAGGTTAGTGCACACTTTAATGAGAGCGAAAAGCATTTGCAAGAAAAATGAGCACAAGACAATGATCGAGAAGTAAAAAGCACCAGACAAATCAAAGTCAGGGCTATACAAAGAAAAAGTGAGTGAAGGTAACGTTAGATGGAGGATTTCATGCTTGAAACTTGATGAATAATGGGTGGGTTGGGGGAGTGAGACGGCGAACAGGGAGAAGAAGAAACGAAGATCATAACACACATTCAGATACAAAAGGAGTCATTTCTTACACTAGCACTGCCATGAGTGAGCAAAAAGAATAATCCAATTAGTGTGAAACAGGGCTTTTATTCGAGCTGCACATAAGAAGTACGCGTTTAATCAAAACAGCGACGCAATCCGGTTTTCCCTGGGAGTTATTGAGTGGTTAATTATCTTGATGCATTTAAATGGTCTCTCCCGCTTGATATGCTATTATAGTTGTTATAATTAAACATTCAGATCATACCAAGAGCTTGTGTTGGGTTTGAACATTGATGGGACACATTTTGATATACTATATTTAATTATGCATAAATATGCAACCGTATTGATGTATTCATACACACTCTTCTGAGATTGTTGGTTAAATCATTTTACCATTTCATCCTGGAGTATCACTGGGATTAGACATGACACAAATGCAATATTTATTGGACCATTTTTACAACATAACAGGAATTTACAAAGTGCTTTCTAATGACTCATTACATGTCCAATCGGAAAGACCGGTTTTGTTCATGGCTTGCTTATTTGTTGTTAGTGACATAAAACTAAGGTCTGACAAATATATCTTGCTTATTGCAACTTTTTCAGTATTCATTATTTCCTATATGGGATCTCATTATTTCTTATCTGGGACGCCTTGTTTAGGGTATGATAACTCAAGAATTACGATAGCTAGCCTCATGGGAATTGGTTGAAACATAGACAAACTTATTTCCTTCAAATCCCCAGCGAGTTCAAATAACTTCATAATTGGCCCCTAAGGTTGAAAAAACTTTGGACGTGGGTGGTATTGGGGCCTTAATCACAAAAACAAAAGCAAGGATACAAATAAATGTGTTTTGATATTAGAACCTGTCTTGATTGACTTTGTCAATTTTCCTTGAACAAAATGTGAGATGTTAACATTTTAGTCAAGTTTGCATTTACACTCAAAAAAATGAACTTTTACTGTTGTTAGTTGCACTCAAATCATCCTCGTTCACATTACTTAAAAAACTCATGAAACTAAATTTACTTCGATTTACTGAGTTGTTTCTACTAAACATGAGTATTGTCAGCTTTACTTAATAAGTGTTTGTTCAGTCAACTTAACATCGCTGAGTGAAACGAACAAACTGGGCAGTGGATCTGTAGTTCCCAGCATGCTTTGCAAGGAACTGCATTAGGAGAGTAAATTTTGGGATTAAAGTGTTATTTTATCTTTTTCAGTAAAGGGAATGATGTTGTTAGTTTATGTTAGTGTTATGTGCAGTTATGTTGGACATTTAGAGGAGCTTCTGTAATTTTGTGGTTACCATTATGCAGAAGGGTGCCTGTGTTTAGGCTGTGGCCACTCATACACTGATTTATTGGATGGACTTCCTGCCCTCAATTAAGTTATTTTTGAATTTTGTTTCTAAAAAAATATGATTTTTGTTATATTTAATAGTTTTCTACTTACACTTGTAGAGCAAGTAGTTAATTTAATAAGGTCAATTAAATCAATAAATGTGTTCACCTAACATAATAAACTTTTATAAATTTAACTTAACTTTATTAAGTAAATTGCACATATAAATATTATGTAACAGTGACAAATTCAAATGGTTTGTATTCGCTTAAAGAAATGTTGTCAGCTTTACTTGACTTTCTTTTGTTCATATAACTAAATTGTTATTTGTAAAAATGACTCAATATAGTTGTGTGGAACCACTTGACGCAGCTTTTTTAAGTAAATTCAACAAATTATTTTTTTGAGTGTAGCCAAGCCCAAATAAAAATGTCTCATTTAATTATGCCAGTTAGAATATGGCTGGTGTAAACCTTTTAAAGGGATAGTTCACCCAAAAACGAAAATTTATGTTTTTCTGCTTACCCCTAGGCATCCAAGATGTAGGTGTCTTTGTTTCTTCAGTAGAACACAAATGAAGATTTTTAACTCCAACTGTTGCTGTGTGTCACTCATAATGCTTGTCAATGGGGTCGAATTCTATTAGAGTAAAAAAAACATGGACAGACAACTTCAAATTAAACCCTGCGGCTCGTGACAACACATTGATGTCTTAAGACACGAAACGATCGGTTTCTGAGAGAAACCGAGCTGAATTTATGCAAATATATCACCTCATATCAGACGAACACTTCAGCTCTGCAGACTGCCATCACTTCCCGTGTGTGAGGTCAAAATTCTGGCCGGGTGAAAGATATATACATAGATACCTCATTCGAGCTATCCACGCCATGATCCACGCAGGCACTAATGAGGTATCTATGTATATATCTATGACCCGGCCAGAATTTTGACCTCACACACGGGAAGTGATTGCAGTCTGCAGAGCTGAAGCATTCGTCTGATATGAGTGGATACATTTGCATAAATACCGCTCGGTTTCTCTCAGAAACCGATCGTTTCGTGTCTTAAGACATCAATGTGTCGTCACGAGCCGCGGGGTTTAATTTGAAGTTGTCTGTCCATGTTTTTTTTTACTCTAATAGAATTAGACCCCATTGACAAGCATTATATGAGCGACACACAGCAACGGTTGGAGTTAAAAATCTTAATTTGTGTTCTACAGAAGAAACGAAGACACCTACATCTTGGATGCCTTAGGGGTAAGCAGAAAAACATCAAATTTTTGTTTTTGGGTGAACTATCCCTTTAATAATATTAGCATAGACATGTAAACACTCAATCACTTCTCAGAAGAAAAAAAATGGTACAGCTATCACTGGGACGGTATACGCTTTAAAAAGGTTATAATATGTACCATTTAGGTACTTATATGTACACTTTTGGTACTAATATGTACTTTTGAGGTACTAATTTGCACTCTTTAGGTACATAGGTGTACCTTGTGAAAGGGTACCGCCCCAGTGACAGCTTTTGTGCCTTTTTTCTGACAGTGTGTAGTTGGGACTTTCGACACATTCTGCACTGTTCTACGTAGATTTTTGAGCCAAGCGGATTTTGAATGCAACTTAAAAAGAACAAAAACAAAAATATTTTGGCTTTATGTTCCACAAAAATGTGCTGCAAACTTGCAGATTTTACTGTTTTGATTTCAAAACGCCATTTACGTGCTTGAGAATCTGTCTCACAGGAGAGGCTCATTTTTCTGAAGGAAAGGTAAGAGGTAAGATGCAGTGGTGTACAGAACTGATGGTGTAAATCTATTCGTCACTGTATATAAGACACAGAATACGTAGATCACACTATCTATCCTGGACTTTCAAAAGTTATAGCAGATATGAATAATAATAGAGTTTGAATCATCCACCAGAATGAATTCATTGAGAACATAAAAATGGGCCCATTTAAATGTAGGAGAACTATATCTAGGAGAAACGAGGCATGTAGGTCTACAATAATTGACGGGGGGCCAAAAAATATGAAAATTACATACATTTTTTGGTCTCAGATAATACAAAATAGTTGAGCAGTAATACACTTCTTTATTCCATCTGAAATGACGTGGATTAGTTTTACTCAACTGCTGTATATAATTACATATAACCCATGCAAAGACTCTACAGATAACTTTTGTTTTAAGTGCCCTCTTCACATGACATCACATCCCTGGAGGTCCTTTGCTTTTCAGTGTCGGCCCAGGGCAACGATAATCTTCCACTGAACAGAAAGCACTCCCCACAGATTTGACTCGAGAGGTGATAACCCTTGAGGTCAGGTTGGGCACGGATAACAAGGAGCTCTTGATGCCTAGCTGCTGAGAGGTGGGGGTGAAGAGGAGTGGGGGCACTACACTATATATCTGGAAAAGAACAGAGGCTGTCAGAGAGGTCCAGCTGGGTCTAGTGGCACTCGGGGCGAAGAGTAACAAAGCGTGGGTGATGTGCAGGGGCAGGCAAAGCATTACCAGGAGAGAAACAGAGAGCGCCAATGAGCGAGACCACACTGAGCTTCGTTTCGGAGAAAATGTGGAGCTCGCAGGAACCTGCTGTGGCGTGAAGCACATCAAGTCCAGATACACGGCCAACAGAACCAACAGAGGAATAACAAACACGGTGACAGCATAAACATACACAAGGAAAACCGGACTGAGCATGGTGTCGGTGGCACAGACGCCCCAGTGGCTTGCGTGGATCTCTGCATACGTGAAGTTCTCCTTGTCCTCCACCAGAAACTTGGATAGAAAGCCTCCATAAGGCAAGAACTGGCCGATTACAGAGCGATCCTGGGGGTAGGGCCGTTTGGGAGGGAGGCCAGGGGTGGTGTAATTTGCTTCAGGCCATTCGTCCATCCCGAGCCCAGCGGTATCGTCGTCCTCAGCAGCTCCCCAAGTATCAGAAGAGTTGGAAACGATGAACTGGCTGAAGGCAGTGATCACTGAAATGACCCAGCAGAGCAGCGCCGAGCACAAAACCCGCCTACGAGTCACTAAGCCTGCATATCTGAAAGAAACATAAGCTCCGTCCTGAATTTTTACTATTAAGCATATTCAGCACAATTTAATACTCTGATTTTATAGTCAGCACAAACCGAGTCTTTAATGTTATTTCACACATTCTCTATTCAAGAATCAAAGTACCTGAGAACTTTCTGAACTTCTCAAGCATAAACACTGCAAAACAAGGTCGGGATGGTCACACTCACCTGTTCCCCAGGCGGAACTGCAGGTGTGTGTTAAGTGTGAGAAGCAGCTGAAGGCACACAGTGAACTGCCTGACCAGCAGGGGGCAGGAGACCATAGCGATACAGGTGTACAGGCACTGGGAACTCCTCAGGTTCAACAGCACAGACACAGGAGTGACCACAATACTGCCCGCTGACCCAACCAAACCGAGGCAAAGTTTCAGGCATGCAGATGTGCTCCAGTTTCTAGTTCCTGCCCCAGCTGCAACAAAGCCAGCAGCCAAGCACAACCTCACACTCACTCCGATCACCAGCACCGCTATTACACACTGAATCAGGGAATATAGCCACATAGCATACATGACCCCTAAGAGAGAAAGAAAGATGATGATAATTACTTCAATAATTAAGTAAATAAATAATACGAATTAACTGTACAAATTAATTCAAGAGTGGATTGGATAAAAGTGTATGCCAAATGAATAAATGTAATTTTGATCATGAAATCAACAGCATGTTTGGTCCCTGCTGCTCTTATTCTCTGTAAATTGCAGGCAGACTCCGCCAACATAACATCCCTCCTTGTCCCACAGGTGGCGCTAACACGAAAATGACCTGCCATTGTAATTTCCGCGCTATAATTTGTGTCTTGTCATCTTGAAAACTTCAGTTTATATGTTATGACAATCTGAATAGGCTATTTTCACATTTAGTTGGATTTATTAAAATTATTACCATACATATTGAATATTTATTATAATTATTAATATAAGGCTATGATCATCAGACATATTATGATTTAAAATGAATGGTAATAATTATAATCAACCTTGTATTATTATTGTTTTATTTTCAACACAAGGATGATTGAAAAATCAATAATAATGGTGCATGACTCATAGGCCTATTTGTTCAATTCAATAGACATACGCTGATTGTCTGTTATGTAATTAAAGCCTATGTAAGTTTGCTTGTTTATTCATGTTCTAATGAAGCTGAATTTTTTTTTTTACATTTATTTATGTTTATTTACAGGGACTGTCCATATGTGGAAATGTGTATGGTTCAAGACCACAATGATTAGCTCAGGACCATTACTTATGCTGCGTTCCAGACGAGGTTAGACGTGGGAATATCCCAAATTAAATGTCCCACTTCAGACCTCAGTGAGTTCCAGTCAATCATACATCACGTTCACATGTTGACCACGTAATGTCGCCATGACACAGACATGAGAGCACATCGTATTTTTTTGTCAATTGTGGTAAAACAGAATAAAAATAACAAAATCGCTTTTGAAAACAGCTGACGAAAAGCAAAAACGAAGCAAGCATTACATGAACAATGTCTAATGTAAAGTTTGTTTTTACGTTCACATTCATTGGAAGAAGGACGAGCCAAGTGACGTCAAATGACACATCTTGCTGAGGTCGGTGTTGAACGATGTACCTAGCAAGTATGGAAGGCCAAAAGGGCCAAAACGTGTGAAACTGACGTGTAAGGCCCTGTTGGCCTTCCATAACCCAGAGTTCACACTCCGAATGTCTGACTTTGAGTGGCGTTCCAGACCTCATTTCCTAAGAGGTGGGGAACATCCCAAATCCAATCTGTCTTTCATCACCAGACATATCATTCGTTTTCTATGACAAAAGCATTTAATACCAATTTAAACAAGCTGGATACAAGACAATAAAACACAAGAAGATATTACTGGCATTTGAAGTTTACACTCCATTGAAAAGGTTAGCAGAGATTGTTGTGACAGTGCATCCACATGGCGGATGTGATCTAGTCTAAAGTTTAAAAGCCTGAAAAGTCACACGCAGGCAGCTATAAAGCCGCAGTGACATCCCCATCACGTAGCCTTCTATACGCTGCTCTGACAGACAGGTTATTTCATTTTGGGCCCAGACAATGGGAAATACAAATTTGCGTCAAAAAATGGCTGTTAAAAAATCCCCCGAAACGCTTCCATATGCCACCTGTCTTTTTGTCATAATGAGTTTAACCTTTTCAACAGCCACTGACAGTAATCAGTCGGAGAATGCCTGTGAGAGCTTCATAGAAATGAACAATGATTACGCAATCTCGAAATCCAGTGCTCCTCGCACGCGGGGGCTAGGCCGCTGGGTCTGTTCTTCTTTCATTGTTTTCCCCACTCAAACAAATTGATTAGCTGAAATAATTAATGGTGTAAAAGTTAGAAGTCCTCTCATCATTGTGCCGCTCTTATTGTAGGCTAATGCGTCTGCACTTCACTCTCCGCACAACTAATTTCTCCAGCTTAATAACTACGAGCCCAGCGATGCGAACAAGAACTCGCGGATTCACGGTCCTCCACTGGCGAAAGGAACAGGAAATGTGTTAATTAATAAACCAACACATTTACAATTGAACAAAAGGTGAGAGAAACAAGTTGTTGTAATTACCGTAATTGAACGCGAAGATAAATATGAAACTGTCAGCTCTGGGATTTTTGTCTGTCACCCGATGCTAATTCCTCTCACACTCCGTGGGTCTGAAATGTGCTGATGGACAGAGTCAACGTATCACCATAAACATTTTTTACCACAACTCCTCCGTTCAATACAGTGCGTGCAGGCTTATCAATCCATTCAAGTGTGTGAGCAGAACTGCCCATTCCATTTGGCCAGTACAAAGGGCAGCATCGCCACCATAAATAAACATCAATCTCATTCAGAAACGCATAAAGACCACAGCTCACACATACACACTTATATAAATGCACAGTCTGCGACTGACACACACCAGCACCGATTTGCGCACGCCAGGACTCTATCTAAAGTAAACAGATATGGCAGGAATGATTGGCTAGAAAGAAGAATGAAGGGGAGAGGAAGCTTATCTGTTTGGGAGTTGTCGATGCACATGAACTAATTCAGTTCTCAGCAGGGTATGAAATGATAGATTTCTACCACAGTTCAATAAGGTTGTATCCATTGCTTTTCTTTAAGGGAAAAAAAATCAGACTGTACTAATACACAAGATGTCTGTTGAACTTGACAAGACAGTCTTAAGGTTTGAAAAGTATTCTAGCCCCCCTGTTGTGTTGAAAATATGGGTACGCTGTTTGTGTTGGGGGTTTACCCCCATGTTCCATGCAATTTGCCAAAAATCAACACTAAAGAAAAACATAAAACCTTTATTGCAGCTTGTCAGAGAGATGATGCATATAAAATGTTCTATACTTATGAAAATTTGAACTCTTATTGTTAAAAAAGACCCCCCGCCGTTTTTGCGTTAGGTTTCATTTTGACCCACATGTTTTTATGTTCAAAATGACCTGCACAGACAATGTTTTTTATGACTATGGCCTACTTGACTATTTGCACACTGAGGTGTATTATTTGTAATTAGTGTAAACAGCATTTATTGCTCTGGGTCTCAAACATTTGTGAGATTAAAATGGGTTTCTCACACTTATTTTCAGCGTTTGTTGTTGACATAGTAAATACAGTGCATCGCTTCTGAGTTCTAAGGCAGAACGGTGTCTCTATTTTAACAATGTCTTTACTACCTTTCTGGGCCTTGAAAGTTGCAATGACGTTGCTGCCTATGGCTGGTTCAGAAACCTCTCTGATTTCATCAACAATATCTTAATTTGTGTTGCGAAAATGAACGAAGGTCTAACACCATGAGGGTGGAATTTTCATTTTTGGGTGAACTAACACTTTAGGTCATACAATTTTTAAAAAAAATATTTGATATTTTAGTCTTTGACAAGATATAATGGTATAAAGACTCTAAGCTGTTTTTCAAAGGGTTGATTTTTGGCAAATTGCATGGAAACCAAAGGGGGTTAATTTGACCACTAACACAATCGTAGTCACCTAAATTTGTGCAGTCTTTCTAAAACGCATGTTGAACGTTTGCATGCACATTCATGATCCTAAATAAGAAAGAAATCTGAATAAGAAATGAACGGTTTAACCTGTGTTTCAAACAGTTTAAATACCGGTATCAAATGTGAGTCAAATTGACCTTCAACACAAGGAAGGCTTCCTGCTAAATAAACATGAACCAGCTAATCAATGTCTTTAGACTCACTAGAAAGGTGTATTGGAGCTAAACTCTGCAGGACGTCGAGCCTCCAGGGGCAGGATTGGACCACTGTGGTCTAGACTCTAGATTGATGGATAGATGCAGTGGTGGGCATACTGGATTGATCAAGAAAGACCCCAGCTGCATCATGCAGCTATATAAATAAAATAACCTTTATTTTTAAGAGTGTATGATTTTCAAATGCCTTCTGCAATGTGTATGTCTATCAGCTGCAGCCTGCTGATAGACATGCACATTGCAGAAGGCATGTGAAAGTCATAGGCTGCGTCCGAAAACCTAGGCAGTGACTCGTTGCCTCGCTGCCTTATCAGACAATGGCTTGTAAGGCAGCTTTTGTGCATGAAGGCACCTCACAAAAACTGATTTCGGACAGACTTCTGAGGCAGTGTAGCCGTTTAATGATCTACAGCAAAATGAAGGCTCTCTTCGGTGAGAACTAAACAAATATTTAATTACTACATAAGTAATTTCTCGCTAGAAATGATGTCAGAAGTGGAAAATGTTGGTAAAAAACGTACATTTACACACAAACTGACCAGCAAACGCAGCTTTCGGACGCCATACCCCCAGCTCAACTGTCACAGAATGGAAAGCACAGGATTGTGGGATATCAAAGGCAGCGAAGGATACATAAATGCTGCCTTCAAAAATCGATCAGATGAAGGTATCTCTGGAGACAGGAAGTGAAGCTAACATTAGATTTGAACGTGCCTTGATGCCTTCCTACCTTGAAATGTGTCCTCTCTGAGGGAAGCATTTTCCAGATTTCGGATGCAGCTTAGTTCTTGTGCGTTTTGTCCATACTCGCCAAAACTTGTCAACAAGGCTACTTTACACGAACATGTAAGTATATAGGTAGTTATTAATCGCAGGTGTTTGATATATCAGATGAGGACATGACTGCAGCTGGTGATGAGGCTCAAACCAGCACATCCAGTGCAAGTACTTAATTGTATTTAAAAATATTTTATTTATCCGTCATACTGAAGAGACATTTTTTAAGGATATTGGTGTACTTATCATCCTGAGACCCAGCAATGGAGTTTTTTTACTCTGTAGAAGACATTATATTTGAGAACATTTCTATGACAACAGACATGTCACAGTTTTAAGTCTGAATGGAATATAAGGAGCACATTCAGGGCTTTTCAGAGGCACCAAATGTTTGGAGGTGTAACCATGACAACACCCTCTCCTTGGCCTTTAAAAATGACTGAATGATGAAATTTAGCACTTTTATGGAAATGTTATAATATTTTGTTATTATCATTTAAATCTGACTTTCTGTTACGAAACAGGACATCCATTTCATACATGCAGAGGACACCAGAACTTATATCATGACATATTATGCAGTTTAGAGACACAACAAGTGAATTGGGAAATAAATTATATATCAATATTCTTAGGAAGTATGAGATATTCCTATGAAAACATTCCCAATTATTACTCCCATTATTACATTTATTTTTTCATTACATGTTGCCCCAAGAACACATTCATATGCAAATTAGATACAGAGGAAAATGGTATATCAAATCATTAATTATATCTTTCATAACATTAGAGACCCAATGCACTTTAAATTATTACAACATTTAAAAGATTAGATTTAGAAAATGTATTAGAAAACAGACATTGATTGATTATTGCAATCTGAGATGTTCTTTTTTATTTAAAAAAATAAAAATGTGATTGCTCTCCTCACAAATCAACTGTTTCTTCACTCTTTAAGGTGTTGAGGACTAGTACATCTTTGAGTCTACAGTCAGCACAGGTAAAATACTTAAGAATATCAAATCAGAATCTCAAAGACTTTTATTCATGTTATATTGGAATTGGTGATGAAATGGGCTAAGTGAACACTGCATGAAATGTGTAAAAACATACTCAATGAAAAAAAATCTTTCACTGGTCAGTTGAAAATCAAAGGCTATGTTCAGCTCTCACTACTTGAAATGTCGAAGAAAGTCACACTTTGTTTACAACTGAAAAAGACTAATAATCTATGCATTCACGTCAGTTTTGATAACAAAAACCACACTTAATACACTTCTTCTACTTACGTTTGTTTGTTCAAAAATAGCTGAGAAGCCACATTTGTTAATTCTGCATCCATGCTTGTTAGCACAATGATGGAGTCATAATGAACAGAAATAAAAATAAATTCAAATTTGGATCAAATTTGTGGACAGTGGCGAATTGCACTTAGCCTACTTCATGAGTTTGTTGAGATGGTAAAAACAGACTATATATAATTTTTTTTTCTTGAAGGTTTAATTAGGGACAGTAGAGCTGAATTTTCTGACTTCATGACTGTCCTAGTTATAGAAATATAAGATTTTTTATTTATTTATTTTTAAGCAAAATGGCCTGATAAGTTATATCCCTAAAAATTCTTCTGTGGGTCCTGCTTCAACAGTTACAGATAGGCCTACTCTTTTGCCATCACAGTGTGCCTCAAATTTAAGTGTACCGGTAGTCTACTTACTTTGTAGGTGGAAATGGAAACAGAAAGCTTAAAACACTTATGTTTATGTATGTGTGACCAGTGAACACAGCCTATTATACTAAATTGCACAAAACTAATATATTTAGATATAAGTCTTACTTACTAGACCCCCACATTTGCACACTTGGTGAAGTTGAATAAACGACCTCACTCCGTTACTGCACCATGTTCAAATCTCGCGATAACAAACGCGACAAGCCCCTGTTAACACGCGTAGGAAACCCTGCGTGTCCCTCTTCCTTTTGCTGTCCACAAGCAAGGTAAACCATACTCCGTATCCTTCTAGGTTGTAAAGTGACTTTTCAGCATTTTTGTCACTCTTTTCATCATACAATCTCCGTGTAATGTAGCAGTAATCACATTTACAACGAATCTCAATAAAATTACGCAGAAACGAGACTCGTAGTTTTTAAAAAATGTATAAATGTGCATCGCATGTTAAGAATGGCTGCGCCCATGCAGTCGCACTGAGGCCTGGTTTACTCGGCATGTATACCTTTACTTAGCTACGATAAAAAGGCAGTGAATTAAAAGTAATAACAAATAGTCGTTACATGGTCTAAAGAACCGGTATTACAATTTATTTGCTAAGCAGTAGAGTTTTTTTGTGTATACTTATGCATCGGTGTGAACGTGGTCTTTAGCCGTATTGCTAACACGCCGTTTCTAACTCAACCACACACAAAATCTAGCGCGTAGGCTAACGCTTATATTTATGCGTTTATTAATAATGGGTGTGGTTCTGTCTCGGCAATATTCCCCACTGTTTTAAGGCCTGCTTAAATGTGTAACTCATATTCGTGTTAGCTAATAGCTATTAGCTGGCTAAACGTTTTACATGTGACTCGCTCTTGCTAAAGAAAACTGTAACTTATGCCTAAACTGTAACTTATGCCTATATGTGACTTAAATTTAGTATTGGCTATCATTTTCAGATGCCAGGCGGTGGTGTAACAGTGAAAGACGTCAACCAGCAGGAGTTTGTCCGCGCGCTGGCAGCTTTCCTCAAGAAGTCAGTTTAACTGTCTTTGTGTTCTGTGTTTATTGTATTCATATCCCAATTTTTTTGATTGAGACTTTTTTTGGGGCTGTGTATACTCTAGTTTATTTTTTAGCCTGGTGTTTTGGCAGGTCGGGGAAGCTGAAGGTGCCGGACTGGGTTGACATCGTTAAGCTGGCCAAGCATAAAGAGCTGGCTCCCTGCGATGAGAACTGGTTCTATATCAGAGCTGGTGAGTGCTGTTTCTTTTACAAGAGATCAGGGACATGCATAGAATGTAAAAAGCTGTTCGAACCTCACATACTGGAGAACAAGGATGTTAGCTGTGTATTAGTTAACTTCAGCTATGTACCACACTTAAGCTTTCTGTGAGGGATGTGAAATATATTTTAAGTCCTGTAAATATCTGCAAAAATGTGGGGTTTTGTATTCAATAATTGTATAAATATTCACTTTCACAGCATTAAAGTTGCTCTGCACAAGTTGCAAGTTTACATTTGTTAAAATGTGCATTGAGCAATGAAGGCATTAAATCTTTTCGGTATGCACATTTTTAGTAGTAATTGAGAACAAATGTGTAACTTCTCTGGAGTTTACACACATTTGTACTGAAGTTATAGAATTATCTGGAGAAAACACTTGGAAAACGTTTATGGTCGTACAGTCACGGCTTGCATTGTGTGACAGGAATTACAAGCTGAGCTGAGAACGTTACAAGCATCTCGTGATAATTTTCAAACATGTTTAAAAAATTTAAGGGAGTCAGCCCAGTCAAGGTTTTTCCTGGGTCAAACATTTTCTTCGGTGGTGACTGACAGACATGGTCATACACACACACACACACACACACACACACACACACACACAGAGACAGACAGTAAAAAGTACCATACCCACGTGATCTGCGAATGCAATACTGACAATACAAAGGAACAGTGTGTAACTTCTTATTTTTCTTATTTTGATATCTCATGCTTGATCTGTTACGTTCCTCTTCCTCTTTTTTACACTATTTACTGATTTTGGTATATAATCATATCTATTAAAAAGTAGAATTAATAATTAACAAATAGCCAAATTTTCTGCCATATACAATTTAATAAAATTATCAGCTAGCTTACGATAACTTTTTTTACTGCCGGCATGCACGTCAAACAGATGGGAAGCATTAGCGAGGGAGACGATTAATATTCAGCCCAATATATCAATTTTGCTGAAATATCTGTTGTTGGACATTAAATTTAGGTTTAAAAGTCAACATGTATTTGAGAGTGGTAACTGTAAAGGGATAACAGTATGTGATTGTATATAAATGTAAGATGCTTCTTGCATATGAGGCAGGATGTGAAAGTGTTTTGTCAAAGATAATTTGACTTATCCGATTGATCGCAAAAATGATCGACCAACTAATAGATTATCAAATTCATTAGTTGCAGCCCTAATTACTATAGCCCAGTGGCTGCAACCCTACAGCGTGCACATACACTGACACATACATGCATGTATACACTAAAGTTGTTTTGGTAACACTTTACAATAAGGTTGTATTAGTTAACATGATCTAAACATGAACTACACCTCTGTTCCGCATTAGTTAATCTTTGTTAACGTTAGTTCATAAAATTCTATGCTTTTCCTCAAATAATTTGCACACGTCTTTTTTTTTCTTCTATCAGAAGCTATAGCAGCAACATTGAAAGCATAGTCTCTGTGTTAGTGCAAAAGCTCATGTGATTGCCACCGGCTCACCGTGCAGTACAGTTGTGCCGTGTACCAGCCGATTTGAAGCGATTTATAAGGCTAACTGACTCGTAATGTGTGCAATGACTCACAACCTCCCGAGTGTCCGAACTCGCAGTGTGTACACCCACCTTTAGTGTGGTTAACTTTGTTTTGCTGTTTTGTGATTGATGATCCATTTGAATGCTTTGTGCTGTAAGCACAAATGTAGTGTTTTTCAAATGATGACAAAGTTTAGTGGTTTTAAATGTTTACTCTGAGAATCTGGTGGAAAACAATGGATGGTAAAAGCAAGCAATTGTGTCCGGATTGAGCTCGATTATTAATGACCATGTCCTGTTAATGTGTCAGCAGTTTCTGGTGTGCTGAGAAACCGAGACTTTCTGAAAGAAGCAAATATCCCACTTGGCTTGCTGTGTTAATTTAAGAGCTGAGTTTGAGTAGTTAGTAACTGATATTACAGATTTTATGCCATATTCTGCAGTTTTCTGCAAGTTTGATCAGACTTGCATTTGGTGTTGTTTCTTAGCATGTTATCCTCCACTGCCCTGAAGAAATCTGTTCTCCTGACCATCTGTCCTCTCTCAGCCTCCACAGTGCGTCATCTGTACCTGCGTGGAGGTGTTGGCGTGGGCTCTATGACCAAGATCTACGGCGGGCGTAAGAGGAATGGTGTGTGCCCCTCTCACTTCAGCGTGGGTTCTAAGAACGTGGCCCGTAAAGTGCTCCAGGCCCTTGAGGGCCTCAAGATGGTGGAGAAAGACCCCAATGGGTGAGTAGACTGCAGACTTGTCTTGACTAAATATATCAGGCAACTAGGGATGAAACGGTATGGAAATTTCACATCACGATTATAGTGACCCAAATTATCACGTTTATCAATATTATCATGGTTTTCTTCCAATGAGATGAAAGTGTTAAAAAAGAACAGATGCACACTTAAAACATTTCAACAAGTTTTATATTTGAAAAACAACAAATAAATCAAGCAGCTTTATGCACTTTTTGAAACTAGATTCTATTCTGTGGATTTTCCTTCTTAATGACCGTCGTCAATAGCAACGCATAAATAATTGATGTAAATATAATCTCTATCTCTGTAAATATATTATATCAGCTGTGATGCATTTAAATCTAGCATATTTTGTATAAGGACCCAAACAGTATCCTAGTGAAATAGTGCATATCCATATTTTCATATGATTTGACAGTTTATTTTATTAAATATCAAAAATCCAAAAGGTGTGCATCATACCTGACACCTAGATGAACACTTTACAGTCAGATTTATGACTGCAAGTCATTCTCTTCAAATGCTATTGAAGTTCGAAACGTGTATACAAATCTTGTATGTAACTTTAGAGAAAATCCCTAAATTCGCGAAACTCGAACGTCAAGCCGACTTTATGCCAGTCATATCAGATGCGCTGTGGTTCTGCTGTGTTTGTTTGAAACTATTTTCGCTGCTGAAATAGAACAAAAACAGTCAACCACTGTATGATGAATGAATCTTCTGCATACATTGCACGTTTTGAGTGCAGATTTCAGCGAGTGAGAGCGCGCTCTGAACAAAACTCTGGCTAATCTGAACGCCCTCTGATTATTAGAAACACGTGTGATTGGTTATAATGCGCAACACGATTATAACAGATGGCTTTTGAGAAGACTATAATAAGTTCAAGCGCTGAAGTGGCTAGTGTGAGTGACCTCAATACCAAAACTACGTCTGGTATTACTACCAAAGTCCACTTGCCTTGCGTTTGCCGATTTGACGCGTTTCCCCCTATTACAGCGACTTTCTTCTGGCATGTTCTGCAGACAGGATGACCATCTTCTATTAAGTTTCCCTCAGGACTTATGTAAAAGCCAAAATATTACCACACCTCAGATTTTGGTCCTTCGATCCCCCGAGTGCTGTCACTGCCTTCTGCCATTTCTTCTCATTCAAAAAACACGTTGCACTGCGCCTGCACCTGACTGGACAGGATTTACAGCGAGTTTTCAAAATCCTCATAATCACCTTCAGTTTTAATGATAATTAATTTTTAAACGATATTACTAACCGTCAGTACATTTTATCGTGAAACCGGTAATCGTTCCATCCCTACAGGCATCCCTCTACACACCGTGGCAATAGAATCGCCATTGGCTATATGACTACCAAATCAGCTTATCTTTGTAAAATGGCACAGCTATTTAAATAACTTGGAACTGGTGGTGGCGCTTAAGATATTGTTGGTCATCCCGATCCGCCATTATTTGCCTTACAGACAGGACCGATCCAAATCCAATACTGTGTGTATAATATTCCCCAGTGCCCCACAAAATGCACATAAAACATTATAAAGCATAATCAACACTTGCATTATATTGTGTTCTGAAGGCATCCCATAGTTTAATGTGAGGTACAGATGAATATCAATATACATATTTAATGTCATTAAATTCAAGTTCACGTGAATGCTTCCCTCCACTGCGTCTGTCAGCCATTCTCCATTCAGCTTTAAACTTCGTGTCGTGTTTGGTTACGACAGTCAGCATGATGAAACTCTCCAAGATGATTCAATGTTCCTGTTATGCTCGATCTGTAGATAATGCTCTATGGTTTCGCATAACTTGACTTTATCTTGCCGGAGTTTATTGCTGTAAATCGTGTTTAACATTACTTTCTACCGGATGTCTGTTAGATCACAAAACTAGACTAGTGATTGTATTGTTCTTCACACGCGGTAACCGAAATGTTAAACTGTTAAAAGAAACGGCTCAATAAAATATTGCATAGATGGATACACTAAGCATCGATATATCTTCCCTTTCAATGCGGACGGAGTGGTGCGCTGTGACTTTCGCTTCAAGCGCATCATGATCCTGCGCACGGGATGCGCATACGCTCTGTGCCGCTCCGTATTGGAGCCATTAATAATTTTGCGCTATGAAATATTATTAATAGCCTTTCTTGTTCTGCCCTATCTATAATATGTTGCTGCCTCATTAAAAAGCTGCTTTATACATTTAAAATAAATGTCTTAATTTCTTAGTGTATATAAGCCCTATTTCTATAAATATATTTACTTGTTTTTCATGAATGTATTTTACCAGATTTAGAGCTACACTTATTCACTTTTATTGGTTTTCTACTAATTGTTTAGATTTTATACAATTATTGTGCACTCGTGATTTTTCTAGAGTAACATTTGGTGCTGAATTATTCACTAATCTAGTTTATAATAGTATTTTTGTCATAGATTGTGATTTTATTTTTATAATTTGTTTTTCTTTATAATGAAGTTGTCTGTATTTACAACCCCAAATCAGAAAAAGTTGGGACAGTATGGAAAACGCAAAAAAAAAAATGCGCCACACATTCTCTTTTGGAGACAGTTCGGGACTGCAGGCAGGCCAGTCAAGTACCCATACCCTCTTCCTCCACAGCCAGGACTTTGTAATGTGTGCAGAATGTGGTTTTGCATTGTCTTGTTGAAATATGCATGGACGTCCCTGGAAAAGATGTCTTCTTGAAGGCAGCATATTATGCTCCAAAATCTCTATGTACTTTTCAGCATTAATGGTGCCTTCACAGAAGTGCAAGTTACCTTTGCCAAGGGCACTGACACAACCCCATACCATGACAGACCCTGGCTTTTGGACTTGTTGCTGGTAACAGTCTGGATGATCCTTTTCTTCTTTGGTCCGGAGCACACGGCGTCCATTCCTCCCAAAAAATACCTGAAATACTGATTCATCTGACCACAGTACACGTTTGTGTGATGGTCCATCCCAGATGCCTCCGAGCCCAGAGAAGTCGACGGCGCTTCTGGACACTGTTAACATAGGGCTTCCTTTTGGCACAGTACAGTTTTAACTGGCATTTGTGGATGTAACTACGTATTGTGGTACTTGACAAAGGTTTGCCAAAGTAGTCCTGAGCCCATGTGGTGATATCGCTTAGATGAATGACGATTCTTGATGCAGTGCCGCCTGAGGGATCGGAGATCACTGTTGTTCAGCTTAGGCTTGCGCCCTTGTCCTTGACACACTGAAATTCCTCCAGATTCCTTGAATCTTTTAATTGTTATGCACTGTTGAATTTGAAATATCCAAGTCTCTTCCTATCTTTCTTTGAGGAACATTGTTTTTAAACATTTCAATAATTTTCTCACGTATTTGTGGGCAAACTGGCTATCCTCGGCCCATCTTTGCTCTTAAAGGATTAGACCTTTCTTGGATGCTGCTTTTGTACCAAATCATAATTACAATCACCTGTTGACATCACCTGTTTCAAATCACCATTTTTTAAACCATTTTACCTCATTACTAGCCCTAAATTGCTCCTGTCCCAACTTTTTTTGAAATGTGTTGCAGGTCTGAATGACAGGAAAGGATGCATATTTACAAATGACATGAAGTTGACCAGACAAAACATGAAATATTGTGTTATAACAACATATTGTCTGCAATGAAATACAAGTCAAAGTAAATTTAGAAATCACTTTTTTTTTTTTTTGCGTTTTCCATACTGTCCCAACTTTTTCTGATTTGGGGTTGTAGTAGATTGTGTTTAACTCACAAGAGTGATTATCAGTTCAACACACTGAGGTATAGAAATTCTACATAGAAGTTTTAAACAAAACTGCATTGGTATCGGATTGGTATAGGTATCGGCTGATACTCAGAATTTTAATAATTTAGAAATGGTATCAGTGCAACCCTACTACTAACAATATACAATTAGGGATGGGACTGTTTGAAAATTTCATATGATTATAGTGACCAAAATTATCGCTATTATCATCATGGTTTTGTTCAAATTGAACCCTCAAATAGGGCATTTGAAGAGACAGCCATTTGTATTGTTGTCCGAAACCATAGTGGATGTTATTGAGTGCACTCATTCAATCACACATTGCACCGAAATAATGAGTGTACAGTCCATGTACACTCAACAGCTGTCTGAATTCACTCGCTCGTTTTCATTCACTCCAAGTGAACTATATTAGTGGATTAACATAGGGCATAGTGAATAAGGGTTTAGGGGGCGATTTCGGCTTCATCCTATGATTATAGCGGAGAATTTAAACTACACGAGTCGCACGCAAGAGCGGTTTCTGCGACACTCACCACATGGATCACATATCAGATACAGACCGGAGCGAGCACGTTTAAGTTTATGGACATTTTTCATATACCCTTTCGCTCTAAACATGAACCGGCGCACATTTAATCACATCTTCAAATGAAATGGGTGCAAACCAGGACACTGATACTACAAAGACAATGATGCAAGTTAATAGACTGACAATTCAAAGAAGAATGACAAAGTAACTGCTTTATTCTTTTGGTGTTTAACTTGCGCGTGTCATTTGTTCAGACTGTAGTGCTCTTAAGTGTATTGAAAATATCCTTGGACTTTTTAAATGTTCTTCTGCATTTCTCCCTCGTTTTGGCAGTTTCTCATATAGGGTTAGATTATTTTTTTTAAATGCTTAAGGTGCCCTCAATTCAATTTTATTTATTTATTTTTAATATTCATGTGTCTGAGTGTTGCAGGTCTGTTTTTTAATTTTTTTTTTATTGGTTGTCTCCCCACAGCATCATTTAGTGGGGCTTTGCAGACCTGTAATTCTAGTGTGGAATTTATCTACAATATTCACTCATCATGACAGTAAAATACTAACATTTTCAACCAGTGGAAATTGTGGTTACCCTGTCATGCATAGCAGGGCTCGACATTAAGCCTGTTCACACGCTTGTCCTTCGGACAAGTAAATCTGTCATTCACTTGTCAGAGTAAAAAAATTTGCTTGTCTGGATTTTTTTGGTAAATATATTCTATTCTGAAGCAATATTCTCACCAGTGTTCAATCAGCTTTGACATATTTAAATATGCATATTTGTGATATTTTTACCTTTTTATAAAGGGCTTTTTTCCATAATCTTATTAAATATAGGATATGGTTCAGCTTTCCTTTTATATTCTTAAAATTTGATCTATAAATTAAATTGGAATAAGACACTATAGGCTGTTACCAATCAAATTAAATAATTTACAATGAAAAATTAACTGCCTTAAATAATGTTATGAGATTATTTTAAATATTTTTGAATATACAAATAAGAAATGTTGGAAAGATGAAACTAAACCACCAGTATAGCGTATATAGTGTATTCCCTAGTTATTTTTTGTTCTGACATTTTACTCCGGATACTTGTCTGTTGGGTAAGTAAAATTATTTTTCACTTGCCCCTTAAAAAAAATCCACTTGTCCCGGACAAGCGTTAATGTCGAGCCCTGCATATTGGAAAAAAAATAGTCATATACCGCGAAACCGGTATAATTTAGAACAATACCTTTCAATACCATCTTGTCTGGTCGATTGTTTTGTATGCTGTACAAAATGGATTTATAAACAAATAAGATTTAAAACATTAATCAAAATTCAATATGTCCTTGTAATTTGATTTGATTAAAAAAAAATCTATGTCAGAAGTGTACAATGAATATAGCCTACATTTATTATCCCTTAAATGCCACCCTTAATGGTCTTGTCTGAATTTGTTTGAGCAGTTCGTCTTTGAGCCAAAGACGAACTGCTGACCTTTTCTTCGCGGAAGCTTTGTTAATTTCAAGTGTGTGAGGGAATTTAAACTCAAAACGTTTTGTCCGATTATTTCCCAGACATAGTTTTGGTTTTGAGGTTCAAGTCAACTTGCCTTGCGTTCACTATACAACAGTGGGTGATGGGCACACAGACATCTCAGCAGATTTGAAGTGTTTCCCCCTATTGCAAAAATAATTCTGCATGTTCTGCAGACAGGGTGACCATCCTCGATTTTTAAGTTTCCCCTCATATGACCACAACTCTGATTTGGTCCTTTTTAGAAGGCTGAAAAATATAGAGAGCAATGTCATTGCCTTCTGCCATCTTTTTCAAAAAACATTGCGGCGCAGTGCAAAGCAGATGCTGGCTGGACAGGATTTGAAGTTTTTTAAAATCGCAATAATCAAACAGTTTTAATGATGATTAAATTTTAAACAGTAATACTAACCGTCAGTTCAATTTATCGCGAAACCGGTAATGGCTGCTTTGTTCATGAATATTATTCACGTTGTCAGTGTTCGCTTGAACTGATTTGCTGAAAACAAAACAGGGATGTAATGGATGTGTACCAGCCAATGAGATTGCTGTATGTATTAGTTCCGCCCACGTCAGGAGAATACGGTAATATGATGCATCACGATAATGAACGTCCAACTGTTTAAAAAGTACAACCCCACTGTATGCTGTGACGAGGCATGCACACTGATGTAAACAAGCATAAGCAGCGCATGGCAGGAGATGCACTGAATGAAAATATACATTCACTCTCTGACAGCAGATCCTTTTAACGAGGATTAATCAATTCTTTAGAAGTATTTTTCATTGTAATTTTGTTAATTTCAATATTTTAATAACTTTGTTAAAAATAATGTAACATTAGCAAACCATTGTATTTTAACTGTGACAATACTGTATATCATGATAAAAGCTTTATTTAATCATCGCAACATGAAAATTTGATACCGTCACATGCCTACCCCTGATCCTATACTGTTATTGTGCTAAGATCCATGGTTATATTGTAGTTTTCCCCAACTAATTCTCAATTTTTGCTGTTTCCCAGTGGGCGTAGACTGACCCCTCAGGGGACCAGAGACCTGGACAGAATTGCTGGGCAGGTAAGTTTTATCGTACTACTGTGTTTGTAAACTTGAGCATTACAGATTTTTCAAAAATTGGATTCATAAATCGCTATTAAGTCAAGTCCAGCCTCTGAAGTTAGATATCGTACAACAGATGGTGGTTCTCAGAATTCACATGAATTGCTCTTCGCCTTAGTTATCAAATTTCATAGGAATTAAAATGATGCTGCACAAATGCAGCATGAGTGAGCAGATCCATATACTGAATGTGATGAACCCATTTTTGCTTTAAAAGGCAGTAGTTTTGATTTTAATATGTGGACACAGTACTATCTTCAAAAAGGAAATGCATACACATCCCCTGCAAAGCCTTCGCTTGCATTTCGCCCCTCTGTTGGTCCTCCGCTTTCCCTGCGAGCTACCGCTGTGCGCCAATCCGATGCTGAAGGAAGTAAACAAGCCGATTGAATTTCATGCTCGCTGGGCTGCCGTATGGCGGCGTTTTATTCTGCCTGATCCTCTTAATGAACTGAATTCAGATGAGTTAACGTGATTTTCTTGTTGTGCTTGCCTTGGCTGTGTTTTCTGCACTCGGAGTCTTTCCAGAGTACTGTTGATATGCTTGGCTTCAAATTGGGGGCATGAGCAAAAACAATGTCAGTGTAAAACCCAATGTTGCTCCTAATCTCCTG
Source organism: Gobio gobio (assembly GCF_949357685.1). NCBI lineage: Eukaryota > Metazoa > Chordata > Actinopteri > Cypriniformes > Gobionidae > Gobio > Gobio gobio. The sequence goes on along the minus strand of NC_137108.1, from coordinate 27,544,095 downwards.
GCTCAGGTCACGCCCAGAACCTGAAAGGCTCCTGAATGTCTCCCCACAGTTGATTAGTTTCTTAAGGAATTTTGGTGCGACAGGGTGCAGGAAATAACCAGACTTATGTGACTAGATGTCTCCTAATCCTGATCTTTTCTTCATTTGTTGCAGGTTTCGGCTGCAAGCAAGAAATCTTGAAGTGTAAAATAAACTTTTGTGAGAAACCGACCTCTTTGTCTTTGTTTTCTGTTTGTTTCCTTCAGGGACAAAGTTAAAAAATGTAATTATTTAACCTTCCTAAACACATTTGTCTTCATGTTCTGTAAGTAAATATTCCTCCCTTCCATCCATATTTTAACTTGATGTTCTTTTTGTTATCAGTTCTGGGTCTTCGAGTCATATTTTGCATTAATTCAGTCTTAGGTGCTTCAGGCAATTTGCTTGCATCATCTTCCTAGAGTCTGATGAACAGTAAGGCTGGATTTGTGTAACTTGGCAAGGATGCTGATTGATTTACTCATTAAGGCAAGTGTCTTTATTTCCCTTCTGCTAGTTTTGGCAGAGGGATTTGAAGCAGTTAATGGATAAATGCATAGCAGTCAAACTGAGCTGAACTGTGTGGTTTCTGCATAGTAACAGTGCCATCATGTGGGCTTGTATAATATAAAGTCCATTTGGTTGTGTTAGCAGCCAGCGTTCTCAATTACTTGAGGCCAAATCATCCCATAATTATACTACAGGTGACGTGTGTGTGTACATGATGTACACTATGGGAAAGGTTCTTGCTAATTTTGTTTTGGCAAAAGGTGGATTGTGTACTTACCATTTTTCAAATGTTGAAACCTGTGTGAAGTTTGTTAGAATATTAAAACCAACAATCTTTAAAGGTTTCATGAACTGACTTTTGTTTTTATACTGTTGTCTGAGGTCAACATATGACGTTCGCTTTTTACATTCAGAAACCTCATAATGAACAAGTAATAGGCTATTTTCTACCTTGGTTTTGAGGCTCTCTGAAAAACTGTAGGTTTTGATGGGCGTGCCGCACTGAATACTTGGAAGTAAACGCCCACGGCTAGGATTGGATAAGATTTGATTATTTAATGAGCTTCAGCTCCTCTCAGTACATGTGGGAATTGTTTTGAAAGCATCTGGGGAATTGCTCACAGGACTTGCAAAATATATTTATCAAACCAACACAAAGATTCATCTCATCCACCTGCGATTGATTGGAATGTTGTCGCCCGATCAGTGAGTACACGTGCGCGCGCAAGAAAGGAATGTTATTTCACTATTTAAAGGGATAGTTCACCCTAAAAATGAAAATTAGCCCATAATTTACTCATCCTCAAGTCATCCCAGGTGTATGACATTCTTCTTTCAGACGAATAAAATCGGAGTTATATTACAAAAGTCCAGGCTAATCCAAGCATTAGAATTGGATTTATGGTTGCTCTGTTTTTGAAGTCCATAAAAAGTGCATTTGTCCATCAAATAATGTGCTCCACGTGGCTCCGGGGTGTTAATAAAGGCCTTCTGAAGCGAATCGACGCGTTTGTGTAAGAAAAATATCCATATTTAAAACTTTATCAAGTAAACTTTCATCCAAATGCCTTCTGTGGAAAAGTGTTGAATGTTGAAAGTGAAGCTCGAGATGCGTACGTCATGACGAGCGGACCTGATCGCGTTAGTCTTTCGATCGGCAGGGGAACTTTCAACAATTTTTCCATATATTGAACAGGGAAGGCGGTCGGCCAAAAGTTCACTTCATACATTTTTATTTATGGATATTTTTCTTACACAAACGCAACGATTCGCTTCAGAAGGCGTTTATTAACACCCTAGAGCCGCGTGGAGCACGTTATTTGTTGGACAGATGCACTTTTTATGGACTTCAAAAACAGAGCAACTATAAATCCAATTCTAATGCTTGGATTAGCCTGGACTTTTGTAATATAACTCCGAATTTATTAGTCTGAAAAAATATCGTATACACCTAGGGTGACTTAACGGTGAGTAAATTAAGGGCTAATTTTCATTTTTGGGTGAACTATCCCTTTAAGAGAGCCTGTCAGCACGCTGAAAAACACAGCCCCCGGGGACGTTGGGCTTTTAAAAAAGTCAAGTCCGAGACCTGGCGCATAATGTTACAAGTCCGAGTATGATCTCTAATGAAGCAAAAACACTTCAAATAGAGGATTCTCCAGCCTGTGACCACGTGCTACGGTATGTAATCAATAGATTTTAAACGATCTTTAACAATGCAATACTAACACATAAAAAACAGACAAATCAAAAGACCTCAAACAATAACAACAATTTCTAATCTTTATAAAATACAAAATCAGTATTTTAATTTTCAATGTTCAAATATGTACTATATATATATCAAAAACGTTGTGAGAGGAGCAGTTGGCCACATCCAGAAAAATAAATGGACCTCTATGGTCCTCTGCTGTGTGTGTGGGTCATCATTACACATTTTTTCTTTGACTGTAATTCCTGCAGGTTTTTCTATAACAAGCATATGGCAGGATTCTGCCCTAGCACCTACATCAATATGCAGAAATAACTAATATTTAATAACGTAATTAATGTTAAGTTTTTTTTTTCATAAAAAGTTTATATTTTTTTAAACAAACTTGTTCTAGTTGAATAATTTTGCAGTAAATAGGTAAGAAAGTACCACGTCTCCAAAACAGCCTATTTGAGACATTAAATATTTTTAATTTGTGGGCTATTATTAAAAATGTATATTGTAGGCCTACAATCGTTCTGTAAACGTTTGGCCTCTAAATGACCATAAAGACCCTAAGTGTTAACTATGAGGACCGATAGGGGTCAATGCAACCGGCCCCTGCTGTTTTTCAATGGTTCTGAACGATACCCGGGCCGGTCGGTAGGTGGGACTGTTAGTGGGAAGATTTCATCAAACCTTTACTAATTCAAAGAACTGATGAGGTAATAAAATGGTAAGGTAAAATTGAGAACTTGTGTCTAACTTCCATACTTAATAATTGTGCACAGTTAACAGTGTGATGATAGCCTAATAGATAGGACGGCTAAATGTAAACAAATAGCTGCTCTGACCCAGCGACCTTTAATTTGTTAGCTTACCTTTGTTTTTGTTTTTTACGAATGATGGATGACAGTCCTGTGGGACAGTCTCTGCCGACAACATGCAGCGGAAAACGCATTCTTTGCAATGGGGACAACATATCGTGAATGACATATTCTACAGTTAATGGTTCATTGTTGGATAAGACCGTAGCAAAAAGTCGGACCCTAGTTGTAAGCTAACTACGGGTAATGAACGCCAGAGGGCAGCAAATATCAATATTTGTATGGACCGCGAAGGTGAGCTGCATCAAAATACAATTAGTCTACTGAATGCACCGCACTTACTTTCGTTAAGGAAAAAATTAAACAATAGAAAATAGTTTATTGTTACATAATAAATCACATAGGCTTCCGTCAAAAACCAAAAATGATATCAACACATTTTGTTCACGTCGGTGTCACTGCAGGCAGTGGATGTTCCACTTGTGATTTGTGTTTGAGTGCGATTTGTGTTGTTTACCGTTTGCTTGACACAATGTGTGTTCAGATGTTCCCTGGGAAGCGGTTTCATTCTCTGTGTCCACAATAGCCTACAGCTCCGTGCCAGTTTATCAATGGCCGTGTAAATACAGAATCTCTTTTTACAAAATCAGTCATCAACATAATTAACGTTTCTACGTTTGCCCTTCATCTCTCAAGAGATATTCATTTGAAACATTTTCATACCCCCCCCCGTCAACTCGCCAGCTGTTTGGGAGCACCTGAACCACTCCCTCTCTCTATCTCTACCCTGTAATTTGGAAGCAAGAGAGAAAGATAAACATGCCTTTGAGTGATAGAGGAGAATGTCAAGAATGCTGGTTTAGAAGGTGTTGCTGTTTGTTCACTTGCTACTTTCTGAATGCGGCTTGGCCTCCAACGATGCCGCCACCGGCAACTCCGAGCCCCTGCAGCCTTCACGTTACGTCTGTTAAATTTTCAGGGCATTGTTTTCATAATGGAGCCTGTGGGTGTACATAGAGGAGATTAAAAATTGTAATTACTACAATTAAGATTAACATTACATAATTAAATGATTGTGCTCTTAGGTAATAGCCTATGTGACACCAGTCTAAAGTCACCATGAAATCCAAATGGACAATTCTTATTTTTTATGGAATATTGCAGTATTTATTATCAATTATTAAAGGGTTAGTTCACCCGAAAATGAAAATAATGTAATTTATTATTCACCCTAAAGACCTCCGTTCATCTTCGGAAAAAACAAATTAAGATATTTTTGTTGAAATCCGATGGCTCAGTGAGGCCTGCATAGCCAGCAATGACATTTCCTCTCTCAAGATCCATTAATGTACTAAAAACGTATTTAAATCAGTTCATGAGCGTACAGTGGTTCAATATTAATATTATAAAGCGAGGATAATATTTTTGGTGCAGTAAAAAAACTAAATAACGACTTATATAGTGATGGCCGATTTCAGAAATCCCGATCAGCGGTTCGGAGCACCAAAGTGGTGTGATTTCAGCAGTTTGGCGGTTTGACACACGATCTGAATCATGATTCAACACGCTGATTCATAACGCTACGAAGCTTCACGAAGCAGTGTTTTGAAATCGGCCATCATTATATAAGTTGTTAAATATGTTTGTAGCACTCACATGCTATTGCAGCAATAGGGCCAGTTCACATAGAAAATTTTCTTGCTGTTAAAAAACCAGATGCAGGTCAGTGGAACGAAAAAAAAAAAGCATAAGGTCTAGTTTTTTAAAAGTTATTTTAAGCGGCATGTTTTTGAGAACGCTGTGTCGTGCGTGAGATGCTGCAAAAGACACGAGACCTGAGTGCAACGGTAAAAGACGTCCATCTAGCGCGTGTTTAGGCTACATTGAAAAACAATGGAAAAGTAGTGCAGTGGAATGGAAAAATGTGTGCCTGCCCCCACCTGTTTTTGTCCACCTGTTTGGACAAAAAGACAGTAAACATTGTAAATGATGAAAGCAGAATTCAAAATGTAATAATGAAAAAAAAGTATCCACACAGTAGGGGGAGCTGTGATGCTAAGTGACTGCGACATCCGTTTCTGTCAGCGTTTTACAGAAGCACAAGGAACATTGTTGAGTTTACTTGCGACTTGCAAAATCCTGTAACGATAGAAGCTTGACAAATGAAAGACAGTTCTTTCGCACAGCGTCATTCATCTTGCAATCATTTGATTCGATTCATGGTTTCTGTGGACTGTGGTTTTTGCTGACAAGGGGAAGTGGCGTTTAGAGGTTTCTGCCAACAAACTGGTATTTCTGAATGGGCTGACACTGGGATTTAGTGGATTTGAAAGGAAAGTATATTGATAAACGTAGCTTATAGTATGTGTGGAGATTCGCTCAATATCATTATCTCATTTTTGAGGTGGCGTTTAGTGTAGGGTGACCAAACGTCCTGTTTTCCCAGGACATGTCCTGCTTTCAAGTCCTGTCCTGGCCCTAATATAGCAATTTTCTTTCCAGGGGGCATACTTTAAATGTATTGAAATTAATAAGGAATCTTTGAGTAAACTTTGAGTATCATATGAGTATTTCATTGCCGGGCAGAGTATCCTGGTTTTCGGTAATCAAAATATGGTCACCCTACTTTAGGGTAAATTTTTGTACCTCTTAAGTAGAGGAAAGCAATGGTGTAATTGTACCCTAAGGACCAATTGTGTACCTTTAAAGGTACAGTTATACATTTTGTTCCACAAGGAACAAAATTGTATATCCACTGTACCTTTTTTTCTGAGAGTGTACTGGTCAAAACTGTGTAAATGCAACAAAAACTTGCATACAAAAACACCTTTTACAAACTAATTGCAAATGTTTAAATGAAAGTGTATCTATTAAGTTAAATTAAATTAACAATCTAATATAAAATCTGAAGTGTATGCATAATGTGTTATTTTATTTTGATTGTGGGGCTTGATTTATGGAGAGCTTGGTTAATAAGAGACTATAACTAAAACGATTCCTTTTTATTAGCCTATACAAATGTATAGTATATGTCTACTGAACCTTTGACATTTCAAAACGGTTATGACGTAACGTAGCCTAGTTTATTGAAATCACGTGACTATGGCAGTTCCTAATCACTGGTTCGAAACAAATGATTCGCAAAAGTTTTGAAGCTTCATGTTTCAGCAGCACCCATCACTAGTTAGCAGGCTCCATCATCTAAATGCTTGTTGTGTATGCGCTAATAGACTGTCTGCTCTCTGTCATTTTCCACTGTGATGTGTTGATTGGAGAATTTCTGGGCTGCGAGCTGCTTCCTCAAAAATAACTGTATTATCAGTGAAGTCTCAAAGCCACTCATCACCCTTCTTCTGTTTTTCTGCAGGATAGAGAGATCTGTGACAGCGGGTCAGGATGACAGGGCGGGTAAGCGCATGGACATAATGCATAAAAAGATTAAGATATAATCGGCTGTTCCTGTTAAACAAAGCTTTTGTTTGCTTGTCCATTTATACAGAGATCTTCACACAATGTTGAAGTGGGTAAATATTTTTTCCCTCTGTCCTGGCCATGGCTAATCTAATCCTACCGTCCACTAGCTGAAGTAAACAGCTATTGTTGTTGGTGTTGAATGTCTTTTTGAAAAAAAGAAAATCTAACCGATTTGAGTAGGAACACTCACAAAACTCATTATGTTAAACACTTTTTCCTCTGGGGTCTATTGAAATGCCACTGAAAAGGAGTCGTGCATCGTTAAATATGACTGCACTTTTACAGGAAGCTCAACTTTCAGTTTTTTTTTTTTTTCATTTGACAGCGCTGCATCTCGCTTTTTAAATGAGCGCATTTTGTGTAAATGGTCCCTGGTTTCCTAGAGACTGTCGCTGACACGCTTCTGCGTGGCGTCTTTGTTAATCTACCCATCAAGCTCTGTTTGTGTTTGGGGCAGGTGGTGTAGTAAGTCCTGGTGCTTTTGTGTATTAATCTTCTGTGTGGCTGTGATGTTTCCCTGTGTGTGTGGCACAGCCTCAGGGCAGACAAGCCTGTGTTGTCTTTACTCAGCAGGCACATGGCATGGCCTGCTCCCTTGGACATAACACCTGTTGGAGGGCAAAAGGCGAGCTATGAACAGATGCGGGTAAGAAACACTGTGTTTGAGTGTGTCTGTTTGGCACTTGATCTGGGTTCATATACATTTGCCAGACACAGTCAAACACCTGTCAAAGGATGGACCAGAGTAGAGTCAAGTTTACGGAAGAAAAACTATTAGGAAGATAAAAAAAAGTAGGGCTGGCAATTTAACATGCCAATTTGGTATGATTAGTCAAAAAAATAAAACGATTAAATCATATTAATATTAATTTGTATACATTTAAATAGGCATATTGCATACTTTTATTATACAGGTGCTGGTCATATAATTAGAATATCATCAAAAAGTTGAATTATTTCACTAATTCCATTCAAAAAGTGAAACTTGTATATTAAATTCATTCATTACACACAGACTGATATATTTCAAATGTTTATTTCTTTTAATTTTGATTATTATAACTGACAACTAAGGAAAATCCCAATTTCAGTATCTCAGAAAATTAGAATATTACTTAAGACCAATACAAAGAAAGGATTTTTAGAAATCTTGGTCAATTGAAAAGTATGAGCATGTACAGCACTCAATACTTAGTTGGGGCTCCTTTTGCCTGAATTACTGCAGCAATGCGGCGTGGCATGGAGTCGATCAGTCTGTGGCACTGCTCAGGTGTTATGAGAGCCCAGGTTGCTCTGATAGTGGCCTTCAGCTCTTCTACATTGTTGGGTCTGGCATATCACATCTTCCTCTTCACAATACCCCATAGATTTTCTATGGGGTTAAGGTCAGGCGAGTTTGCTGGCCAATTAAGAACAGGGATACCATGGTCCTTAAACCAGGTACTGGTTGCTTTGGCACTGTGTGCAGTTGCCAAGTCCTGTTGGAAAATGAAATCTGCATCTCCATAAAGTTGGTCAGCAGCAGGAAGCATGAAGTGCTCTAAAACTTCCTGGTATACGGCTGCGTTAACCTTGAACCTCAGAAAACACAGTGGACCAACACCAGCAGATGACATGGCACCCCAAACCATCACTGACTGCGGAAACTTTACACTGGACCTCAAGCAACCTCTCCTCTTTTCCTCCAGACTCTGGGACCCTGATTTCCAAAGGAAATGCAAAATTTACTTTCATCAGAGAGCATAACTTTGGACCACTCAGCAGCAGTCCAGTCCTTTTTGTCTTCTAATGCGGTCTGTTGTTCAAGAGTGGCTTGACACAAGGAATGTGACAGCTGAAACCCATGTCTTGCATACATCTGTGCATAGTGGTTCTTGAAGCACTGACTCCAGCTGCAGTCCACTCTTTGTGAACCCATTTTAGAATGGGTTTTGTTTCACAATCCTCTCCAGGGTGCGGTTATCCCTATTGCTTGTATACTTTTTTTCTACCACATCTTTTCCTTCCCTTCGCCTCTCTATTAATGTGTTATTAATGTGCTGTTCACAGAGACAGAGCTCTGTGAACAGCCAGCCTCTTTTGCAATGCCCTTTTGTGTCTTGCCCTCCTTGTGCAAGGTGTCAATGGTCGTCTTTTGGACAACTTTCAAGTCAGCAGTCTTCCCCATGATTGTGTAGCCTACAGAACTAGACTGAGAGACCATTTAAAGGCCTTTGCCGGTGTTTTGAGTTAATTAGCTGATTAGAGTGTGGCACCAGGTGTCTTCAATATTGAACCTTTTCACAATATTCTCATTTTCTGAGATACTGAATTTGGGATTTTCCTTAGTTGTCAGTTATAATCATCAAAATTAAAAGAAATAAACATTTGAAATATAACCCAAAAAAGAAATAAAAATTTAGTTATAAAATTTAGTTCACAGCTACAAAGCAGCAGAATTCGGTTGTCAGTTCTGTCTTTGAATCCTTATTACGGTTACGTTCACACAGTACGGTTATTTATGGGAGTGGCAAACACATTCTGTAACCAAACTCATGCCTGTAAATTTTAACGACTCACAACCGCATTCTCTCAAACTAGTTGTCTTTCACGTCATAGTGCAAGAGAGCTGCTCTGCGCTGCTCAATCAAGTACAGAGAATATTTTACAGGTAATATTTTATTTTTTAAATGTTTAATTTAATTTAGTTTAGCTTTGGCATATTATAAATCAAAAAGCCAATTAATTTTGCATAAATGTTGCCTAGTAATATCTCACAGATGATGGGTCTTACATCCTTTTGTCCAATCTGTAGTCACATTTTCAAAACTCTAAACACAATTAGCACAAAATTTGTCTATTGTGACCTTACCAATAACACAATTCATGTTGTTTTCACACAATACACAGTCTTAAAATTCTTACATTTTCTTTTCATATAAGCTTACCCTATAACAATATCACGTATCTGTCTGGTCTTATTTACAAATGCTTAAACACAGAATGTCAGACATGAAGACCTAATGTTCCAGAACAAAGCCTCTACTTCTGCAACAACAGCATCTCAAAAGGACTGGGGGGAAAATATTGAAACAACTGATGAGCATTTTTGGGTAACAGATCACTGAAATTTTGAGATATAGCTGTATCCAATCTCAGTCTGAGGCATAGTCAGGTGTTGAAGTTATTTCCATTACATGCACAGTATAAAAGGGACTCTTTGAATTGGTTTTGTTCAATGTGGATACAGAACAACACAGTGGAACAGAGAGAGAAAGAAAAATGTATGGGCGAGGGAGAGGAATAGTTTAAGGAGGAGAGGAGTAGTTGGATCACGACAAGGGAGGAGAAGTGGTTGGGAGAGGAGGAAGAATGTGTGCTGGACTGTGCCTTTTTATGTTTTTTCCCTTACACATGTGTAACCTATGAAAGCATATTTCTGCCATGGAATAGAAAATAAAAAGATAGGCTAATTGTGACTTTTAATCTCACAACCCCAATAATATCAAATTGTCAAATTGTGAGATGTGAACTTGCAATTGCAAGAAAATTGTGAGATAAAAATTCACAATGACATTTTATACTATTGTATTCTATAGTAATCAAAGGCCATGTATGTTGAATATGTTGTTGATCAATGGCAGCAATTTCATGTTTTCATATCAGTAAAAGCTTCATTAAGCTTGTACTACAATGATTCCAGTACCACTGGCAGAATATGTGGTCTGCGTAGGGCACTAACTAAGGGGGCACCATGCCACCCTCTATGGGGGCACCATCAACACCCCATCCCACCCCACACCCGAAAGCAATTTCAACCGAGGTGGCAACTAAAGTTCTGCATATATGGGACCCATTTGACCAGCAGCTATAGCAATTCTGTTTCTTTCTATTTTTTTCTTTGTTCTATAAAGTAATGCCTCATTCACTTTTAGATAGTATGTTTCCATGTTGCCAAGTTTCCAAATTCAACACTCAACCAAAAATGTAGAATGGCTTACAGTAAAAGGATTTCATATTGTCTGCAGATAGAATTGAAACATGACAAGTAATGCATTTTCTTAATGCCATCAAATGTTAGTATTTTGTTAGTCATTGTACTATGATTGACTACGTTCATGTTGGATAGAAAACAAGTGCTAGTGTTTTGACAGAATGATTCAATTTTGAGTGGATTCAATTTTGAGGTTTGCTGTGTTTTAATAGCATTAGTATATGTAGAAAAAGGTATTTAGTGTTTTTAAATGTAGAGTTTGCATTAATTTAACAAAAAGTGGCCAGAAAATGTACTTTTTGTCCAATTGTGTGATGTAGGTGTGTTGCCGTGTTACGAGTTTAGAAAAATTACTTTAAGTATTGGTTAACGCTTGAAAAAAACTGTAATACATAAATATACATATTGCTTTGTTTCAGCAAGGAGGTCCCTCGTAAAGAGATCATAATATTCAGGTCTTAGGCATCAAGTTTGAAATCTCCAGAGAAAGAAAACCGACACATTCATCAATGTGAGAGTGACAAAAATAAGAACTTGCATATTTATGTATTGTATACATAGATGCCACATCGTCACTCATAGTAAATCAATGATGCCGCAACATTGCATAGCTTCTTGGCCCGAACCGCCAATATTTAAATTCACAAAGAAATGGGATAACCTTTCACAGGTGACAATGTGTTGGTTTGTGTTTTTTTATGTATTAACTCAATATTCCAGGTTTTATATTACACTTTTTAATGTTTTTACTTTTACTTTGATAACTTTTAAATGTTGTGTTAGCTGACACCTTTTTCTTGTATTATGTTTAGAAAAATCATCTGCTGTAACCTTTTGCAGATATAGATGTTCATACATACGTCTAACTACGTTTGCAGAAGCTCAGTCAACTTGCTTTCGAAAGTTCATTGAAATTTGACCCGCTTTGTTCCAAAATCATCAGAAACATCTACATTCTGAAGGATTATCTGTTTGCACACATCCAAATAACAAACAAGCATGTTTGGAGTTAGTAAGGGGTTGTCTCTGTCTTTGCTCTTAAACAAGTCCTCCTTATCTAATCACAAAAGTTGATAACCAGAAAGTTCTCCTATTTCTGTTCTATTTCTCTCACCTGTGCAACCTCCCTTCAGTGGCTACCATCACTTCACCTCTCTTTCAACTCAAACCACTGTTCACTATAAGCTCTCAGTTCTTCTCCCCCCGAGTATGTGTGGTCTTATCTTAACAGCTTCTGACCCAGAGTACCGCTCTCATTTACTCCTATCAGCCCATTCCTCTCCCATTCACTTATGCAGACAATGCACATCCACCATCCCACTCCTCCGTGCAGGAATATGAATTTTGCAACATCTTGGTATTAAATATTTACTTAGAACAGTGTCCAGAGAAATGTGAACATAAGCCATGCACATACCTGCAGTTATTTATTAAGTCTTGTATGACAGTCCAGAGCCCTGCAGTTGGTTAGAGCAGCCTGAACAGGCACGCATGAGTTAGGGTTATTAGAGTGGGTGAACTCTCTAGAAAGATAGGAATGGATTATTTATGGCTGGTCAGTGCTGATGGTATGATAGTTCATCTGCTTTAGCAATGTGTTGAATGGAATATTACTTTTTTTTACTTTGGGCAAAGTTCTCCCACTTTTCTCTCGCCTCATGTCCCCTCAGAGTTCAGGCATGCTGTTTGTAAGGTGTGCCTGATAATTGGGTGGATGCAGTTCTGAGGAATTGTACATGAAATGTGTGTGTGTGTATGTGTTGGACAGAATGTATTTCTCTGTAACTTTGCTATATTCTCTCTCTGACTTCTAACTCTCATTCCAAGTTGCGAAAGCTACTTTATTGTAGTGGTTGGCTAATACAAGTCTTTGTTTGTCTTCAGTTGGCCCTTAAAGGGATAGGGATGAAAATTCTGTCATAATTTAGGCCCTGTTTACACCTGATTTCAAGATGTGTTTTGGTTGATTGGATCACAAGCAATATGCTATATATAGGTGTAAATGGGGTCTAAAATATTTTGAGCTTGTCCACTTTCGACCACTTCCATGAGGTAGTCGAAAACGCATTTGACCGGATTGCTTTCATAGTGTTCGAAAAGCCACAAAAGGCCGCCTACTTACCTAACGCATAAACATTATGGGAAGCACGCTAGCCAGACGGGATTTAAACTTTGTTGACTGGTGACCCAAAATTGGTTTGAAGAAAAAAAATGCACCAAGCACAATGTTCTCTCACCATTCCTGATTTCTAACACGCACTAACTGTGTAGAATTGACTGAATTAACTGTCAGAGCGTAAACGAAATCCGATGCTCTCTGTATGTTTTTCTGTCATCTTCGATGAGTTCATATGTAAATTGCACAAGCTTATTTTGTCCTTTTGATTGAAAGATCTGTAAAATCCCATACATTTACCCTGCCCACATCCTCTTGAAGAAATCAGGACAGAAGTGGTTGAAAGTGGACAAAAGAGACTCCCTCATCTACTTGTGATCTGATCGACCAAAACACATCTTATTTGACAAGGCTGTTTTAAAATCCCTTTGAGGCAAATCAGTTCACTTGGTCATCTTGTTAGAATTTGGGCATGAATTTGGGAAACATAGGATAGTTGGGGAGTCTGAAACCTGAGTGTTTCCTAAGGCTCTTCCTTTTGGCCAGTTGATAATACCGAGAATATCCAAATCAACTACAGGCGGTCGATCCTTTTCCTATTTAGCTCCGAAACTCTGGAACAGTCTTCCTAACATTGTTCGGGCAGCAGACACACTCTGTCAGTTTAAATCTAGACTAAAAACACATCTCTTTACTGTGGCATACACATAAAACACTTTTTCAATGAAATGATTGTTAGGCTGCATTAACTAGGTCAGCCGGAACCGGGAACACTTCCCATAACACCTGATGTACTCGTTACATCATCAGAAGAATGGCATCTACGCTAATGATAGTCTCTCTGTTTTATCCCGAGGTTTACTGCAGTCAGCTGAATCCGGGCCGTATCCAGTTCAGATGGTGGACCTGCGCCCAGAGAAGACCAACACAGGACCCCGAAGTGTCTGCAGAGACCGTGATTAGACTCCCCCTGCAACTGCCTCATCGACACGGCATCTCAATAAACCCGTCTCCGGCGTGTTGACTCAGATTGTTCGAATATTACAATTAAATAATACTTAAATCGATATGTCATCCTCAATAAACCCGTCTCCAGCGTGTTGCCTCCGATCATTCGAATATTGCACTTTAATAATTATTTAATTAACATCATCCTCAATAAACCCGTCTCCAGCATGTTGCCCCGGTCCCTCAAATATTCCGATCTATTATGACCTCTGAGCTGTAAAGCTGCCAGAATAATAATAATAATATGCTGTTTGTTAATTGGCCAGAGGAGAACTGGCACCCCGACTGAGCCTGGTTTCTCCCAAGGTTTATTTTTCTCCATTAGGTCACCTAATGGGGATTTGGTTTCCTTGCCACTGTTGCCTCTGGCTTGGCGTGCTCAGTTGGGGACACTACATTTTTCAACTAAACATCGAAATAAATCTAATTAATAAACTAAATTAACCATTTAAACTAAATTACTGATCTAATTATTGATCTAAAGCCCACACTGTCACTGTATGATAATTGAAATGAACTGATGACATCAGCATTTTTTCCAGAATGGCTATACAGCTGAATAAAATTATGCTGGATTATTTTCCTGTTTAACACTGTAAAGCTGCTTTGAAACAATCTACATTGTTAAAAGCGCTATATAAATAAAGTTGACTTGACTTGACTCCTACCTCTAACCATAATCATACTTGCTGTTTCACCGATTAATCAGGTATAGTTTTCATCATGAATATAATATGCCTCATGCCTAGCCTGGTCCTACCAGACTCTCGTACATTTCATTCAGTCATTCCCTCTGTTCGCTGATTGGACCGGTTAAAATTGGACCGGAAAAAAACAGAGAATATACCGCAATCCCAGACGGAGTACTGAAGAAAAATTAAGCGGAATTGAGCGGAAGTACGTAGGAGGGTGGAGACAGGCTACACTCTAAAAAAAAAAAAGGTTCTATATGGCACCAAAAATGGTTCTTCGTCGTAATCATAGAGGAACCACTTTTGGTGCTATATAGCACCATATCTTAACATGTTCTGTACATGGTAGCAGTGCTATATAGCACCTTAGTTAGCGGTGCCATATAGCACCTAAGTCAAAGAACCGGGGAAGAACCGCTGAAGAACCACTGAAGCACCAAAAGTGGTGCTATACACTCACCTAAAGGATAATTAGGAACACCATACTAATTTATTTAACTTACTTTACTTTATTTAACCAGGTAAATCGGTTGAGAACAGGTTCTCATTTGCAACCGCGACCTGGCCAAGATAAGGCGCAGAGTACAAGGCGACATGAAATTACACATGACATACCAACATTCAAATACACAGTCATAAATATAGAAGACATTCAAATTTCAAATAAAAAGTTCTAGACGTGTAAAAAAATAAAAATGTGCTAATACTGTATTTGACCCCCTTTTGCATTCAGAACTGCCTTAATTCTACGTGGCATTGATTCAACAAGGTGCTGAAAACATTATTTAGAAATGTTGGCCCATATTGATAGGATAGCATGTTGCAGTTGATGGAGATTTGTGGGATGCACATCCAGGGCACGAAGCTCCCGTTCCACCACATCCCAAAGATGTTCTATTGGGTTGAGATCTGGTGACTGTGGGGGCCATTTTAGAAACCAATTTAAAATGATTGGAGCTTTGTGACATGGTGCATTATCCTGCTGGAAGTAGCCATCAGAGGATGGGGACATGGTGGTCATAAAGGGATGGACATGGTCAGAAACAATGCTCAGGTAGGCCGTGGCATTTAACGATGCCCAATTGGCACTAAGGGGCCTAAAGTGTGCCAAGAAAACATCCCCCACACCATTACACCACCACCACCAGCCTGCACAGTGGTAACAGGGCATGATGGATCCATGTTCTCATTCTGTTTACGCCAAATTCTGACTCTACCATCTGAATGTCTCAACAGAAATCGAGACTCATCAGACCAGGCAACATTTTTCCAGTCTCCAAACGTCCAATTTTGGTGAGCTTGTGCAAATTGTAGCCTCTTTTTCCTATTTGTAGTGGAGATGAGTGGTACCCGGTGGGGTCTTCTGCTGTTGTAGCCCATCCGCCTCAAGGTTGGGCGTGTTGTGGCTTCACAAATGCTTTGCTGCATACCTCGGTTGTAACGAGTGGTTATTTCAGTCAAAGTTGCTCTTCTATCAGCTTGAATCAGTCGGCCCATTCTCCTCTGACCTCTAGCATCAACAAGGCATTTTCGCCCACAGGACTGCCGCATACTGGATGTTTTTCCCTTTTCACACCATTCTTTGTAAACCCTAGAAATGGTTGTGCGTGAAAATCGCAGTAACTGAGCAGATTGTGAAATACTCAGACTGGCCCGTCTGGCACCAACAACCATGCCATGCTCATAATTACTGAAATCACCTTTATTTCCCATTCTGACATTCAGTTTGGAGTTAGGAGATTGTCTTGTCCAGGACCACACCCCTGAATGCATTGAAGCAACTGCCATGTGATTGGTTGATTTGATAGTTGCACTAATGAGAAATTGAACAGGTGTTCCTAATAATCCTTTAGGTGAGTGTATAGCTCTTAAAAATATTACGAGCTAAGAACCATTTTTCATCAACAAATCCTGAAAAGAATCGCAGTTTACTCAAAAATATTAAGCACAACCGTTTTCAACATTGATAATCCTGAGTAGCAAATCAGCATATTAGAATAATTTCTGAAGGATCATGTGACACTGAAGACTGGTGTAATGATGCTAAAAATTCAGCTTGGCCAAATTACATTTTAAAATATTTGTAAATTGTAATAATATTTCGCAACATTACTGTTTTTTGATCAAATAAATGCAGCCTTGGTGCAACAACAACAACAAAAAAATCTTATTGAACCCAACGTTTTAAATGGTAGCGTAAGGGGCCTGGTAGGCCTCAGTGATAGTCTTTTCAATGAAATTCTCTCTGTCATTCCATTTCTCAATCTGTTTCCTGATACTTCTTACAGCCAGTATAGGTTGCATGTTGTATCAGAACTGGGAGAATTGAGCTGGAGAGTGACCAGGTCTGAGATCTTTTATCTTCTACTCTTAGAGCTTGTCTGTCAGGTAGTGCAGAGCCACAGTGAGACATTGAGACTACTGTCTGGATACAGAACACTGACTGTCCCCTTGGTTTTGAAGGAGAAAGCTCAGGAGAGAGCTCACATGGAATGCTAATGCTACAGTCAAAGTCAGGACAGTGAAATTTTGGGACAGTGTTCCAGAAAGGAGACATTGTGTCATTGCTCTGAGATCCATTAGCATGCAAGGCTGTGCTGCATACCCTATATCGTCGTCTTTTCAAAGGGAAAATGAAATGAAAGCGAGGTGTCTGCTACATTACAGGTTAATTAGGAAAATGACTTACAGAACCGAAATGGACCTATGTGGGTTTAAAGTACTTGAATATTTTTTGTGCTCTCCAGAGAAAACTGTGTTAGAGAATAGAGATTATAACTTTGCATCTCACTTTGTCCCATTCTGAAAGTCATCTGCATACTCAGAAGCAGATGAAAGGCCTGAACCTGCTTTAGGGTTGCGCAAATGTAACAGACAGACATTTAGTGTTACATTATGCGTTTGCCTGAGGCTGTTCTCCTCTACAGTAATGGGGAGTCATGCTTCCCTGTCTTTTGATATATGAATGACCCTCTTTTTCATTTTTCATCACAACCGTGGTGCTTCTGTTACAGCTGTGTCTCATGTCTGGCTGTGTTTTAAATCTGTAGCACAGCACACACAGCATTTCATGAATAACAATGCACTGCTACTATTCCTTGCCCTATGGGAGTAATGGTTGAGTGAGTACAAAGACTCTGCCCATTAAAGTGGCCTGCAACCTGCAAGCATAACTGCCACTCTGCTCTTGCTGCCTGTTTTAAAAAAATATATAATTATGCAATAGCATGTTTTATTCCATTTGAAATGACCCTTTGTGGCATTTCCAGCCCTGACTTTAGTGCAGAATGAGTTTCTTTGGGTGTTCGGCATAGGTTACGACTGTATGTCTTTTAAATTGATTTGTAATATGATTATTAAGATGAAACAATGTTCAATTAAATAAATAAATGTTAAAGTAAATGTTAATTAATCTAATTAATCCTGTATGGATAATTTCTTTTGAGAAAAGCTTATAAGTGAAGTAGATCATTTTAGACATTACATTTGTAACGCTGAGGGTATCTATGCAAATGCTGCATTCGATCATTTTGAAAACGATAACCATTATCATCCTCATGTAAACAACAAAAATGCTAGTTTTTGAAAACGGTGACGTCATGTGTATGCGTATTACGTGTTCAGTCGGCGCATAAGTGACATCGCCAACTACGGGCCTGGCATGCATAAAAGCGTTTTTAGTCATTTGTGTTGTGCTTGGGGATCGTTTTGACAATGTTGTCGTTTGTGCGCAAAAAAAGCGAACACATATAAAAATACCTTATTTTCTAATGTATGTATTTGTCAGGGATCTGAAATTGTATCTATCTTAATAATTATGAAATACATTTCATTATCATCTTAATTTATAATCATTATTATTGTAAATATAATCATCATTTCACTTCAAATCGTCACTTTATATAGTATATGACATTTTTGCACATTTTTAAAAATAAAAATTGAAAAAAATCACATGTACATAAGTATTCACAGCCTTTGCCATGACACTTAAAAATTGAGCTCAGGTGCGTCCTGTTTCCACTGGTCATCCTTGAGATCTTTCTACAACTTGATTGGAGTCCAGCTGTGGTAAATTCAGTTGATTGGACATGATTTGGAAAGGCACACACCAGTCTATATAAGGTCCCACAGTTAAAAGTGCAAAACATTTTCCATAGTACACTTCTTGGCTCTTAATCATAGGGGAACCACTTTTGGTGCTATATAGCACCGCTACCATACATAACCTTTTAAGATATGGTGATATATAGCACCAAAAGTGGTTCCCCTATGATTAAGTGCCATATAGCACCATTTTTAAGAGTGTACAATGTAAAACAAACATGTATGTCAACAATAAGTGCATTGTATCAATTTATTCATTTAAATTTATATATACAGTATACATTACATTTATTCATTTAGCATAATTTAGATACACGTATTATTGTTGTGTATTGTTCAGCCATCTTGTCTTTAGTTCCTCATGTCTTAATTTCATATAACGTAATCATAATTGTCAGTTAGTTCTGTGACAAATGAGTGACAGGCACTGACCACAAAATATATCACTTGTTCCTTACCTCTGTTAGCTTCCAATTGCCTTTAAACTACCATTTCTAACATTCTTTTAATGACATTCATTCTTTAATTCTCACCCTGTGCTCTTAGAAGCTTAAGTACACAAATATTGCCCTCATTGGGGGCAATAAATACCCTTTCTTTCCTTCCACCTTTTCTTCTGACCCTTCTCCCCAATTTCTCCAACCAAGAGGCAGAACGTGTGCTGGAGGAGTGTAATCTGCTCTTCTGCTCTCCTTTATTTCCATTTCAATCCCTTGTTCACAGCTGGAACCCAACTGCTTTGCATGCTGATGAAGAGTGGATCAGCCCGATGTGGGGGAAAAGAGCAAACAGACAGGGGGAGGGAATGAGGGATTATTTAGAGGAATAAAAGAGAAGAAAGGAGAGAGAACTGAGGAAAGAAAGAGAAAGAGTGCATTTGTTTGTACGCTTTTAAAAAGCACTCAGAGAAAATCTATTATTTCCACTTATAAACTGATCGATTGTTCTTGCATTTTCCCCTTTCTCTTATATTCCTGCCAGTGGTAACGCTTGTTCTGTGGACTGCAATGTGAAGTCATCTCTGTCGGGAAAAGTGAGAAATGCTGAGTCAGATTACTCATAAACCTAGAGAATTAAGCAGCATTATTCTTCCAGGAAGTGGTGAGCAGCGTTCTCTGTGAAACAATAATTGATCTATTGTTAATAATGTCAAAGAGATGTTGAAGTTGAGGGTGTAAGAACGTGAGTCAGATGTTTGGTGGTTGTGAAGAGATGAAGTGTTGAAGTGAGTGTGTGTATACAGTATGTGCTCTGCGTGTTGAAAACACAGACAAAAATATAGGCATACAGCGGGCAGACTTAAAAAACTTTTTTTTTTCCGAGCGATTTTTGCAGTTACTTTTAATGATCTGGTCCCAAGGTGATTCAGCTGGATGTATTAAGCCAGTTCCCCTCATGCATACACAGGTGTCCATGCATGTATATCATCACATCTATAAAACGTATTGCACTAATGTTACCAGAAAGTGTCCAGATTTGATCTCGGTTTTGAAAATTATCTATTGTTTTATCATTCGAAGGCAGGAAACGTATTTTTCAA
Source organism: Gobio gobio (assembly GCF_949357685.1). Lineage (NCBI taxonomy): Eukaryota > Metazoa > Chordata > Actinopteri > Cypriniformes > Gobionidae > Gobio > Gobio gobio. The sequence continues at coordinate 27,524,140 of NC_137108.1, read as the reverse complement.
ATGTGCCTGCAATGCTTTCTTTCGCGCATTCAGCGCTTTGCAGAGATACCAACTATTTGGAGGTTTCACCATGACAACCCCCTCTCCTTGGTCTTTAAAAATGACTGAATGATTTTAGCATGCTTATGGAAATATAACAATATTTTGTAATTTTTATTTAAATTTGACTCATTTTCAAATTGTTTGTCAATCTCAGGAAAATGTTATGTGGTTTCAAATCAGAATATGACTTTCTGTTATGAAACAGGTCATCGATTTCATACATGACCTCTGCAGAAGACACCATGTCTTTTGTTGACCTTGGGTCTTTGTGTCCTACAGAGGACATAGCACAAAATAGGAATAAAATATAATATTTTTCAAAAATGTCTTTATTCCATTTGTTTTTTATGATCCAATCAATGTAATGACCTAAAAAAAAAAAACCTACATTCACAAAACATTTGTCTGGTTGTGAGGAGGATTTTTTTTATAGTGCCCACACTTTTTGAAGTCACTTTTTGTTATAGTAATGATTATTTTTTAATCATTTAAAGTCACCATGAAAGATGTTATTTATCTTATTGTAAATTATTTATCCATTCATATGTTTCATTTATTTATTTTTTACCTTTTGTAATCAAAACTTGATCTTCAGGTGAAACATCAAACTGTCTGGTGGTGCATTCAGATCTGCTTCTAGCAAACAAACAACTGATGGATAGAAGTCCTTCCCTTCATTTTTTTTGATAGTCTGTTTCACTCAGATGTACATCACAAATGGAAGAAATGCTTTGTTGCTATTTCAGTTACATTGCGACTTTAACCACTATACATTCCCAATTCTACTGACTATGCTGAAATGATTGAAAACACTAAAACAGTTATTACTCTGGAGGTTTTTATCTGCATGGTGGAATGTTTTACTACCCTGTTACATACCAGACTTAATTGAAAGTAACACATCTGGTTATTTTGATGATTGATATCTTTGAGATGTTGAACTATATACACTGATAAGGCATAACATTATTCCTAATATTGTGTTGTTGTCCCCCCCCCCCCCCCCCCCCCACCTATGCTGCCAAAACAGCCCTGACCTGTCGAGGCATGGACACCCCTGAAGGTGCGCTGTGGTGTCTTGCACCAAGATGTTAGCAGCAGATCCTTTAAGCCCTGTGAGTTGCGAGGTGGGACCTCCATGGATCAGACTTGTTTGTTCAGCACATCACACAGATGCTCAATTGGATTGAGATCTGGGGAATTGGGAGGCCAATTCAACACCTCAAACTCGTTGTTGTGCTCCTCAAACTATTCCTGAACCATTTTTGCTTTGTGGCAGGGCACGTTATCCTGCTGAAAGAGACCACCAGGGAATACCGTTTCCAGGGTGTACATGGTCTTCAACAATGCTTAAGATAGGTGGTACGTGTCAAAGTAACATCCACATGGATGGCAGGACCCAAGGTTTCCCAGCAGAACATTGCCCAAAGCATCACACTGCCTCTGCCGGCTTGCCTTCTTCCCCTAGTGCATCCTGGTGCCATGTGTTCCCCAGTTAAGCAATGCACACGCACCCAGCCATCCACATGATGTAAAAGAAAATGTGATTCATCAGACCAGGCCACCTTCTTCCATTGCTCCATGGTCCAGTTCTGATGCTCATGTGCCCACTGTTGGTACCCTGACTGACACCTTTCTAACAGAACCAGCATTGACTTCTTGAGCAATTTGAGCTACAGTAGCTCGTCTGTTTGATCGGACCCCGGCTTTCGCTCCCCACGTGCATCAATGAACCTTGGCTGCCCATGACCTTGTCGCCGGTTCACCACTGTACTTTCCTTGGACCACTTTTGATAAATACTGACCACTGCAGACCGGGAACAGTTCATAAGAGCTGCAGTTTTGGAGATGCTTTGACCCAGTAATCTAACCATCACAATTTGGCCCTGATCAAACTCGCTCAAATCCTTACGCTTGCCGATTTTTCCTGCTTCTAACACATCAACTTTGAGGACGAAATGTTCACTTGCTGCCTAATATATCCCACCCACTAACAGGTGCTGTGATGAAGAGATAATCAGTTATTCACTTCACCTGTCATAATGTTATGTCTGATCAGTGTATACAGGAACTTCAGATTGCTGGACTAGGAAAAATGAGGACTATATTTTAAGACATCCAGTTTATCCTCAGTAAACTCTTGTTCATATAATTGTTTTACTAGTGTCCTGTATAGGCTTAATATGAACAGATTCTCTGTCTGTATAATAGAACCTCTAACGATTATCTAATATAATATGCATCTGTTGAATGCTTGAGTCTGATTGGCTGACAGATGTTTTAAGGGTTTAATTATTAGCATGCTATAAACTTTATTCAGAGCAGCGCCATGACAGGTATGAAAGCGAGGCTGTGAGGAATAGAAATACTTAACCTTGTTTTCAATGCTGTAAAAAGCTGTATAAAGCTCCAAGATCACTTATAATTTTCCACAACAACTCATATTGCCTTAGAAATCTTTGCAGTGTTTCCTCAGCAGAAAGACTCAAAAACAGTACAGTACAACCCAATGAAGAGATGTACACTCTAAAAAAAAAAAAGGTTCTATATTGCACCAAAAATGGTTCTTGGCTCGTAATCATAGGGGAACCTTTTTTAGTGCTATATAGCACCAATTTTGGTGCTTCAGTGGTTCTTCAGCGGTTCTTCAGAGGTTCTTCAGCGGTTCTTCAGAGGTTCTTCACCGGTTCTTTGACTAAGGTGCTATATAGCACCTCTGAAGAACCGCTGAAGAACCACTGAAGCACCAAAATTGGTGCTATATAGCACTAAAAAAGGTTCCCCTATGATTACGAGCCTTTTTTTTTAGAGTGTATGTCTGTCCCTCACAACCTCTCTTTCAAATCAAAGATGGTGCTGCTGTGAGTAAGGTCTATATGAAGTAGTTCCAGATCTTGCCTGAATTGAATTATGTTATTTCCTTGCAAGTAAATATGATAATCAATAGGATTATTTCTATTTATTTCAAAATGGACTTATAAATTACATTATATACAGTATATGGAAAGAACCCCTCTCTCTTTTTCTGAAAACAACTTTTCAGTTTTTTTTTTTCCGGAACAAGTTGGTAAATCAATGATGTAAGATGTGTTTATGTGCTTACTGCGGTGTAAGCAGAATAATTGGCTGTTAAATTATTGATAATTGATGCACACCCAAGCTGTGACTTTGCTTCACGTGGTGGCTGCATTAGCACCATGTGCATTAACTTTTAATAATTCGTCATCCAACCGTCATCCCTGCTTAACTTAACTGTAAATCCAAATAAAGCGTTTGAAATGTGTGTGTGAGTGAGGGAGAGACTGAGTGAGGGTGAGCTTTTGTAGGGGGGCTGACAGAGACCCGCTTGCTTGATCAAAGGGACAGAAGCAGCTCAAGCCAACCGAGCCTGATGAACACACTCACAATCACACACTCTCTCCCGCGGGATGCTGCGCCTCACCATATGCTGAGTATTGATTATGATTCCTATTGATTTATGCTCCCATGCCTAAGCAGTAAATGAAGTCTCAACCCTCTTCAATAAATTACTGCAGTGAGTGTACATTACGCTGTCCTTGGCTTTTGAGAACGTCACAGTTTCCTTTTAACCTGAATAATGTCATGTTTTTGCAGATCTCTGCATTCTATTTCTGCCAGCAGACGTGAGTGAATCAGCTAGTAAGTTGATTAAAGGAGCACGTGGCCCATTCCACTGCCCTGCCACTCTTCCTTATGAGCGGGTACGCTGGGAGCTTGGCAGCAGAGATCACAGTGCTAAATCATGGCGGTAAGCGGAGCTTGGTTGCACTGACTGCTGCAGGCTGGGATTTCCAGCACTCTCTCTACGGTCTCAGCATCAATCTGGCATTGGTGCCGGAGTGTGTGTCACAGGTTCTCTTCCCTGAATGCACCGTCATTGCCGGCTAATAAGATAATGACCATCATCATGAGTAACAGAGGGTGAGAGGGAGACAAACAGATATGGAATGATAAAGAAAGGGCTTTTGGGTGACAGAGGAAGTAGAAACGAGGATAAAAGGAATGAGGCGGAACATTGAAGGAGATTAGGTTAAGGAAATGTGGAGGAAAATAAGATTGTGAGAAGAAAATAGGCGATGGGCAAGGATTAGCACGCTGGCTGGGTCGATAAAGAGCAGACGTTTGTGTGTGCGCTGGTTTCGGTTAGTCTGGGGGTCCCATCAAAGGAGGAGGCCACTCAGGGGAGGTGACATCAGGGGGGTTTGGCACTGAAACAGGCCTCACTGTACACAGATGGGGCCCGTTGTGAACCAGCTAACACACACTGACAGAAGCACAGCCTAATGGATGCACAGGTGGACAAACACTGCTATGATCTGACTCTAGAGACGAGAAATCTGAGCTCAGAGAGTGCTTGGACGTAAAAATGCACTGGTTTAATCATCATGTGCAATTGTGGGAACTTGAGCTGTATTTTAGGTGTAAATATGTTTTGATGTGCCCACAGATCAGACAGCAGTCTTTGTGTAGGGATTATGCAATGTTTTGTGGTTGGCATGACTTATTGACACACGCACACACACTGGCTGCCTCATTAATATGCTTCATAAATAAACAGTCATGCTTTGGTTCATCCATATTTACCACTTAATTCATTCCATGGAACTTTTATTCTTTCTCTTTAAAGTGAGTCGAGGAATTTTTCACTGAAAAAAATCCTCACTTTGCCGTAAGCTCCAACACCCCCATCTCTACTCAAGCTCACATAAACTTCTTCTGTGGAAATGGACCCCAGGCGTGTTTCAGGCGTATGTGTTTGGAAACAGTGAGTGCTAAAAATGGATAAAGGTTTAAATTCTTCAGGCATGTTGTTTCAGCGTATGAATATTGCAATATTTTTTTTTCGGAGAGAAATTGCATGTGTGGTACACAAATGGACCCACAAAGTACCCTAAAACATACATATACACCCGCCCATCAGCAATATTTTGTTTTTGAAAGAAGTCACTTATGCTTACCAAGGCTGCATTTATTTAATAAAAATACAGTATAAACAGGAATATGGTGAAATATATATACTATTATTACAATAAAAAAAACCTAAATGCAATTTATTCCTTGTGATGGCAAAGCTGAATTGTCACTATCAATATTCCAGTCTTCAGTGTCACATGATCCTTCAGAAATCATTCTAATATACTGATTTTGTGCTCAAGAAACATTTCTTATTATTTTAAATCATGAAAACAGTTGTTCTTCATATTTTTATGGAAAGCATGATACATTTTTTCAGGATGCAAAAGAGCAGCATTTATTTGAAACAAAACTTTTGTAAGTGTGTTATACACCAGTAAAACATCATTACATCAGTAAAATCATTATTCATGCTATGAAAATATGTCATATGCCCATTTTAAACCCTCTAGTATGCATGTGAGTATTAAACAAAGGCTTTTATCAGGTGCATTGTTTCACAGGCAGTGAATTTGAAACCCACAGTTCTTTTGAGTAAGTCATCTTATGAGTTTACAGTAAACGTAAGTATCATTGTGCACAGAGCTATGAATCCGGTTCTGTACACTGACTGTGTTTAATGAAGACCGTGTCTTCCTCAGTTGCTCTTTTGACCTTTGGCATGAGTTAAGGTCAGTTCACCCACATTGAGCACTGATCTGTGTGGTCTGAAGTTTATGATAATTTGCTCTGTGTGTAGAGAAAGATGTTCAGTCAGGCTGTGAGGGAAAGGAATGATAGGCTCTATTGTTCTACTGTAAGCCCCCATGAGGATGAACCCTGCAGCTGAAATGTCAGCACGTCCGCCCACGTGCCATGCCGAAATGACTGGTCCAAATATGCAAACTTTTTGGGTTGAATCCTGACACTGTGCCACCATGATGATAGACTGTTATGGCTAGATCTAAAGGATACATGCAGCTTGTGGGTTTAGTGTGTTGTGACTATCATTCATGGAAAGCAGAATATGGATCTGTCTTTCATTTAATTTCAAACAAAAATTGGTTAGTTGGTGGACATTCCAATCATAGAAAGAAAGGTTCATTGGGGTTCTATATAGAACCCTAGGGTTCTTGACTCAATTTTAAAGGCCACTTTATGGCAAAAAGTAATTATGTTTTATTAACAGTTCAGAAGAGCACGTTCAAATGATCTATCCAATCAACTCGTCATCATCAATTACCACGTTTATCCAATCAGCATGAGAGGAAGCCTATATATATATATATATATATACAGTCAACTCACCTACATTCCTCGACAGTTTTCAGCATCCCTCCACCACCGCGACTCCTCACTCTTGGCTGGTTCTTATCACAGCCAGGAATATGGGAGGAGGACTCTGGGTTTGGGCCAAATACTGAGCTCGGAGCCCTCGCCTCAGACAGCACACCAAATAAGCATACCATTTATTCTATCTGACTTATTTGTAAGTGTGAACTGGTGAATCTATATGTGTCGAATTGGAAATGCCTAGAAGAGTATACATTTGTAGGTAGGTTCTTTTCTGCTAAGAATGGAATTGAAGTTTAACAGTTTCTCCTATTCTTTTAAAAAAAGTATGGATCAGTTTATACTTTTTTATTACATTTCACTTATTATTTGTTACCTTACATTATTTTTAGTGTTATTATGTGTGTGTTATCCTTCCTCTCTTGTATCACACAGCGAACTTGCTCTCTTATTTTATACAAATAGAACTGGCAACATCTTACGTCTGTAACGGTTAGTGTGTATAAACAATCCAAAAAGAAAGATATATTAAAAAAGACGTATAAACAATCCGTATAAACATATAAATCCTGAAAGCGCTTTCTCATGCCATAACAGTTCAATTAAGGGAGGGGGCTCTAGAGGAGGACTTGGAACAGGGGAAGGGCAAGAGACCACTGCAGGTGACGGTGGGAGAAACCAGGGTGGCGATGACGGTGGGAGGAGCCAGGAGCAGGAGTAGCAGAGACCCAGAGCATAGTCCGGATGAAAGAGGACTGATGTGCAGCCGGTGGGACTGAGGGCCAATGTGGAGCCAGAGGGAAGGCAGAGCCAGACAGAGCTGAAGGGGTGAAGAGACGGAGCGCTGCAGACAGCTCGTAAGTCCGTGGTGCAGGCAGGGTGACACCTGATCATGGAGGAGCCGGAGGGACGAGAGAGCCCTGTGGAGCAGCAAGGACAATGATCTCTGCTGGAACTAAGGGAGGGAGGAGCAAAGGCAGAACCGATAGGTCGACAGGCTGGAGGTGGAGCCGGGGGATCCTTTTTACTGAGCAGAGCTGGAGACCGGAAGACCTGAAGTAAATCCTCACCGTGGAGAGGTGTCAGAGGAGAAGCCATGGGGCTGAAGGGAACCAGCGGATTTTGGAAGAAGAGGGTGGCTGGGTGGGAACTCTGGAGACAGGAGATTTTGTGCTGGGTGGAACCAGTGAAGGCACAGGAGCCTTTGAGCTGGACAGGACCAGCCATACTCCATTCCATAACCTCATATTTCATGAGCTGTCCCAAACAACACAAGCTTGATGTTGCCGGCTCAAGCACCTGGTCAGACTCTCTAAGTGGCTCGAGCTCCTGGGTTTTCTCAGTCCTCTTAACTGGCTATTTCTTCGTGGCAGGCTTGGGCTCACTGACTGTGGTAGGCTCTGGCATTCGCTCTGTGCAGTGTGTGGGTGGTGGCTGGCTGGGCTCTGAGTCTTTGCTTGCTCAGTGTAGAGAAATAAAAAACCCATAGAGAGCAGTCAGGAAAAGTGATGTGGCAGGTCTGGTCTATAAACTACCTCGTGTGGTCCTCAAAGCTTTACTTCTTCTGCTCCTGACAGAGCAGCTGGACAGCCGGCAAAAAAAAAAAAAAAAATGCAGCAAAATGAAAAAAAATCTTCTCACGTTCACATATTCTTTAACGGAGTAGAATACAATACAATAAGAATAGAATGCAATAAAATAGTTACAGTTTTAAAAAAAACATATTTAGGCTCAAATTATTTCCCCTGCTTGTATATCAAATTGGTCTATAAAAAGACTTAAAAAAAGATTTTTCATCTCTCTGTGTCTTCTGTATTCAGCAGTTCTACCAAAAAACTAAAAGGCAGGAATACCATTTATAATAAAACTGATTTTGAGGATAAACAAATACGCGACTGAAAATATGTAGGCAAATGCAAAATAGAGAGAGTGTGTTACTGCAGCGTACACAACAACCTATAATTGCGAAAATAAATGTAAAAAGTGCATCAAATTCAATTCTGCTGCTCTGTTCATGCTCTGTTTGGTCTGTCTTTACTCATTCTCTGATTTACTTGCCTGGTGTACAGTCCTCTTTCCTCTTCCTTAAGCCCCAATTTATCATTCTGTTTCTCTCTTCTCCGCTCCTCTGTTCTGTATCCCCGTTGTTCCCCCAGGCCCCATGCTAGTCACACCCTGACACAAGAATCAAAGAGTTCTTCTAACCTCTTCTCTCCCTTTTCATCATTTTATCATTACACCCCTCCATCATCCAGCCACGCAGAGTACTTCTGGTGGTATTGTTCCCAAAGAAAATGACACTTTTGGTGAAAATCACACACACTTTAGATCACTACAACATTCGGGGTCAACGTGAGACTCTGATGTTTTCAAAGAGCAGAGTCTGGACCGTGGAAAGGTCACAGAGTCGGTTTCAGTTACAAGTATAGTAACTGAAACCGACTCTGTAGTAGTAGTTCCTGTTAAAGGAACTGTAAAGAAATAGATGAAACAATTTACCCTCTTGTTGTTCCAAACATGTTTTTTTCCCCCTCTCTCTCAATGGAACACAATATAAGACATTTTGAAGAATCTTCATGCAGCTCTTTTTTGGAACATGAGGGTGAATAAATGTTGACAGATTTTTTTGGGTGAAAATCTAATTTTACATTTTGAATTCCGTTTTAGATGTCTGGCCACATGAAAACCAATGGCATTTGCCATCAGTAAAGGGTTACTTCAGTGATTTAGCATTAAGCTTTGTATCAGTAGAAACCTGGTAGTATATTCGAATTATGCTACTTTCCCCATCATATCCCCCTGAGACGAGAGAATTATGCATTTTTATTTCTTAAATATCGTCCTTTTGTGTCATTTGAGGATTTTTGGCCAGAGGCTAGAGACTACAGGAGCTAGTTCCGCATGTTTTCAACCCGCCCACAGGGGAGGGATCTCACTCACAGAATGTAAATGAGCACGCCCGCACGGCTTGGGCATTCATAACGGAGAAGTACGGCGCAAAGTGAGTGTTTCAACTTTCTATGAAAGTTTAGCTTCCATATGCGATCTGATAACATGCCAGACTGGACACGTGCCAAGAATGACAGCCACGCTTACCTCAGCTCTGCTCAGCTCTTCTCTCGTGATGAATGAAATCAGACTCCGGCTGCGTCTGTGACGTGACTTTCGTTCGGCTCACTCACACTTTATTGAAAAGACACGTTCAGTTTTTAATTGTAGTGTCTATTCTTTAACTGAACAAAATTATTTACTGATTACTATAAATATCAAAACGACGTTGGAGGCGGTGTCATGGTGGGCAAGTGATAACCAATAGCCGTGGCTTTAGGAGTGGCCTCGTGGGGCAACGAAGCAAGTGCATTCTGGGAGTTGTTGTCTTTCATCCACATGAGACAAAAATACATTTTCTGTCTTTTCTCAGTCTAGAAGGCACCAAATTCAAAAATAATTTCACATTTCTACTACATAAATGATACTGTTTAAATACACATTCATCTTCCCAGCGCTGAAGTGCCCCTTTCACATCAAAGCAGTTTGAGATCATAGAGCTTCAGTGGCAGGTGGTATTGTTAATGAATAAAGTTGTCAGACAAAGCTATTGTATGGCTTGTGCACTACTTTTATGGTGCTTTTATAGTTAATTTTGTCAATCGATCAATCAATCAATCAATCAATCAATCAATCAATCAATCAATCAATCAATCAATCAATCAATCAATCAATCAATCAATCAATCAATCAATCAATCAATCAAAATCTAAGAGTAAAAAAAGTTATAATCTAAAAACTAAAGGCTCTATACCTATAGTTGACTATTAAAAATAATAGATAGAAAATAACAGAACATTATTAAATATAAAATATTATTATTATTATTTTTAAATCATTTGAAAATGGGATCGGGAAAGCTGGAGGACAGAGTGAGGATTTTGCCTCTTTTGGAGCTACTGTTGTGAACAATCTCTTCTATCAAACTACTATGTACTGTTACTGAGCTACATGAAAATTCATAATTGTTTCTTTTGCGTCCCACAGAAAAAACCCAACAACATACAGGTTTGTATCAAAATGACGGTGAGTAAATTATTAGAGAATTTAAATTTCTTGTTGAACTATTTCTTTAACAGGCTGTTCATATCAGTCTGCCTCATCTCTGATGTTGATGTTACTGGGAAAAAAGTTTTTTTGTGTGTGTTTTTTTTAAAGAAATTTCCCTAAGCAAGTTCCGCTGTTTTTTGAAAGCAGACATTAACTGATTGTATTTGACCCATTTTTACCAAAGGACCCTTTAAATACTCCCTAACTTCTGTGCATTGCACTGGATTTTAGGCATTGGAGTAAAGCAATGCTTGTGCATAGCCAGCGTCTAAGTGAACTTTGAAGTGCAAAGAGTCACTCCAGGCGTTATGAGATAAGCATTTTAATACATTGCTGTGCTGTCATGACCCAATAATAGCGCAAAGTACAATAATGACACAGCTGAATATATCACACTGCATCCTCTCTCTCCAACACAAAAACTCCACCCTCCTGTCTTCTCTCTCCTCTTCTTTCATCACTTTGCCCTACTCCATTTCCCAAGCCTCTCTCCTCTTATCGGGTTCGATAACGCGCTCTCTCTCTCTCTCTCTCTCTCTCTCTCTCTCTCTCTCTCTCTCTCTCTCTCTCTCTCTCTCTCTCTCTCTCTCTCTCTCTCTCTCTCTCTCTCTCTCTCTCTCTCTCTCTCTCTCTCTCTCTCTCTCTCTCTCTCTCTCTCTCTCGTGCACCCCACTCTTGCCCTGAGAAAAGTGAAGCAGCTGTTTTGCTCCAACTAACCCAAGAATGCCTATTTGAAACCCAGTGTGAGCTGAGAGACTATTACTAAACACAAAACCGATGGAAGAGCTGGAATTATACAAGTATCAATCACACGAAACCTGTAATCTAGCCTACAATATGTTTGTATATGTTTACATATTACAAGAGTAGCCTAGTCCTAATTTGTAAATTGGGCTACAACAGATTTAGAGATCATACCAAAACAGCCCTATGATATTAATTTAGTTCCTTCAAAATTAAATTGCGTCACTTTTATTCAAAGTATCACCCTTTATAATTATCCGTTGTGATACCGTGTAAAAGTCTTTCTCGTCTCTTGGCCGTATGTGCTCACTCCAGTAGCACTTTACTCATTTGGGAAGGGAGAGGAGAGGGGAGGGGCGCACGGTCACCTTTTGTGCAAATATATCAGCCAAGTCACTGCCATACGCATCAGATTTCTTGCGCCAAGAAGGACGGGAGAGCGCACTACACTGCTGCGTGCGAGCGCGAGAGCAGAGCGTGAAGGAGCTGTACCCAGACGAGACTGCAAAGAAATACGACGCGACGCGAAACAAAGCCGCCAAGTTAAGACGCCACTATGGAGAGAACGATGTTGGGACGGTTCGGGGTTTGCTGCACCTTGCTTGCTGTAGCGCTGCATGGTAAGGAGGCTCAATTATATTATTTATGAAATTAGATTTTACTATAATTAAAAGTTGTTTTGATTTCTGTAAATTACAAGATTAACTAAACTTTCAGTGTATAAACGTAAATGGCTTTTTTGAATGTGGAGTAAATAAAGATGTGGAGTTACTTTTCTGTTGGTTCTTGGAACAACCTGTTACCGTGAGCGCAAGTTGAAGTGTCGAAAGCAAAGCATTTGCAGAGGACATTAAAACAGGTTATTTTGTGGCTGTCGGTGTCTATGAGGGTCTGTTGCTCATGTTTAAGTCAGGGAATGGTTCAAGGGTTAACAACCTGGACTGGTCTTGGTCTTTGAGGAGGGGAGGGAAGCTCCTGCTCCGCTGCACTTGAGAGCTCCGCGCGCACTGTCGCCGAATAGACGCGCTTACTTTCATCCGCGTTCAAGTGAGCGGCTGCGAGACTCCAAATTCATATCACGCCAGTATGATTATTAGTACGTGTTATTTAAATTTTGGGGATTTACAATCTCATTCTTATACTTTAAAAAAAAAATCAATTTAAGATTATATAGCCTAATCTTAAATAATGGTATTTATTATGTACTGTTATCATTTGTTTATTTATTGTATTCATTTACAGATAGCTTTTGTAGATGTAAAACTATCATATTATAGAATACAGAACTGTGTACTGGGTGCCATGATCTAATTATGTACAATAGAAATATGCCTACCAGATATATGCAACTTTTTTTCTGTGACAAATGCACAGAATCACTAAGTTCTGATCAAACGCAACTGTCGATTTCCTTTGTTAAATTTTCTTTTTTTTTTTCTTTCAATTTGGCTAACAATTTTATTAAGAGTCGGCTAGAAGTAAAATAATGCCTGTTAGCATTCTGTCAGAATATGAACCTGCTTTGTGCTACCAAGGCCGTTGGGCCGTAACTGTCTGCACCCTGCGGTTCAGTTTTGTTCTGCTTTGAAGTGTTTGGCTTCCTATGTGACCAATAATGTTTCAGCACAGGGGCAACTTGGCCCCTCCTCTAGCTCCGCCTCCGACTGACCGGCTTTACCACCTCTTTCACGTATGTGTTGATGTATTACCACTTTTAAAATGAAGCCTAAATGCAAATTACCACACTGCTTGACTTTTGGATACAATTTATATTTATGACACACAATTTGACTTCAGAATTTGTATATATCCCACTTTAACATGACTGTATGAGTAAAAAACACTCATATAAAGAAGCCTTCCAAAAAAAAAGAAAGAAAAAAAGCCTCCCAGGCATACATTCTTCTCCATCCCAGAGGTACTTGTGTTTTATCTTCCTATCTGCTCTTAAGGCGCTCTCTCACTCCCCTCCCTTACTGTGTATCTGGTTCTTCCTGCGTTCTCACCTTCTTTCAGTTCTGCGGCTATCTGAAGTCTTTTTTTTACCTACCTATCGTATCCCTCTGCGCCCTTCCATTGTTTGAGACTCTTCTCATGTCCAGAGTTTGAAAATACGTGCTGAGCAACAGACAGATGAAGAGTTTCTTGATGAGCTCAGTCAAGTCTCCAGGCTGCTGTGTTGGGGTTTAATGCGCTGATCAGTGATGCTTCTGTTGCTCTGAAAGCAGGTCCTCTGAGATCTTCACTTCTGTAGCTGTTTTTCTTCTTTCTCTTTAACTCAAACATCATTAAGAAATGTATTTTTTTGCATGTCCTTTAATTGGGCTGATCATGGGATCCACAGTTTCTTTTGATGCCAAACTCTGTCAGATTTGACTCAGACCTGTCCGGCAGTTTCTAGTATGTCAATCATACCACATGATCCGTCACTTCTCAAGCTCTGCTCTGAGTTTGTTCCACAGGAAAACCTGTTTTAATGACTTTATCCTCTTTCCGGGCATACATTTCAATTGATCTGTAGCGTTTAACTGCCAAATGACAGCTGCTGGAACTCTGCCCGTTCATTTCAATTTGTTGCCTACCTCTCCCAGAGGTGTGCCAGCCTCTGCTAGAGCTTTCATTTGCCTTATAATGGAAGTCTCCGTGATTAGCATTTAAAATGGTTCCCGTCCAGCCTCATATTGGAGCCACATGACCTTGTTACTGTAACCACCAGCACTGATACCAAAGCAATAACCTCTCAGATGATATTTGAATAATTTGATTTGCGTTTTCGAGCCCCAATTGAGTATCCTTAGGTGGTATTGGTGCAGCACCTTGGTGACTGCTCATTTGATCGTGGTGGGATGTCAGAAGATGGCGGAAAAAATCGTCGAGACAGCTTGTCAGCTGAGATTTAAAGAGCCGCGCAGAAACAACGCGCTTCCCTTCTTTGTCTATTTCCTCCGCTCATTTCCTTGCTTAAATTTTCTCCTCAGCAGAACCTCCCCAACCGCAGCGGCATCAAACGTGAGCACGCACACACATCACCCCCTGCAGTCGGCAGTAATTATTATGGTATTAGGAGGCTTCAAATTAAAACCCGCTCTTTGTGCTGGGCCAGCAGATAAAAGCCAATCTTATGTCTGAGGTGGCTTCTGTGAGCTCAAAGCTCCTATAGATATCCATCACACTCACACACCTGCGCATAAAGCTAGTCACGCACACCTGTGTGTGCAGCCTACATGTTGTGTAACTGTTCAAACCCAAGGTGATAATTTGTCCGGTGATGATGATAGCAGTGGAAAGAGGCGGTAAAGTGTGTGATTTGGCTCTCTGCTGTGGGCCCCAGTCTCTCGGATCAGCTTAGTGATTCATGCCCGTGAGGAGGGGGGAGTCACTGCTTGGAATGAGAAGCATTCAGCAGGGGACAGGTTACATCTCGCCCCCTGACTCCTCAACCCCCCAGATTCTCTCTCTTTCTATCCCGTCTCTGTTTCTCCGTCTCTCTTTTTTTCCGGCACAGATGGACACGGAGGCTGCCAGTGAAAGCAAGTCACGCAACCACAACACACTGGTTTTGATCCAAGATCACAATATGGCACTTTGCTGTTAGACCATAGAGCATTTTTTACACATAGGTCACATTTTAGTGGTTTAACAGCCCCCTGGCCCTGTAGCGTGTGGCATTTAGATGGAAACAAAAATGCCATTTATTGATGAACTATTGATCATAACTGTAGCTGAACCTGAAATTGCATAGTTTTTGAATAGGAACGGCATTCGATGAAGAACTCACTTTGTGGTTTCAAAAAAAGTTTTTTTTATTTTTATCAAAATAATCAGTTTAATCCTTGAAAATGAAAAAATGGCACATCTCATCACGTGACATACAGCATCAATTGCGTCACTTCACTGCCACAACTTCTCTCCGTGGCATCATGGGACAGTAAAGTGTCCACTGTATGCACACTTCCGAATCTCAGCAGAAGTAGTAGGGTCCTTTTTGCCCATTCTTTTATATATATTGTGAATTCAGATATACTTCTCTTTTTATGTACCGTTTTCACCTATGTAGGACAGTAGGCATATTCAGACACAGGGTGTTACTTCTTAAAAGAAAGTCTGATAGAATTACTAACATCTTAAATAATAATCAAGAGCGTTATGGGTTGTTTTAATTGCTTTGAGACCCATCATAAGAGCTTGTTTTTGGATTGGCATCAGTTCTTTTGGCAGCCGGTTTGAGGAAAGCTCACTGCTTGCTGGCACAAAGCAGCAGGAACCACATGCTCGCTCTGAAAGAGAGACTAAGCAGCCCATCTTTTCATCTTAATATCATCTAAACCAGTGTTTCCTGATCTTTTTTGTCTTGTGTATCCCCATAAAAGTGCAAGTACACTTTTTACTTTTATAATATATAAGTTAGATATCATCTAGCATTATGTTTAATGTTATGAAGGTTGTCACTACGACAGTACTTCACTTTTAAACTAAAACAGTTGATTCTGTTGTCTTTAATCTGAGCTTGCTTGTTTGATGATTAAAAAAAAAAAAAAACTGCTGGCAATCGTGGAGAAGCTTTATAATTATTTTATAGTTTAATAATGCAAGTTGTGTCCCAAAAATGTAAATTCTGTTATTTACTCAACCTCATGTTGTTCCAAACCTGTATGACTTTCTTTCTTCTGTGGAACACAACGATTGATTTTCATTAAATGAACAAAAATCCCAAATATCTTATTTTGTGTTCCACAGATGTCTTTAATCTGAGCTTGCTTGTTTGATGATTAAAAAAAAAAAAAACTGCTGGCAATCGTGGAGAAGCTTTATAATTATTTTATATAGTATTTTTTAAAGTAGGTTTAATAATGCAAGTTGTGTCCCAAAAATGTAAATTCTGTTATTTACTCAACCTCATGTTGTTCCAAACCTGTATGACTTTCTTTCTTCTGTGGAACACAACGATTGACTTTCATTAAATGAACAAAAATCCCAAATATCTTATTTTGTGTTCCACAGATGTCTTTAAATAATTTCCAGTCAGGCTAAAGTCTAAAAAGACAAATTATTGTTTTGGTCTAACTGAAATTGAACTTTTGAAGTGAATGTAAACGTATTGACTGATCTGATGCTGCTGCAGATGTTACACGACCAGACACAACACACACGGAGCGTTTTAAAGCCGTGGATTAGCTCTGTCTGGCTTGCTTCTGTGTTTGTTAGTCTCTCTCTTTGTTTTCAGTAATGGCGGTGCTGTTTGCGATCAGTGGGCGACCATTGATGTTCTCTGTGATTTACGGTTGGTATTGTGCGTGCTCCGGCATAGATAACTGTCTCGTACACACACAGAGGTTGACCGAAAGGACAGACAGTGTGTCTATATAGAATCTGTGCTGCCATGAAAGAATTTATTTATGCAGACCTGCTGAGCTCTTTCACTCAAAATTTATAACCAGCACTTCTGATAGAGTCATTCTTTCAAAAAGCAGCATCCCTCCATCTCTCCTCCCCTCTTCTTCTCCATCTGCACTCAAGCCCCCTACCAATCCTCCCATCTTTCATGAAATCTAGGTCCTGCCCAGTCCTTCAGCATTCAAACACTCTGCCCACACTACAAAGCATCCTGGCATGGCAGGAACAGAGATAGAGGAAGTTCGGAAGCCTGCTGCCCTTTGATTTCTCCAAGGCTGCAGCTTCAAGGCTGTTATTAGTGGCATACAGGAAACAGTATCTGCAAGATACGGTGTGTGTGTGTGTGTGTGAGATGGCTGTTTTCTGTGAAGGATGTTGAAGTGGTCTGATACTAAAGTGGGGAGCCGAAGGATATGAGGCACAGTGAAAAGCTGCATCTGTGTGTTGGGGCATAGTGCTTTGAAGAATAGGCGCTTCAGAGGCTCTTTGGGGAGACGAGGTTAAGAGCGGCTGATCCATTTAGCTGTGGAGATCGGCAGGGTGATTGGCCGACGCAAATCCTGAGGCCTCTCTCAGGCATTCCTAATGGATTCAGGGCTGATGGGTTTCCTTTTGGGGAAAATATCGGTTTTAAGCGAGGAACTTAGGTCATGCTACACTGTCGGCCATCTTGTAGTACATTGCCACATCTCCCTTAGCTCTATTATACCAGTATCGATTTGGAGATGGACATTAGTTGTCCTACATTGATTTGTTTATCCTAGCAGTGTTTGGGGATTTGGCTTACAAGAAATGCTTCATTTTGACGCATTTCTACAGCTTGTTTTCTGTCATCGATGATCTGTTTTGTGGCCTAATTACATATAGGGGTGTGTGATCTAGTTAAAAAAACGGTTGATTATATTAACTATTTAATGTTTAAATATACAAATATGTGAAAAATCCACATATCAATATCCACAAATATTATATATAAATAATAGATAATATTTTAAATATGAGGATTGGAACAAAACACTAAACTTGGTTAAGGTATTTATCTGACAAAATAATTTGGCAAAAAAAAAAAAATTTCATTGGAAAAACCATGCATTAAATACAACATATCAGTTATCAATTTTTAAGTGGTTCTCTCTTGTTTTTGCATGTGTTCATAATTACTTTGTATGACAGCCTGGCCAAAAATGATGCCTGCATAAATTTGTCATGTTTCATTGCGTTATCACAATGAAACAATTGACTACACAATATGCTTACAAAATCTTTAACACATTTTGAATAATATTTGAATATAGGGTGAAGATGTCAATTTTCCTAAGCCAGACATAATTTTTGTCCAGTACTGGATAAAAAAAATATCACATTTTATTTACACCTTTTAAAAACATATTTAACACACACATGAAAAAAAGTTAAAAGTTGAATATGATCAAGTTATTATTTTACTAAATGATTGACCTACATTAATCACACTTATTATACTCTGTTATTAAAGTCTGAATGAGAGTCTTAACACTCTAATATTTGCGGGTTGTAAAACAAGGACAAATTGAGATTTACTAAACAATGGCACCAGCAAAATCATCAAAAATACACAATATATATATATATATATATATAATATCACAAGCTATTTTCTCGCCATTGGTCATTTGCGTCATATCTCAGTTGGACCTCCATCACACCTGGTTTAAACTGTGCCAGCCTTACCTGACATGACTGAAAACACAGTCGTGTTGAAACAGTTCTTGTTTAAGAGCTCTTCAAACATCCCTTTCCTCACACAGACTGTGCCCATTGTCTTCATACTATCAGCTGGCAAACATTCCCTGGAGAACAGTCTACTGACGCAAGGGAGAGAAAAGTCTTTATAGCCCTCAGCTTACGGCTGTTTGGTTAGTCGAGCGCACCCCCGGGCTGAGTTATTCACTGCCCCGCACTCGACAGACCCTTCAAGATGTGGTCTCGTTGAAGATTACACACACACACACAAACACTATTTGTAACCCTGATCGTTTGTGTGCACTTGCACCACCTGAAAAATACACACACAAATCATTCAGTTGCAAGTTTGCTTCTTGTTTGATGTTCACTTACACAGTTACTTATCACAGTTTTATTTTCTATCACTGCTTAAATATTTTTCAGATGAGAGTTCAGTGGGTGAAACTAGACATCCAGGTTGTGTGCTTCCGAGAGTGATTTATCATCAGAAATCTACTTCACAATCATTCTTTCTCCGTTTGCACAGCGTGTGCCTTTAACATGGAGGGCACTTTTTTCCTTGAGACACTATTTTGACATTTGTTTTTTAGAATCTGGTTAATGGTTAGCCGAGTATTGTTAACCTCTTCAACGAAAATGGTCACTGTTTGACGAGCCTCATTGTTGCTCTAACAGTTCTTGACCCGTGAAGCACCACAAGACCCTCTGAGTGCATTTGTGAGTATGTCTGAGGTGCGTTATATTACATGATTGAAAAATGCTGCAAAACAGCAAGGTGGTTTCTGGCCATTCAAATGTGTAAAGAAAAACATTTAAAATATTTGCATATTACACTTGGCCAGAGGGATTGTGTGCGAGCCAGACAGACATTTGGGGAGGGTTTAAATGTTTGAGATTGGGGCTTCCCCGTTCACAGGCTGAGATTGGGTGACAGATCGCATTTCATTCAGGAGACACATGTTCAGGTGATTACCTGCGGGAGAAGAGCCTCAACCCCCACAGCCTGATCTGTCTCTGTAACACACACTTTGCTGTCCTGTATGCTGTAAAACCTGTGAGAACATGACTTTGAATATGACCTGCACTAGAAGAAGTTATATAGCAAGGAGCTGAAGACTCACATCACCAACTTCTTGATCTTGCTCTTTAAAAATTCCCTTACTTGATCAGTATTTTTGTCCCGTTTTCCATTGAGAATATGTAAACATCATTAAATCATGATAAATGTACTTCATTATAAAAAATGAGAAACGATTGCATAAGACTTCAGAGAGTATATATATACACAACACCTATTTGGGGTCAGTAATATTAATAATAATTTGTTACATTTATATAGCGCTTTTCTAGGCACTCAAAGCACTTTACATATAGACGGGGGGGAATCTACTCATCCACCACCAATGTGTAGCATCGACCTGGATGATGCGACGGCAGCCATATTGCGCCAGAACGCCCACCACACACCAGCTGATTGGTGGAGAGGAGACAGAGTGATGAAGCCAATCGTATATATATATATATATATATATGGGGATGATTAGGAGGCCATGATGGACAGGGGCCAATGGGCAAATTTGGCCAAGATGCCGGGGTTACACCCCTACTCTTTATCGAAGGACATCCTGGGATGACCACAGAACAGGGAGAGAGTCAGGACCTCGGTTTAACGACTCATCCGAAGGACGGTGCTTGTTTCAGTATAGTGTCCCCATCACTATACTGGGGTGTTAGGACCCACACAGACCACAGGGTGATCGCCCCCTACTGGCCTCACTAACACCTCTACCAGCAGCAACCTAGTTTTCCCAGTTGGTCTCCCATCCAGGTACTGACCAGGCTCAGTCTTGGGCTACAGGGTGATATGGCATGCTGGTAAGATTTGTAATGTTTTTTTTTTTTTTTTTTTTTGCAGAAATTTCTTTTTTTAATTGAAATTACAGTAAAAACAGTAATATTGTGAAATGATTACAACTGAAAATAATATTTTTGTGATCATTACTCCATCCTTCAGAAATCATTCTAATATACTGATTTGCTGCTCAATAAACATTTCTTCTAATTATTACCGATATTGAAAACAGTTTTGCTGCTTAATATTTTTGTGGAAACTTTGATAAATTTTTTTCAGGGTTCTTTGGTGAATAGAAAGTTCAAAAGAACAGCATCTCTTTGAAATCTTTAACATCAAACTTTATACATTTCCTAGCTATATCTTTTGATCAATTGAATGCACCCTTGCTAATATATAGCCTATTTTTGCAAATAGGGAAAAGAAAATAAACTTAATTGTTTATCTTATGCAATTTTGTTTCTTATTCATTTATCAGATTTTTAAAGAGGTTTATACATTTTCGCTGGAAAACATGGCAAAGAAAATTATTTATTTTTGGGTTGCTCTTATTCTCTCTCCTTCCCTTCTTCGTCTGTATCGAAACCCTTCATCCCTGCAGATTAGCAAGCACTCTGGTTTAGTTTGTGGTTAATGAGTGTCCCTGGCTGATAGCTAATCAGGAAGGTGGTCTGATGGACCCCAAGGGCCGCAGTGCCAACTCTAATTCTGTTGCCTTCCTGATTGACACACAGCTTGATAATCATATTCAGGCCTGCGGGGCTCCAGCATTGGTTCCCCCCTGCATAATCTCAACCAATCAGTGATTTCCCTGTACGGTATACTAGCATGACTGACAGCTAGCATGGCTATATTTCCTATTGAGTTTCAGGTTTCATACCTTGTCATTTCTTAAAGGTTGTAGTCATCCATTTGGTCTCAGATAAAATCTTATTAATGGACAGTAATTGGTTTTGGATGTAATTTTCATTTGCAGAGAACACAGATGAAGTTTGTAAGATTCACATTATGCTTCAACTCTGTTGGGAAGGGTATTTTTTTACCAGCGCTAGGATCTCAGATGATCATAATATACTGGTTTATCGAATTTGGAGAACTAAAATGTAGCACAAATGAAAATCTTGTTATGTATTATGAAAGGAAATGTTCTTTGTGCGATCAGATTAAGTTTTCATGAGGGCCAGTAATTCTTTGTTTGCTGTCTACTCCTCGCAGAGTCCAGAATCTCTTAAAAGACAATTAAACAGACAACGGTGGCATTTGGCTTACGATGGATTAGTTCAGTTCGTTAAAAACACAGAAGCTCATGAAAATTGTTCTGCACTAAGACACACAGGGCTTTAACTCTTTAAGGCAGACTTAATTAGACTGTTATTTTGGGAAGAGGCCGACACGCACTGGAAGATAGAATCTGTTGGGCATATGTTTGAGGGACTTTGTTGGTGTTGGTGGTGTCTTTGGTCCTTCTTGTGTCCCATATGGGGTGTGGAACGCCCGCTGACAGTGGCGGCTGTGACTCCCCACCTTGGCTGAATATTTCTGGGACAGCGGTCAGTCTAACCCCTCCGTTCCCTGCCAAGTAATCATGGTGACAGGCACGTGGAATTCCCTAGTCAATTAACAGTTGGAGTGGGAGTAGGAGTGGGCGTGTGGGCGCATATTGACTGGTGCAGTGGGGAGGGCTGACGGAGCGAGAACAGAGGACACATGTTCATTAAAACCATCCATCCTGGATCAGATGGTAGATCTGGAGATTTTTTCCCTCCCTTCCTCCCTCCCCGTCTCTTTGAAACGCTTGTGTTGCTCGTTTGTGAGTGTGATACTGTACCTATTTGGGCTAAAGGCAACTTTCTCACACTGCTCTGCCCTTTCCTTTGTCCTTCATTCATTCTCACTCGCTTTGTTAGCATCTCTCTTTTTCTTTTGGGGAAGCCCCTTTCCTTTTCTCTCTTTTTGTTTTTCCTCTCTTTATATATATATATATATATATATATATATATATATATATATATATATATATATATATATATATATATATATATATATATATATATATATATATATATATATATATATCCATATATTAACATTCAATAGTTTGGGGTCAGTATGTTTTTATTTTAATGAATTAACTTTTATTCAGCAAGGATACATTAAAATGATAGTCAAGATATTTATAATGTTACAAAAGATTTCTATTTCAAATAAATGCTGTTCTTTTGAACTTTCTATTCGAAAAAATGTATTATGGTTTCCACAAAAATATTAAAGGGATAGTTCACCCAAAAATGAAAATTCTTTCATAATTTACTCACCCTCAAGTTATTCTAAGCCTGTTTGAAGTAATTTCTTCTGCTGAACACAAAAGAAGATATTTTGAAGAATATGGTAACCAATCTGTTTGTGGGACCCGTTAACTTCCATAGTATGGAAGAAAAAAAAAACTTTTGAAGTCAACGGGGCCCATCAACTGTTTGGTGACATATTCTTCAAAACATCTTCTTTTGAGTTCAGCAGAATAAATAAATTCATGTAGGTTTGGGACGACTTGGGGGTTAGTAAATGATGACAAATTTTTTGTAAAATCGTACCGACCCCAAACTTTTGAATGGTGTATTTATTTTAATGAATTTGTTCATTTATTTATTTGTCTTGTGGGTCCAGGGCATCTAAATCCATGTCTGTCTTGTCACTTTATGTATACGTGTGACCACACGTGCACACACATGCTCTTGTACCTGTGCAGCAGTTAAAGGACAAGGCTACATTGTCAAGACATTCCTGAGGCTGCTGGAATGCAGGTATTAATGCGGAGTGATTAGACACAGCGAGAGAACAAGTGCAGAGAGGGGGTGGGGGTAATGATAGAAAGGAAAAGGGGCTGGATTGGGGGGAAACGAGGGGAGAAGGGAGTGATGGAGTGGGACAGATTGAGCACAGAAAGGGAACATATTGCTGAATGAGGAGGAGACAGTGAAGGTCAAAGGTCACTTTGTTTTATTAGGTTTAATTCACCCAAAATTGAACATGACTGACTGTGTTTTCAATGCTTTTTGCCATGCAGTTATTAATGAATGGGAAATGAAACTTTCAAGATTCAAAAAGGACCAAAAGCAATTAAAAGTATCAAACAAGTGCATATTCCAAACCTTCTGAAGCTGTACAATTGCTCTGTATGAGAAATACACTAACATTTAAGTTTGCCTATAGCTCTCATTTTTATGTTCATGGGAGTTAATGAGAAGTGGTGATGTCTAATTTGTGAATTAATTATTTGAGTAGGATGAGTTGATCTGATTCATGAAACCTGTCTCGAAGATTAGTTCAGTCTGACTGGTTGAGTTCTAATCAGAGACTCATATTAAATTCAGTTTTGGTCTGTTTCTCACACTTCAGAGGACTTATAGAGCATTAGTCGAATTGACTGCTTTTATTATACAGTCAATGTCCTTTTTGGAGCTTGAAGGCTCCAGTACCCATAAACTGTAACTGCATGAACAAAGTCTTCAGAAATAAAATTATGTTTCCCAGAAGAAGAAAAACATCACAGGTTTGGAATGATAAGTGGGTGAGTAAATGATGACAGAGGGTTCATTTTGGGGCGAACTTTCCCTTTAAGTTTTAGTGTGTTGATAGTGTGTGTGTTTCACAAATGTGTTTATAATTTACATAATATTACAGTATGTATATGTATGTGTTTATATTAGAGGTGGAAATATGCATGTGTTGATATTTGAGGTGTGTTGGGGTTGCATCGCTATAAAACAGAAGCTTGTGAAAATTGTATTTATTATTCCAGAGAGGAATTTGGATTTAACTGTATTTAAAAATAGGAAGTGGAATGCCTGGGAGGTCCCAGCGTAACGATAGCAGTACCAGCTGGTGATCGGATCTGCCATGGATCTGTGAGAAAGGGAGGACGAGAGCGGGTGGGGGAAGGTGGGGGTTGTCTGTTGGTGCTTCCATGGTGAGGGCAGCATTGCCAGCCAATGTCAGTCGTGCCATCTCTGCTATATAGCCAGGTGGCATAAACCAACAACATGTCCTGGCATTAACTACTACACACCCCTTCCAACACACAAGGTGGTTTAATCAATGTCAAAGTCAACCTCCTCTACCCCATGTTCTGCCCTCACCCCTCCTAGAATCCCCACCCATCTCTCCATCTGCTTCCTGTATGTGCTGGACCAATGGATTGAGGTTCCATCCACAACATTTGTGGGTGTCCAATATCAAAAATTTACCAATTCCAGAAGCTTGCTGTTCAGAAAACTTTCCTTACCATAGTCCTTAGTCAGAATACAAGCCACATTTAACATCAAACCCTTAATTTTCAGGGTTAATTTAAAGCTGAAGTGTGTAGTTTCTTTGCCATTTTCAAATATAATTGCAAAAATAATAACCTTTTCCCCTCGTCTGTCATTTGTTGA
Organism: Gobio gobio; assembly: GCF_949357685.1. Lineage (NCBI taxonomy): Eukaryota > Metazoa > Chordata > Actinopteri > Cypriniformes > Gobionidae > Gobio > Gobio gobio. The sequence goes on along the minus strand of NC_137108.1, from coordinate 27,499,648 downwards.
TAAACAGATAATCCAGCCAAACTCACAACTTTTATTTTATTTTATTTTTTAGCATGTTTACTTAAAAATGTTCATGAAAGATGAACGTCTGTATGACATTTTTCATACGGTCAAGTTAGTTTATCACTATGTATTTTTAAATGGGTGTATATATAATAATATTTTATTCCCATTATGTTAATATAAAAATAAATGCAATTATTCCTTTTCATTTAGTGAAAAACAGTGTGGAAACATGCTTTATTTTAATTATATTTTTTCTGTTGCGCTCCCTTTTCCTCTCACTCTCTCTTGATCTTTCCATCTTTCCATCTCTGGGAATGATAGTTTACAGTGTTGTATAGAGCTCTGGATGAAGTGACAGAGAGGGAGTGAGACAGCTGGACACTCATGGCTCCAAAGATCAGTTTACAAAATCTCACTGGCATGTCTGGCTGCAGTCTCCCTCTCTTTCTGTCCCAACGTCTCTTTCGTTCCACTTCTCTTATTTGCTCGGATCATTGCTCTGTTTCAGTCAAACAAACTCCCTACACACATAGTGCTATGTGTTACGGTAGAGTTGGCATCTTGTGTTAGTTTGTCCAGAGTGGAGCTCAAGCCTGACATCAAACACACAACTAAACAATGAAGTCATGAAAAGAGGATGAAACTGCTCTGGGGCAGTAACCGTGAGCCCTCTTCACAAACACACACACACATGCATTCAAATGAAAACACGTTTTAAAGGCATGACTCCTCAAGCCCCTGCCGTGTCATTCATTTATAAAGAATGGAGCGGATTGCACATGGAAAAATCTAGAGGGTGCAGATTGAGTGACAGACAGGCAGAAACTGCCCCAACACCCTGCCCCCTTCTCTTCCTCTGCACCCCCTGTATTTAAAGTCACAGATGGCTGTTTTCTAGTCTCTTTTCTTCTGTCACTCTGCTCTCTCTTCCTCATACCTGCCTGAACATGGACCCTGTGGACAGGGCTCTCCTGCGTCGTAAACCCCCTCCTTAAGCAAACATACTAAAACCCACACTTTACCCAAGAGTTAGGACGCAGCCTGGGGCCGTGCAATTTTCTCCAGGTGTGTTCACTGTCGGAAAAGCTTAAGATGGAAGTCTAGTTTTGGAACATGGTACACAGTTGCTAGTTTCTAGCTGGCCTGAGTTGATTTAAGCTAATTAAAAAATATTAATAAATACTATATGGCACTAATGACTATAGCTTTGACCAGCTAGAAGCATGTTTCAAAACCCAGCTACTAGTTTAAGTTAGATTCTCCAGTAGAGATTTAGTACCGATGTATGAAACATACATGCTGCCAAAGTATGCGTACTTTCATAGTATATAGAGTATGTAAAAAACAGTACGTTGAAATCACAGTGTTAAAAAATCTACCATCCCATGAGGCCACGGAAGTGAAGTTCTGAAAGGCAGTCAAGCGATGCAACTGACACTAGTAGACAGTGTTGGGGAAAGTTACTTTGAAAAGTAATGCATTACAATATTGCGTTACTCCCTTAAAAAGTAACTAATTGAGTTACTTAGTTACTTTTTAAGAAAAGTAATGCGTTTCGTTACTTTTGCGTTACTTTTTCTCACCTGAGCTGGGCTTGTTTTTGTTTTGTTTTTATAACAAAAAGTTATAGTTTTGTGCAACGGTAAAGACCGCTTCATACCAAAATTGAAATAATAAGCCTCAGGCTGGGGTAAAAATGCAGATTGACGCATGAACAGTAGAGGGCGCAGCTCTGCTGTGCTGCCATTCTGGATAATGGGAGAATAGGATGCAGGAGAAAATAGTTTTACCAATAAAAACTAAAAATCTAGTCATTTTCATCATCAAAGGTCAACAGAAAGACATCGGTAAATTAAATATAAAGGTAGATATTTAGATATTTAGACATAGATATTTAACATTTAATTATTGGATTTTGCATTTGACTGATTTTATTCATTTAAAATTACAGAAAATTACAGGAGTACAGAATCTTTATTGTGCAAGTGAGATGAATAAATGCTCACATTTAGTCTAGAACTACAATAACCCTCATGTTCACACACAATGCCTCTGCACTAACTCTCAACATGGGGGCAGGAGAGCTGTCAGTCAAATTAATGTGAAAAAGTAACTTGCATTACTTTTTTGAAAAAGTAACTCCGATATTGTGTCGTAAATTTGAAAAGTAATGCATTACTTTACTAGTTACTTGGAAAAAGCAATATTATTACATAACTCAAGTTACTTGTAATGCATTGCCCCCAACACTGCTAGTAGATCACATGACAACAACAATCTGTCTGAATTTGTCATTATGATCATTAATCTTTTAAATTGTTACATATAATAGTATGTAATCAAAGTATATATAATTTTTTGCAAGCTAACTGCTCAGCTTACTATCTAGCCTACTAGCCTATACTGCACGCAAATGTTCAGTTGTACATTTTTATATGATTCTGTTCAGGCAATACAAACAGCTACCCCCTAGGGTCCTTGGCAAATTGTTCATGACACAGTAGGTCTGAATCTGATATCGCGTCCTATACCCTCAAATAGGGCACTATTTGTAGTGTGGTGTCCGAAACCATAGTGGACATTATTGAGTGCACTCATTTAATCCCACATTTCACCGCAATAACGAGTGTACAGCGGCTGTCCGAATTCGCTCACTTGTTTTCATTCACTCCTTCAAGTGAACTGTATTAGTGGACTAAAGTAGGGAATAGTGATTGAGGGTTTAGGGGCGATTTCGGATTCAGCCTAGCTCTTTAGGGATTTAGTAACAGGTCTAATAGAGCAGAGAAGGACTAGTTTCCATGACTGATACGTTCCTCTCATCTTCCACACTCTGTGGGCAGCTTCAGTCACCTCAACAGTGTGTGTGTGTGTGTGTGTGTGTGTGTGTGATGTTTAGAGGATAAACTGTGACATGCCTTTTCATGTCAGATGTGTGCGTATTTGCCTACCTCACCAGTCAGACAATGAATCACAGCACAGAAGAAAGACAGAGATTACATCCAGCTCCTTTAATGTTTGTTTTTGTCATGTTTTTCCAAATACTTCACATATTTGAGCTCTGCGTCACAATCTGCGTTTGTGGAAGGTTCTCCATTCTTCATAATTTATCTGGAAATTAATTTCAGTAAGAAGGATTTGCACCCACTGATGGCGTTGTTTATTTGCATGCGCTGTCTGCATAGTAGCACTACTCGGTATTGTGCAAATCAGGTAACGCGGCACAAGAATTTGTTTTTGAGCTGAAATACTGCGTGTGAAAGTGGCGCAACTCTATAGCATCTTTACTCTTTCGATTTTCCTTGTTTCTGAATTGCAAAAGAAACAATGGGACACAGAGGAGGCAGCAGTAGCCTCGGTTCTTATCGCTCTCTTTCACCCAAGGTTCCAGCTCACTGCCCTCCTCTACGGCTCTCTCCGACTATCCCTCCTCTTATCTCCACATGCCCAAGGTTCTGTCCGTCCTGCCAGAACAGTTGAAGCTGAGCAGCCTGTTCAATTTCATTCATTTGTTCACAGCTTTTTTACTCATTGTTTTCCTTTTAGAATCAGATCTCACTCCCACTGTTGCTAGAAGCCATAGTTTTAACATGGCTGCATTACACAATGACTTTCAAGGGGGTTTGCGTTTGGGGGTTGGAGGGCTGACGTTTCGGATGGCTGCACCTAAACATAAAAATAACTTGCTTTCACTGTTTAAGCTTTTAGTCTTCTGAACTTTCAGATATGTATATTTGCATTTTTATTCTTTTATATAAGTCTGGTTTGTGATCTTACATTTGTGGGGTTTTTTCTGCATTATTCAGCATTTCAGTAAATACAAAGCTTCAGGTCAATAACACTCAAGATAATCATCATGAGTCAGCTGTGTGGGAAATGTATTCATGATATACAGTTCAATTTAACTTTAACAAGAGCAGTTTTTTTTTTTGGTCCAGACTGGATTTTTAAGCTATATTTTAAGACCACCCGTACTTTTCAGTGGTCTACTTTTTGATGTCCATTGAGGGATTTAAGCTTTATTTTCTGGAGTCAAATGTGCAAAGCCTCCCCCTCTCTCTCGCGTTCTCTAGTTCACTTCCTCTCTTCCTGTCCAGCTGAATTCTGATTAAAGTGATAATTTTTCATCAGCCGCCCTAATGATAAACATCATGTTTTTTTGATCTGGCAATGCTGGTTCTTCCTTCACGTCTTAGTTTTCTCGTTACTCTTTGTCTTTAAACTTATCTGCTTCTCAGCAGACCATGAACTCCCCGGTCTGTCTCCTCCCCTCTGTCCTCTTCATGCCAGTGTTTATAAGTCTATTTTGAAGGTGCGTGGATGTATCTGCAGTTCTATCGCTGTGACAAGCAGTATTGTATCTGTTTGTTTGTGTCTTCATTGAGGCAGTAAAGAATTTGTATTCCAGCTGACCTTGAAATTCTGACGTCTGATTATCGTTCTATACTTGTCTGTAAATGTCTTTGATATGAGCAGAAAAGATGTACATTTCACTGACTACGTTCACATGGACAGCAGTAATCTAATTATTGACTTTAATTGGAATAAGACAATATTCTGATTAAGGTGTTTACATGAGTTGCTTTTAGAATATTCTGTTCATGTTCATGTTCCTGTTTTACATGTTATAGTGAAGTGACGTGTGGCCAAGTATGGTGACCCATACTTGGAATTTGGGCTCTGCATTTAACCCTTAAATGCATGACTGTTTTGCCAAACATTCTTACATGTTCGGGTCTTTAGCGACGGATCTATATCTAACATGGTTAGATCTATACCTGTCGCGATAATATATGATGTTTTATAAACAAGGTTTGGGAGAAGCACGTTCAGATAATTGACACAGGTGGAGAGCACTCAGCTAATCAACAATAGAGGTATATATACACGCAGCAGTCCTATCTCCGTTTGTTGACAGTTCTCAGCAACCCTTCCACCACCCCTTCGCCACACCTTTTAACTCTAAAACCACTTACATATACGGGGGTACTCTGGGTTCGGGCCTAATTCCGAGCTCGAAGCCCTCCCCCCCAGACAGCACGCCAAATACGCATTGAATTACTCTCTATAAATTATATGTAAGTGCGAACTTGTGAAATAAAACTCCTGATATTTGAGTAACAATTACAGAAGAATAAAATAAAACATATTTCGTTACCTTTTGGAGCTTGGAAGTGTTCAGTTTGAGCAGATGTTTTATACCATCATCACTGTCCTCGTCAGAACTCATTTCCCAGTACATTCAGCATTTCCCTAATATTCGCGATCTCACGCATATCCTCAAAACTCATTTTCAATGTCTTCAAAATAAATATTTTGATCACTGACAGCTTCCTTCACCAGATCCATCATCAAATGACAGTGACACTTGATTGCGTTCAGAACTGTCTCTGCAGTAAATCGCTGAGCCATTTCAAGTTTTGCAGATATATTTTCAAAAACGTTTTCTGTCTGAGGTAAATATGAGTGAAACGTCACTTCATCATTGTGTATCAGACATTGCCACCTTGTGGAATAAAGGTGAATTGCACCCATTTCGTCATTATAGATTTATTTATTATTGTGCAGATAAAAAAATGCGTACAATCTTACACACCTCGGGTCGTTAGCGACCCTATACAATTTTGACAAAAAACCAGTGGAAAAACAGGCATTCAATTATAATTTTATAATTTTTTCTTGTTATATTGTTTAAAATGGATTGGTTGAGGAATACTAAGAAGGTTGATGTCTAACTTTAAAAAATGAACGAGGAGGAGGGTAGTGAATGACGTCTCGGGTCGCTAAAGACCCGAGGTATGCATTTAAGGGTTAACCCATCCAAGTGCACACACACACACACACCGTGAACACACACCCAGAGCAGTGGGTAGCCATATTGATGCAGCGCCCCAGGGAGCAGTTGGGGGTTCGGTGCCTTGCTCAAGGGTCTCACCTCAATCGTGGTATTGAGGGTGGAAGAGCACTGGTTATTCACTCCCCCAACCGACAATTCCTGCCGGACCTCAGACTCAAACCCACGACCTTCGGGTTACAAGTCCGACTCTCTAACCATTAGTCCATAGATCGAACATAAATCGATTAATGGTACACGTCATTATGTCCCAATGCCACGCAGTCCGACGTTCCCTCCAGAATTTCACATATCAATATTTTTGTCTTCGTTATGGTACCATATACAGTTTTGGGTGTTTCATTTTTACATTTTACGAAAGCTTCAACTGCAGTTAATTATTTGTCATGACAAAGGATACAAATTCTCCAGCAACGGGTGACAAACTCTGAAGTATGCTACTGGATGACAGTACAAAGTAAGGACGGGTGGGAGAGAGTTGCTTGAAGCCAAGCCATGCTCTCTTGTTTGCCATCATGGTTGACCACTGCGTATAATGCGACTAAAATAGGAATACTCCACATGTCTTAATTCGATTTGTGTTTACTTCAAGTATGACTTTAGCCGGATTAAGGTAATTAGAAATCGCTGTTTACATGATAGTTTCTTTAGTATTGTTGTCCAGGTAAACATACTGATTATTACATGCCAAACTGGAATACCTTATTCTGATTGAACAATTGGAGTATCCTGCAGACAAATATTTGTGTATTTTTGTGTATACTATTGTACGTGACCAAATACAATTTTTACCCTGTGCTTTTGTATGTAACCTCAATCAAAGTCAGAGACCTTCAGGATCATACAAGACCCCAGCCATGATAGATCCGTATTATTTTTTAAGGGAAGGAAGGTAAATCAAGGAGTTTACCATGTGTTCAGTGGGTTATGGAATGTTACGAGCAAAGCTGAGGGGCGGATATGGAGATGAAGATGTGTTTACTGACAACAGCATTAATGGAAGATGGCGTGAGCAACAAGCAGCGTCCCATAAATAGAGGAACCCTTTTGTATTATCATAAAAAGAGAGAAAGATGCAATAATACGTACATCCGATCCTTATATCCTATCCTCAGCCTTAAGGAACCCTTGTCTCCACATCCGACGTTGAGTGACAGATTTTTAACTGCCATGAGAATATGTGTGTGTGATTTTCTCAGTATGGTGTCATGGATTCCATGTGTGGTCCTCAGCAGGATGTTTTATTCCACCTCCCTTATTTTTGTGTGTGTGCTGACACTCCATTTTCATCATGTGTTTACAGACATTTCTGGCTCTTCTCATTAATTATAGCGCTCTATCCCTGACACCCCCCCCCCCCCTCCCCAATTCTATCTCTCATCTCTTTAGTTCCTGGCTCCTGCAGGTTGAGACGTGTTATGTCTAATGCAGATAAGAACAATTCTTCAGTTCACACTGCAGATCTCAATCTGTACCGCAGCTCGCCCAGGCTGAGCTCTGCTCTGTTGTTAAACTTTTACAGTGCTTTTACTTTTCACTAAAATGTAAGTATTTTACTGCTGTTTTGGAGAGGAAATCTTAAAAAATCCATGTAATGGATTTAAACCCTGTAGCTGAGAGTATTACAGTTGTACTGTTAGCTGACATCATAATCAAATTAGGCAAAATGTCTAAGAAATTAGCATGCAGGGGGTGGGCAATGCACACAGCTTATGATGGGTGTTCAAAGCCTGCAGAAATGGAGTCACAGCTTCCATGTGGATCTATTCATAACAGTATCTTACTATTCATTGACAGTTCCATGTTTATCACTCGCTGATTTTAGATCACTCACTACTTTGTCCCATGTCATGATACATTGCTCTTCATTAAGCTACTAATTTGAACTAATTTCATGTGACTGTTTTTCTTATCCTAAATATAAGTCGACTTAAAACATTGTTCAGCACCTATTTTATTTTTATGATCTGATGTATTTCTGAGTGAGACAGGACATTTGTTGTGACACAAGATATTTGTTGTTAGCAAAAAGGTGGAGCAAGTTTTTAACTTGAATTACATATTAAAGCATTTGTATGGATGCATATAAGACCAGACATGTCTAAATTGCATCAAATCAAATTTCATGCTGATTTGAATGTTTTTGTAACATTAAATCACTCATGTGGGGTGTTAAATGGCTTGGAGTTGCATGATCTGTCTCTTCTGTGATGTCTTAAAGGGATAGTTCATCCAAAAATGAAAATTAGCGCATGATTTACTCACCCTCAAGTCATCCTAGGTGTATATGACATTCTTCTTTCAGACGAATACAATCTGAGTAATATAGAAAAAGTCCAGGCTAAACGAAAGCATTATTATAGCAGTAATAGTTGCTCTGTTTTTGAAGTCCATAAAAAATGCATCTGTCCGTCGATTAACGTGCTCCACGCGGCTCTGGGGTGTTAAAAAAAGGCCTTCTGAAGCGAATCGATCCGTTTGTGTAAGAAAAATGTCCATATTTAAAACTTTATCAAGTAAAGTTCCAGCCGATCGCCTTCCGTGGAAAAGTGTTGAAAGTGCCATCTCGCAATTCAAGATGCGTACGTGACGTCATGACGAGGGTACCTGGTCGCGTTAGTCTTTCGATCGGAAGAGGCACTTTCAACACTTTTTCCATAAATTGAATACGGAAGGCGGTCGGCTGAAACTTTACTTTATAAAGTTTTAAATACGGATATTTTTCTCACACAAACGCATCGATTCACTTCAGAAGGCAGTTATTAACACCCCGGAGCCTTGTGGAGCACGTTATTCGATGGACAGATGCATTTTTTATGGACTTCAAAAACAGAGCAACTATTACTGCTATTATAATGCTTGGATTAGCCTGGACATTTTAATATAACTCCTCCTATCCCTTTAACTCTGATCTCTGCTTTATAACCTCCAGCAGTGTTAGATTGAACCTAATGCAATCAATAAGAACAGACCTGTGCATGACCTGACCCCACCCTAGAACCCGCCGCCCATCTCAATCCGCCTTCCCGTCTCTGTCCATCTAAGGGGACACACCCTCCCCATAAATCTCTGTCTCCTTAGTGACTGTCCTACGAAGACAATTACCCCCTGCTTGTAACCTTGTTGACATTTCATTGTTGTCCTCTCCGCCCTTCAAATTTAGGGCTTTTCCTAGTGGATACAAAGCAGAAAGCATTTCTTTTTTCTGATTTCTTATGTATGTATATACATAGTGGACCCCTTTTTGTGAAAGGGCATGTGGACGTGCTGGTTGATAATGTGTGTGTTAACAGACTGATAGATGCCAGGTGTCTCATAATTGGACAGATTAGGTTTGAATATCCCACACAGATACACAGGGGAAATGCTTTGGTGGGCAACACATGTGTCTATACTCGTCTATCCTACCTGTTTATCTGTGTCTCAGTGCTATCATCCTATCCGTTAACATCAGTATGAATGGAATTCAAACTTCTATACATAATGCAGTGTGTGGAATTCTGCTGCTCACATGACAGTACGCAGAACTGATGCAGGTAATAAAATCATGATTGAAACAACCCTACTGTCCCAGATCAGATAATGCAAAAACACACTATTGAGAAATGTGATTACATGTTTAACATGTGAGTGTGTTATCTCATATGTGCGCATTACAGATGAGGTAAGATGTTAAAATGAAAGGCCTTTCCGGCACTCAACACGTACACATCAAACGCAAAGTAGTTGTTGTGTTGTGTCGGTAATCAACTTTATTAGTGGAGTGAATTTGCAATTTCCCTTGTCCACTAAAAGCATTCTGTAATCAGTTCACTTCAACTTCATTCCAGGTTTTCCATTTCCTCTTCCTTGCTCGCTTTTGGGTTTTTTCCTCCGTAAAGTTTTTTTTTTGCTGTTGTTGCTTTATCAAATATCATGGGGACCAGACGTATTAACTGAAATCATCTTTGTGCAATTTCCGTACATTTGTGAGAGTGATGTGTTAGTATGGTTATGAAACTGCTCCATTAACACTATTTAACCGGTAGTGAATTTTTGCTGATGTGCAATTGCATTATGGGCTGTTAACGTGTTAAGCTTATGATGGAGGGGTTCCAAAATGATTTTAGCGTGAGAGAAAACACAGGCATTGACATTTCATCATTACATGGCACTCTGGAATACTTGATTTTGATTAGTCAATCGCAGCATCCTGCAGTCTTGTTTTCTTTATATATGACTATTAAACTGTATATTTCAGTGTTATATATGTTATAAATAAATATATATTATTGCATTTTATTATTATTATTATTTTTTTAACAATTACATTTTGGGCTAAAAGTGTGTTGTAATGGAAGGCAAGCGTTACTGAACATGTACCAAGTAAAATATTACTGAAAATTGATTAGTGATGCCTCACACTTCTGCGTTACAGCAAAACGTTACAATATGCTACTGTAATGCATTACTTTTGTAATGCGTTACTCCCAACACTGTTCATTACCCACCTGGTGAATCCAAGCGCATTGTCATATTCCCTTGTGTTTGAGGCTGGCACTGGATGCGACCAAGCAGATGTTGCAAATCAATTTGTCTTAGTCTCAGAAATTGCACCAGAGCTTGTAGTACATCAGAAATAGAACGGGGCATTAGTTTACTGTGGTAAATTTGTTGTGTCGTGTCACACGACGCCACATACAGTGTAGACAGCATCACTGATTATAATGGTTTTGTACACATTGCGGCGTGTAAGTCTGGTGTTGACACGTTGTTGTGACGTTTGAAGTAGATTCATCTTCTGATTTACGTTTAGCTGGCACTATTATTTATATTTTCTGATTCTTCAGTAGTGCCATCTAGTGGTCTATTATTCCGTGACATCAACCGCTACAACTGATAACAGCCCACATAAGTGGGTATCTTGAGTTGTCTTGAAGTAATACAATTTGTCAAATTAATATTTTGTGTTCAATTATTGTATCACCCTGAAGAGGTTTCTTTTGCATAACAATCTGCTGACTGTTCACTATCCCTTTGCCTTGCTGTGCCCTGCTTTTCATAACTTTGGGGCCCCCCCAGGGGTCATGCCACCAGTTTGGGAACCACTGATTTAATGTAAACTCATACCCATATTTTGTCAATTTATATTGTATAATTTATATTTCGTCAGGCATTCATTATTACTTCGACTCCAGGCAAAACTGCAAAACTCTGCCTTCACTCCTCACCGCTCACGTGCACTGTTGCTAATATTTAGCATAATTAAGTTCAGTTCACAACAAATTGAATTTCCTGCCAAAATGAATAAAGGTCTGCAAGTTCCCTTCTGTGTCTGTGTGTGGTTGTGTTTTAGCGTCCTCTGTGCTAGGTGACCCTCTGTTTTAATCAATCAAAGTGGCTCACAAGACCTTGACAGCTTGGCGCGGAGAGGAGGAAAAGCAAGGGAGAGAGTACTGTAGAAAGATGAGGAATGATGTGAATCTGTGCTGTAATTGCACAGGAGAGAAGTGGAATCATTAAAGGCAGAGTGTGCTGCGCTAACGGGGATAAGATGGATAAGCCGGCCATGAGCTGCATCGATCTCCCAGTCCTACTCTCTGACATGTTTACACGCTCAATGCTCTGAGTTACAGAGCTAGAGACACAAACCCCAAGCGCCTGTAAGACCGTGACTCGTTACCCTCCACTTACTCACGGTCATTCAAGCATTATAAAGCTAATCCGTCCTAATAGGGAAAAGAGAGAGAGTGAAACAGAGGGCTTGATATAGTAGTGAAGGAGAGCAAGCAAAATGGAGGGATAAAATGGAAGAGTGGTTTTATACTAGAGGCTTAGTGCTGTGTTTTTGCTTTGAGACACTGATAACCTGTACAGACAGTCCCGGGTGATGATGGCATGTCATGTTTGTCCCGCCTGTCTAAACCCAGCCATAATCATACATAAATCCCCTCCAAACACTGAAAGAAACTGATAAAAATCATTCGGGAAAGGAGAATAACAAGGAAATTTGCAAAAAAAAAGTGCAATGGTACGGTATTATGATGTTTTTTTGACATAGTGGTGCCATAATAATATCATGGTATTATTCAGTACGACCCAACAACCTGTAATCCATATTTAATTTAGTTATGGTAAATGGACTGCATTTATATAGTGCTTTTAACAGACCTACGGCCATCCAAAGCGCTTTACATTTTTGCCTCACATTCACCCATTCATACACTCATTCACACACTGACGGCAGTGTCAGCCATGCAAGGCGCAATCCAGCTCGTCGGGAGCAGCTGGGGTTAGGTGTCTTGCTCATGGACACCTCGGCACTTGGTCAGGTGGAACCGGGGATCGAACCACCAACCTTCCAGTTTGTAGACAACCTACATGAACCACTGAGCCACTGCCGCCATTATCTCATTATCTCAGTTAATCTCATTTGCATGTATAGACGTGAACTTTTTAAACATAATGCTTATTTTGCTATCCTAAATGAACGATTATATGGTTGATTGAGTTGTATTATTTTCATTTAGAGTTGCTTTTCATTGTTATTTGTGACCTTATAAGAAAACCTAAAATTAGGCATCAAAACATTATAATGTACAGCAAATTAAAATACGTCAATTATCTGCACAAAATATTAATAAATAAAAAATGGCAGTAAAAAAATTTAAAAAATATTATTCTGATATGGTCCCCAATATAGGCTATTGTACATCCCTACTGAAGTCCCTTGGTTTTACCATCTGATACCACAGTACTTTTTTGCAAAGGGAATAGAAAAACTCTTCAGATCTGCAACTGAACAGTGAGTGAAACAGTAGAGAGGAAAGATAAAAGAGTGTGTTGAAAGTTTGTGTGTGTGTATGTGTGTGATTCTGACCTTTAGCCCTCAGTCTACTGTTAGCACTGTCAACATTGTAAACAAACTCACTTTATACCGGAGACAGGCTCCGAGAAGAAAAAAAAATAAGAGAGGCAGAAGCAGCGGGAAGAAAAGAAAATCTAGAGGGAGAGAGACGTGAGGCTGAGAAAAAGTGAGAGAGATTGGAGTGGAGGGGAGAGGAGGCGGGCAGGTGCAGGACTGACTGTAATAACATTGTGCAGGAAACAGCAGGACACAAGCAAACCCTGACCTGCTCCTCTCGTCTTGCTCTGTCCTTCACCCTCTCACCCCCCCTTATCAGCCTTCTGTCCTCCCTTCTTCCACTCTTAAAACTCTCCCTCAGATTCTGCTTTACTCCATCAGAGCTGAGATTTACACGGCCCAGTGCGTCTCGCTATCTTTTCCTGACACACACACACAGACTGCGGTCACCACAGCGGCGGGGCCTCCGGTAAGTGGACCTCATGAGATCTTCCCCGGTGTTCGCTTTCCCTGTTTTCACGGGACCGGTTTGACAAGACTCCTCTTATTGTATTTCACCATGGAGACGTGCAATGTTACGATAACAGTCTCCTTTAATCCTATCGGATTAACACCGTATCATTTGATTAAATTTTCGCTCATGGGTGAAGCTGTTAATATACGCATTGCAGATGTAATTATGCATAGTCATTCGCCGTTTATCGCTCGGCCCACAACAGATGCTTATTTTCTTATATCCTGCCCTCATTTCCTTCTCTTCCCATTCTCACCAAACTGGAAACGGGAAAGGAAAACTACACCAGCTTAACTATATGCCGGTTGACAGGAAAGCAGGCCCGGGGATGTACAGTCAAACATCAGCAGCCTCAGGGATTGGAGTCACCCTCCCTCCCTCCCTCCCTCTTCTCCTCTCTGCTGCCAAACCGAAGCTCATTAGAGGAAAAGGGATTCCTGACTAAATAGAATGGGGCTCCTGCCAGACTGGGTGAAAGATGAGGGAGATAAAAAAAAGAGAGAGAAGTGTGTAAAAGTGAGGAAAAATATTAATTAAAATTATCACATTTAGCCATCCATTCTCTAAACCGCTTATCCTCTGTATCCTTATCTTAATCTACCAAAAAAAAAAGTTTCACACGGTTCATTAGTAATTAATTGTGTGCAGTCTGTTAGATTTAGATTTTGAAATTTTACACCGTAAACTTTGGGTTAACATACTTATTTGCGTGTTTATGAGGTTTAATAAAATAGATACGGCAAATACAGCATGCAACAAGCACACAACCTGTTTATATCTGCCTTATTTGTGGAAATGTCATCACCTCAGTTAATATGTTTTGACATTTTTTACAGGTTCCCTCAGATGCTGAAACGAAACACAGCGCATGAAAGTTTCTCTGCAGAGCTCATGAATATTTAATGAGACAGGCATTGTATCGTTTATGATTGGCTGTCTAACATTCTAGCGCCGCATTGTTTCAAACTGTACGGTTTTGACACAGCAATTCAGCAGGGCTTCATACCCCAGGGTTAGAAATGGTGCCAACCCCCTTTCAAAATGACAAATGCGAAACGTTACTGAACCCAGTGTTAAAACTGGCCTGGGGGAAAAAAAAAAAACGTAACTGTGAGCTAAAACAAAATCTGCTTAAATCTTTAATTTTACTGAAATATATTTCTTGCTCTAATTAGATTCATTTTCAATTCTTCCTGTTATAATAACCAAAGAAGGGAGTGGAAATGTGGGCTGAAATGTGCAGTTTTGTTTGTTTGTATGATCCTGTAACTTCCTCATTTTACAGTTAAGCTACAGTAAAGTTTACTTGACCGTTGCGTATATATATATATATATATATATATATATATATATATATATATATATATATATATATATATATATATATATATATATATATATATATATATATATATATATGGAGTTTGTGTCCCAGCCACCCGCAAAGCCCCCCCCCCCCCATTAGCCCCTCCAAAAGTCAACTGCACCATTGTCCAGCTGATAAAGCACCTGAGTGTGAGAAATGTGGAGCTTAAAGGAGGGTGAAAGAAAGAGGGAAACAGTAGACAAAAGGAGAAGTGTTAACTGAAGTCAGGAGACTAGCATTAAAGCTGACATGGGCAGCAGAGGGCTGGAGGAGGGGAACATGTATTTGTGTGTGGCCTGGCTGTAAGCAGAACTTCATTTGAACTTAAGTTCATAATGACCAGAAAACAAGGAGAGAGGAACTAGTAGAAAATGAGATCTCTTTGTTTAATTTTTTTCTCCTAGACATATTACACATAGATATTAAAAGGAGGTCAAGCATTCACTTGACCTCTCAAACTTGTATATGTATCTGATTATTTTACAATAGTCACCTTTTATTTATATAGCACTTTATACAATAAAGATTTCTTCAATTCAGCTTTACAGTAATAACAGGAAAATGATTCAATGATGCAAAAAGGGCTGTACAGCAGCTCTAAAAGAGAAATGTTGTCATTGTTCAGCAATAAGCATAAAATATATCGTTTTTTTTACTTACACTACAATTCAAAAATTTGGAATCAGGGAGATTTAATTTTTTTAAATTATAAACTTTAAATCAATAGTTGTATGGTTTTAATCGGAGTACATCATTCACAATGCTTTATTCACAATTGCAGTTTATTCCCTCATTAAAGATGTGAAGTACACTTAGTAATGTATCTTTTTTCTTTCATTTAATTTTTGTAATTACCTATGGGAAAAAAATGAATGGGAAAAATGTCCAGACTCAAGATGGCATGCACTATTGCATGTATTTAAATAATTGTCTCATTTATTTAAATGTTTTTAATTTATAAATAATTATATAAAAATACACAATTAGCCAAACATCACTAATTTTAATTAAAAAGAAGGGAGAAACATCTGAGACAAAGTTAATTCTTCCATGAGAGGTATAGTTGACAGATATCTGGAACCTCAGTGGACATCATTTGCAGTGTCATGGGTTCATATTTATTTTCATTCCTCAGAAGCGTATTTCCTGCTGGAACAAAGCTCTGTTAATTTGAGCCAGGATAACCTCCTTTCCTTCTGGTTATCTACACCCTAAACATAGTGCTCTGTCTGCTCAATATTTATAAATGCAGCTTACTATCATCCCTCGGAGAAAACCATGCTGCACAAAGGGAATGTTGGGACACAGAAAGAGAGAGATGGAGTAGAGAAGTGAAGTGGCTCTGGATGGAGAGAGAGAGAGAGAGAGAGAGAGTGAGGGGGCAACGTTCGTTGTCCTAACCCTTTTAGCAAGATTAACTCGAGCCGTAATGTCTCTCTCACATGGCCCTACTATTTATCTTCTGACTCAGCTCTCTCTCTCTCTCTCTCCCTTTTTTCCTTATCCTTCTATCTCAATAATGAGTTTCGGTAGTACGGCAGAGCCTGCATTGTGCATGCGGCAGCTGTAGGATTAAAACACACCAGCAGCATGGCAGCTCTCATGCAGTAACTGTCAGCGCTAATACACCCAACACAACCCCTTCATCCACTCCCACCCCACTGCTGTCAATCAAGTTATTTGTTTTATTGCTGCCTGCCTCCATTTTCAGTTTTTATTCCACCTCTTTCTCTCTTAGAGCTCTCCTATTTAATTCGCTTCATTTTAGATGTCCATTACTGGCTGTTCCACCATTAACTGCCATCTAGCCCGACTGATTGCTCTGCCAAACAATGCATATATCTGGCTCCTGCTAAATATGCTCATTTTTAGCTAAAATGAATGGGGGAGTGCAGACATGCACTCAGTTTGAGCATTTAGACTCCTTTCATTTAGACTTCTCTGTCTCTTTTTATATTTCCCATTTGCATCCATCCATCTTTGGGTGTTTTGCACTCTCCGCTCTCAAATGTAACCGCCCAACCCCCAACAAGTAGCCTACCCCATCTCCCTCCCCAGATTTATTCTCACGTTGGTCTCTGCTCTGGGAGCCGAAGTTAGGAATACGGGGCTGTAATTGCACCGCCTGGGGGCCGGTGAGGTGATCGGGAGAGCAGGAGTTGTCCCTCAGCATTAAATATTAACTTTTCTTTTCATCTCTGCCTCTTTGCTGACATGCCCTAATAAGAATCCCATCTCTTCATTTTTGTCAATGTCATGTGAGGTTCATTCCAGTTCCTTAGAGGCGATTTCAAATCGAGTTTCCCGAAACAGGTCATTTGAAACTTTCAAGATGGGCCCTAATATTGTGCTCCATCCCTTCTTGTTGACCACATAGGGAACTATGATCAGATTAAGTGACATACGTCATATATACTGATATAATTTGTGTCCATTTCGGCAAGCAGATATGCTTCTATATTTAGGCTTGCACAAGCTTACATATCTAAGATTTGGATATTTTCCTCTTGTAGGAAAAGTTACTAAGTAAAAAAAGAATAAAACATAAGCTGTTGGCTGCAGAGGATATATTTTGTTTGAATTATTCATTCAGGATTTGCGGCAAAACCTTCTTAGACAAAATGCACCAGCCTAACTAACCAGACTATAAATTATAGATGCAGAACAGTGTATTGGATAGCTTTTAATATAGCCCCTACATAGATTTAGCATAGGATGATGAAGAGCATGCTTAATAACACCCATCTTTTATTAATTGATCATACAGATCATCGTAATGCGATCTTCACATTGCTCCATTTTAAGTGTAAATGTAGTTTCCAATGTTTCTTGCTTCTTTCTCTCAAGTTATGTGTAGTTGTTAGTGCTGGCCCTCAGATTGAATGTGTTTGACTCATGATGCCATTGTCAGGACGACTGTAATAGCGGGGTGGAATGCCTGCAGCACAAAAGAACAAGCGTGAACTGACCTTGTAGTCCACTTCCCACTGTTTATCCCCAGACATCAAGAGACTGACACTATTTACCTATTTATAGGAAAACTAGAGTGTCTTGGGTTTACATAAAATAATCATTTTGGTTGACTTAGTCAATATGAAATCGTGTTTTTGTTTTTTTTACTTTTCTAATGTACATGCTTTCTTTTATTGTGCAAGAAAACAATATGTGTACATCAAACATGTTCGAAGTCGTCCGACTGCTGAACATCTGTGGACTAGCTATGACTTTCACAATTAGCGTTGACTCAAATTGGGCAAAAATCTGTATAAAAGTTGTGTGGTGTATTCCAGATAATCCACATAATATCTTTCTCTTCTTCTGACTTTCATTTTCCTCAAATGTAACTTAGCCCACACGTGCTATTAAATAATGTTTGCTAATAGCAAAATAGTTACTCAAGCATGGTTTTAGCTCCATTTTGGCTCCATTTTGGTGCCGACCTTTCACAATCCAGTCAGTTCTCAACCAATACGGAACGAGATGGAAGTCATGCCTAAAATTGTTTTCCTCACTGAATTTTCTAGTAAATGTAGTTCTTTAACAAGCGTTAACATTGCTGTTCTTTGCTTACTTTAGGTACTGATACCACAATAGTGTTAGACGCTGCACTGATTTCTGTCAAAGTCGAGCAGCAGCGTGATTGTCTTTGGCTATGTCAACATTAATCCGGATACATTTGAAAACCGTGTTTTCGTTTCAAAATTCTATCCGTCCACACTAGTGTTTTCAAGTGTTTTCCTAAACTTTCCCATCCACACAGAAACGTCGGAAAATGCTAAATTCACCCGACTGTGTATGAGTAAAACCTTATAAAGGTCATTGAGATGACACAGGCGGAACAGAGATCATGAAGTTATCACGCTATCCTTCTGGTAAGATCATTTTATTTAGCAAAATATCTCATCAATTACTGATGCGTCCAGGTCACTCTCAGTTGCCATTATATGTTTGGCCTAAAAGGCAACTGCTCTCATGTTTTGCCGCAGGACAGCAATTGCGAGTACATTTTCGGTTATCTTTGCAGGACTGTGATATGAAACCTTTAGCAACAGTGTGAAATAAGTAAATTGCACATAACAGGCACAATACCGGTATAAACATAGATATATCGGTTCAATATGCGTCACATGACTAAACAGGCATCGTCGGTTTCAAATACCTACGTTTTCATAGTCCACACCACAGTGCGAAAACAGCATTTTCAAATGTATCCACTTGGGAATGCGTTTACAAAAAGCTGAGTTTGCGCTGGACAGTGTGGAGTCCAAAACAGAGAGAAAACGATGCATTTTCAAATAAAAATGTATTAGTGTGGACAAGGCCTTTGAGACCTATTCTCCCCTTATCGCCGCTGCTAAAGCTCAATAGTATCTCTGTTCCATTGTTTTTCAGATGACTCTTTGCAAAAACACTTTCATTTTTTTAAATTAGCACCAAACCAAACTACTGAAGGAAATTCACAGCAACTTTATCCAAGTAAAGGTGAGAAAGAGGAACAGAGAATGAGAGGAAACCGCTGAAATTTGTGTACCAGAGTCCCTGAAGTGCAGAGAAGTGCGTAAGGCTAGTGAATTATGTCAAGTACGGCTGAATGTTTAACAACCAATAGCATGCCTAAATCATAACAGCATGACTGTAAATATATACTATAGTGTCATTTGTCACAGGTCCGCAGTCCCAAAAGGAAAACAGAACGGCAGAGAGAGATGCATGAGGCGGAGGAATGTAGCGCTCGGCAGGAGCCAAAAGATAAATTCCCACGCTCTTTTGATGTCCTGTTTTAGCAGAAGACTCTGACCACACACACAGACAGTCTGTAAACCTCAGTCAGTTATGCCTAAACGCTTAGGGTAAATATTCAATCCTTAGTCTTATGTTAGTGAAAGTGTAAGTGTGGTCTAACCAAAGGAAGATGTGCTTCAGATGTGACCACTTTCTGGTTTATGGCAGTCATGCGCTTAACTCAAAAAGGAATGATCAATTAAGTTAAGTGTATTGATCATGAGGAATGTCTTTGTTTGATGTCTATGATTGGCTCACACACTTCACAAAACGTACCGAGATGCAAGTTCTGACTAGGGTGACTCAATTCACACGTTTTCAATTTGTCTCAGTTTGTTGGTGTAATAGGTGACTGTAGGATAAATATCTTGCTTTGTTTCTAAGTGTTGCTAAGCTACGATCAAGCTATGGACTAAACAGAGTTCAGTTGTTCAATTTTCTGTTCTGTCTTTTTGCTTTTGGCAATTTGCTGCTACCTTTGTCATATTATTACTCAACTCCAGTTTCACTTCTTAAACTTTCTTTCACTTATTTCTCTTTCTTTCTCCTGCTCCAATACGAGTCTGTCTTTTTCTGCGCACCCTGATCTCTTCTCTTTGCCTTGTGACTGAGGGTTTGTGTGCCAGTGTGTGTGTGTCAAAGTCAGTGAGAGAGCCAGCAGCTGCTGTTGGTGCTCTTGCACCTGTTCTTGTCTCATCATGGCAGTGATGACTGATGTCATGCCCTACATGGACCCATCATGCCCCTCTCCACCCTCCACATCCATTAAACACACACACACTCATGCTCACAGCAGGCCTTCTTTATCTACAGTTTGCTCATTTTGTATTTGGCAGCTTATTTGAAGATGTCAGGAAGGAAGTTATAAATGTGTCAACTATTTCATGTTCTGAAGTTGCTGTTTTCTTTAGTGTTTTGTGATTAGCTTTACACTTCATATTTGTCTGATGTCTTGTGAGTCTTTAGTCTTCATGCAGAATATGATTACATTAATTTGTTTTTGTTTTTACTACTGTTTTACTACTACTTTGTTTTAAGCCTGCATGGTTTCTTGAAATCATGGGCGTCGGAAGCAAAAAAAAATTGGTGGGTTCTCTCAGATTTTTTTACTGGAGTAGATGCCATTTACATTAAGTACAAATATACTGCCTTTATTTGCTAAACGTCTGGTTGGGCAAGACAAAATTACGGAAGTCACCATATCAATGAGAGTGGCAATGGTGTAGGGGTAAGACGCATGGCATTAAATTTTGACGCAAATTGACCCAAGGTTCGAATCCGCCTTTTGCCAAACTCACTATACTCCCTTTTCCCATCACATATCAGATCGGAAAGGCATTTATTTTCCATAAAAATGAAGAAAATATTAGAAAAGTGGAAATAAAGCATCTAACGTGTTCAATAATAAGTGTTTATCGGTTAGAGGTAGGTAAACAGACATGTGCTGAATTAGAGACAATAAAAGTGAGTGGGTCCATTATGATTGATCGTAAAAAGTGGGTGGGTCTTGTATGCTTTCATGCATTCTTTGCTTATTTACACTGTTAAATAGTTGGATTCACATGCTAAACATGGCTAAAAACGAGTTGGATGTATGACGGAGTATTTCTGTGCCAAATACATTCCTTCAGGATTTGAACAAGTTTCGGAAGGTTTTTTTTCCGAGTATGGCCCTGTATGACTTCATAAAAAAATTCCTTGTATGGGCACTTCTCCCGGATGAGCGCGTGTGCACATCAACCAGAGCGAGAGCAAGAGCAATGTCACTAAAGAAGTGTGTTTTTGGTTGTGAGGGAAAGAGAAACCTTGTTCAACTTCCCAACCCAGCATTAAGGAAACAGTGGATGCAGTTTGTTGTTCTGGAGCAGCAACGGAGTTCTGCAAGTGTGTTTGTTTGTTCCCAGTCATGTGCGGTGAGTGAAACTGCATCATGTCTGTCTGGGTTTTGTTGGTAATTGGTGCGTAAGTGCATATAATGTAAACAACATGAACGAATAGTGAATCGACAGTTATCCAGGGATAATGCCATGATGTATTTTGTGTGTGTGTGTGCTTGTGACTCTTTGGCTCCGCCCACTGCACGCCTGCACAAGCTCGGCTGTTTTCAGAAAGAATCGGTACAGCGTATGTCTTTTATAAATATGATAAAACTAAAGACTTTTCGGAGATATGAAGGATTCAATATTACTCTATAGGTACTCGAGATTGGCAGAAACTGTGTGTGTTTTGTACCCTTTAAGTTTTCTGATGTGCTTCTGTAATTTTTACTATTTAACATTTTTCATTTATTATTCAAATTACACATATTTTCATTTATTTTAGTAAGATTTTCCATCAAATATTTATATTTTATTTTAATAAGCTTTATTTCAATGAACACAAACATAATATATAATATTTTTAGTTTTGTAAAACTGTCTAAAAGTGGTCCATATGGCTTATACACTATATTCTAAGTCTTATGAATGCTTACAATAACTTTTTTTGTCAAAAAGTCTGAAATTTAAGTCTTGACATCTGCTGTCAGCATCCGCAGAAGTGAATGTCATCCAGCTGTAAATGCTGACATTGAGGCAGCACTGATACTTTCCCTTCCCACTCACTGCTGTTTCCCCATCGGCAGTCTTGCTACCCTGTTGCCATAGCAATAATGTTCAGCACAACATAATCACTGAAAATTACATCTCTCCATAAAAAAATCAGCAAGGTTAACACTTTTTCTGTTTGTGTGCTCTACATGCGCGTGGGTGGAAATTTTCTCATCAATATTCATGTTGTTTGTGTCTGAATGCATTTCTGTTTATATCATTTAAATATAAACATCTGTTTTGCTTGGGTTAGTATCCAGAAGGAACCCATAGTTTATTTTTTTTACTACTTAAAGAGGTTGAAATTAATTCATATTCTATATGCATTGAGGAGCAATTACTACTACAGTTTTATTTAGGCCAGAACTTATTTAAGAATTTAAAAGCATGAATCTCAGTATGTTTTATAGATTTCCACTTAAAACAAGAAAAATAGTTGTCCATGGGATTCTCTGACATTCTAAAGTCTATGATAATATCTTATGCAGTTCCTCAAGTGAATTTATCCTGTTGTTAACTATTTTGAGATATATTCACCAGTAAACAAAAATGATTTCCCTCCAGTGATTGATTTCAGCCTGTGTTTGGTGTCATTTGCGTTCGCTGGTTGTGTCAGATGCATATAGGCAGTTTTCATACAGAACCTTTGGAATAAATGAAACCACTCAGCTGCTCGCCCACTGTCACATACAGTTAGACAGACATTTCCATCCATTCATTCTGTTCTGAACAGGATTTGTTTCAGGCGGTTATTTTGAGGGCAGGATATAATAAAGGTTGTCAGAATAAAATGAAAAGCGTGAAAGGTCACGTTTTATTTAGATAATAACAGTAAACTGAAAGTGGCCAAGCAGATATAGAAATACTGAGTGAAGATACTTTCAGAGCACTGGCAGCAATGGTTGTATGTTTATGTGGTTTTGTTTCCAACCACACACACCACATCTCAGATGCCCTCTCATGAGACTATTCTCTCTCACAGTTCATAACCTCTGTGTAGAGCATCCAAACACACTACTAAACTAGTCTATTGATAATTCATAGTTTTCACTGAACCATAACATAGCTTTAAGGAGTGAGATGTTTTTTGACATAATGGCCATTTTGAAATGATAAAGGAGGAATAAGCTTTGCGAGGCAACTGTTGCGAGCAAGACTCAAACATATGAGCACCAATCGAAGCATGTGCAATAACCGCTGCCCCTGGTGCTTGAGCCCTCAGAGAACAGACAGATGATGTACCAATGACAGGGTGTTAATGGAAAATTGAGTTTACATTTGAAGCTGTTGGCCATGAGGGAGCGATCACCTTTCCAGTTTCCACCTGTCAGACCGTGTGTTTGTCTGCATGAGTGTACAGTATGTCCGACCCAGTGGAAAGGTACTGTATACACATCATTCATTTATATAATACATCAGTCCCTCTGTGTGTGCATGTGTTGGCCCCAGAAATTTTATAAAAGGAGGTTATAAAATAGAGGGCAGGGCACATTGTTAGATTACAAAATGGCACTGAGTCTGCCCGCTATAATTTATCCATAGTACTATGTACTTAAATGTACACTTTTTGTCACGTTTTGTCACTTTTTGCATTTGCACTTGGTTTAAAACAGTTGCTATTTGTTGTACACTTGGTACAAACAGTATTCATCACTACAGTATTTACACTGTAAATAGACTCTGCCTCTTAGAATATATTATGAAAGAGTATTTAAAACATGTTACACAAATATTATTTTAAAATCGGCATGAAACAGAAATTGCGATTGAGGGGGAGGGATGTTCATTTTTTTAAATTAAAGATTAGAGGGCACATGTAACATTCCATTAAACAAATAATAATGGTCAATTCTCATTTCATGGTGAATTTAAATAATAATAATGGTTGATTGAATTATTCAATGATTCCTTCATAAGTCACTTATTTCGTTCCTGAATGAATCAATAGTTTGAATAAATGATTCAGTGAGTTTTATAAGCAACGCGTAGCAGTGTAACCTGTAGAAACAGTCACTGAAAAATAACCACCACTAATATACACTTATATTCTTGTCTGGAACGCCGAAACACAGACAAGTAGATTGATAGAAAGTCAGTGCTGTTGAACTGTATATCTGCTAATTGAGCCAATCGAATTCAAGGACAATAACTGTTATATAATAAGAGAGGTATAAGATAAGTAGTAAAAAGACAGACATTGAAAGTTGAAGTGGAGAGGCAGCTGGCTCTTTTCACAGTGGCGTCTGTTCTTCCACTGTGTGTGTGTGTGTGTGTGTGTGTGTGTGTGTGTGTGTGTGTGAGTGAGTGTGTAAAACACTTTGGGGCAGAACTTCAGGGGTACACAGAAGTCTTTGACAGTGGCAGCTCTCCGTCTCTCTGAAGTTGACTGGCCCAGTTCTGTCTGTTACTGTCTCGCCAGCAGTTGCCAGCACTGAAATTATCCATCTGTCTCAAAACTGCCTTGAGTTTTCAGAATGCAGTGTGCCGACCTGATGCGCTTCATAAATACTGAATGTGAGGGTGTGTGTGTGTACGTACGGTCTCCTCTCAGTGTGAGTGTCTGTCGATGTGTCTGCTGCTCACAGTCAGAAAGTCTCTTGTCCATCTGCTTCTCTCGCCGGTCATCATGCGTGCTGTCTTTCTTTTTTTAAATCCGATTATCTTTACCACTCGCTATCACTCGCACCCACCCACACGTGCCCTTGACCGCACCCCATCCAGCCCCTGCTGAGGGCTAGATTGAACAGAGGAGGCACTAATTGCCCCTTAATTGCCCCTCTGTCTGTCCAGCTGCTCCCCTAAGCAGAAAAGAAGAGTGGACAAGTAATATTGATCAGACAAGAGTAGTGAGAAGAATAAAAGAGAGAGGGTGGGATGGGGTGAGTTTTAAACATGCGTATTATATAGTGGGATAGATCACCTAAAATTAAATTTCTTTCAACATTTACACGCCTTTATGTCATTCCAAACCTGTATGACTTTCTTTATTCTGTGTAACAAAAAAAGGTATTAAAAAAGTTAGGAAAAGATACAATATTTTGAAGAATGATTCAGTGTTTTTTCGTCTGTACAATGAAAGTCAGTGGTTTTTTTTGGGATAACAAACACCATGGAGGGTATCGGGAACTGAAACTAAAACCAAAGCTTGCTCGGATGTCATTAGGCAGTTTTCCTTGTCATGTTGTCATTCATAGTGCTTCATCAGACAACAATTAACATCTTCAAGGTTCAACGTGTAATTTCTGTTTCTTTAGCAGCACCAGAAAGAGACCGCAAATATAAACATTGTTTCCACACAGGTTTCCAAAGCATAAACCATCCCTTACATGGGACCTGTATGAATGCTTGAGCTCTTTAAAGCAGGACGGATTCTGATTGGCTGTCAGTGTTTTTAGCTAGTAAAAATCCTCCTGAAAGTGGTTCCAATGATATCGTTCCTGTGTTGTAATTGTTATAATGTTGTGAACTTCCATATTCTCAAATAATTATAATGATTACTAAATATGAAGAGTTTGGTTGCAAAACGCGATAAACGCCATTTTTTGACATTTGGATTTTATTATTGGAAATCACTGTTTAGATGTACCTTAATCTATGTGTGAATTGCTGCCATTAATAAGATTTGAAAATGTACATTTTAAGCCAACTACAAAATGTATTTTTTCACAAAACGCGATATCCGCCAGCCCAGTTTCTTTACAAAGTGCGATATAGAACGTTTAGGATGCTGCGCGAGCTCAGGATGTCACGCGAGGAGAGAGTCACCGCCGGTGAAGTGCTCCGAGTTTGCTCAGTGATTTAACGATAATATCAAAACAAAAAACATATTTTTAAAAAGAGGATTCAATAGGCTAACTAAAAAACGTTTACCAGTTTATACTGTAGGCGAGCTGTCAGTCACGTAGGCTAAGTCACTGATCAACAGCTGTCTGTCAGTCAGAGAATCAAAGCTTCAGAGTCAAGCTAACGTTATGGATTTCGATGACGGATTGGAGCCGGTCATTCCAGCTGCTGTTGGGAGAAAGAGGAAGGCATCTTAAGAAAATCATCAAAGGGAGAAGACCAAACGGGCAAGGCATTCAGGGGAGGGAAAACATCCAAAGATTAATTGTTGTCATCGTGCGACTGCGAGTAATGTTGGTCCTTCATGCCGACACACACACACACACACACACACACACACACACACACACACACACACACACACACACAAAACATTGATTCACTAGCTTTTCTTAATGGTATTACGTAGTAGATTATAAGGTGGATATATAGCGTTTTGCAAAAAAAAAAAAAAAAAAAACGTTATGTTGTGTATGTTCTGACCAAAACTAACTCGGAATCTTATTATTATTAATCAATCTTTGTATATACTATTCCATATATTTATGATGTATTGTTTTTTTAACCAATTTAAGATGTTTGACAATGTTAAGATAAATATGTTGCATTTTGGCATGGTTTTTGTCTTATTTATGGACATAAAATTAAATAAAAAATATCCTGGATTTGAAGAATATTGTGTCCCGGCCTTCACTGAGCTCAAGTAATAGTTTAATGTACAAAAAATTGTGAATGAACTTGACTGTTGATGTCTTAAATAATAATGTCAAATAACCAACATTTCTCAAAATGGATATATCTCGTTTTGCAACGAAACTCTTCATATGTATAGTTATCATTGTAGTTATCGTCTTTGGTGTGAGCGGTCTTTAATGTGCACTTGTGACCTTGCGATGGCATCTGCGTTCACTCTTGGATCACTCTTTACTCACATGGATATTACAAAACTGTCCGTGATGCATTACGTCACCACTGCAAGGACTGCAAAGGCTGGCATTTGGGACAGGGCCAGATAGAAAGTGATGGAGATGTAGGAGGGAGTTAAATCAAGTGAGACAGTTAAAATGAGAAAGGATATGAAAAAGGAGTATTGTTTTTAAATGTGATATAGACTACAGAGGAAAACTTTGTATGGGAGACAGAGAGACCTTTGACCCACAATAATACTGAGATCTCTGAAGCGTTCTGTCAATCACAAGAGGAATGTCACACACACACACACACACACACACACACACACACACACACACACACACACACACACACACACACACACACACACACACACACACACACACACACACACACACACACACACACACACACACACACACACACACACACACACACACACACACACACACACACACACACACGTAAGGCACTGTGAACTTTATTAGCACAAATGATTACTACAAGCTTGTAGCAAATATACACAAATTTGTAGATTTCTTCAACTTCTGGATCTGACTGGTGTGTTTTGCTTCATGTATTGTGCTGATTCAGTTTTAAAGGGAAATTACAGCCTCTCTTTGTTTCACTGTTTCTGTAGAGCTCAGTATGTGAAGTTGCTCTCTTCTCTCAGACAGCGTGTACTGTATAAGAGTGATCATGAGCTGTTTGTTTGGGTTCTGTGCTCCGGGTGGGAGTCATGAGAATCTGCTAGCGGGCGTGTTTATGTGTGTTGTCTATCAGCCAGAGGGATCTAGGGAAGAGGGAGGATCTTAGAAGAGATTATTGTCTGTCTGGATGCCACACTACTCCTGTGATCTTTCTAAACAAGGCAACTCCATGGCAATTTTACACACACACACAAAACAACTCTTAATCCGGGTTCCATTCTAGATTGCACACCAAAAAATATTCAGAGTTTGGGAGTGCTCTAAAAAATATTAATTATTTAGTAAAGTATTCTGGTGGGTAACTAAACTATTTCACCACACTATTGTTCTGCCTTTTAGCGATATTTAATATTTATGGGTGTGTGTTTTTCAATCAGATGAATCATTACTTCCACCAAGGATTCAAAATGTTTATTACATGAAGTGAAGAATCTAGTTAATAGATGATTAAGGCATGCTTTCTTTTCAGAAAGTTTAATTATATTTAATAATTTTCTTTTATAAGCACGACTGTCCGAAGGTTTGGTGTCAATAAGATTTATTTTTTGTTTGTTTTAAAGAAATACTTTTATTCAGCAAGGATGCATTCAATTGATCAAAAGTGACAGTAGACATTAAATGCAACAAAATATTTTTGAAAAATATATTTAATGGTTTCCACAAAAATATTAAGCAGCACAACTGTTCTACATTGAAAATAAGAAATGTTTAATGAGTAATGATGCTGAAAATTCAGGTTTGCATCACAGGAATAAATTACATTTTAAAATATATTAAAATAGAAAAAAATTATTTAAATTTTGTATAATATTGTTAAATAATAAAAAAAATGTAATAATTGTTTATTATTTTATAAATATTATAAAATGTTATTTATTCCTGTGATGCAAACCTGAATTTATGTGTGTGTATATATATATACACCAAAAATGTTTGTCTTGGTGAGAATTTTTTTAATTTTTATTAAAAACTTATCCTGTTTTTTGCTTAATCCTGACCCTAAACTTTTGAACAATGAGCAAGAATAAGATTTTTTAATTGGTTTATGGGATATGTGCTTATATAACAAAAAACAGCAATCAGATTCATTTTTATTAAAACAGAAAATTTGAAAAGATTCACTAAAATGAATTTTCTGCACAATTTTTGCTATTGAAGGTTAAAATGGATCTAAAGTATATTTCACAGCCATTATATTATGTTTTTCAGGAAACTTAATGGAGAAATTAAAACCGCATTAAAATATATTAAATATTCATAATGCTGCTTTTATATTGCCTCCGAAATCATTGCAAAAATATTGTGGATATAAAACATATCACCCAGCCCTACTGTGGAGTCCTACTACCCGATTTCATGAGAGCAAAGGGTTATCGGCAGTCTTTTTTCTTGCTCTCTCTTGCACCTGGTTCTGTGCAGCTGGGCTTCATGTTTGGAGGCAGCGGGAACACAATGGCTGTTTCAGTCTCACAGCGTGTGGATCATTTCTCACTGCGTGTGACTCCGAGGCTGCTGCAGTGAAAAGCCGTCTGGCAAATGATTATGAGTGTTGTTCAATCCAGCCCTCGATCCTTCCCATCAAAACAAAAAAAGTCCAATTCTCAATTACAGTAGACATCATTGCTATCACACAAGTGATTTTTCGTCTCTTTTTCCTTCTCTTTACAGTATGTTTGGCTTCTGTGAAGGTCACTGTGACCCCAAAGGTGGAAGTGATTAAAGGAGAGACCGCCAAACTGCCCTGCAGCTACAACACCTCTGCACCGGTCTCTAAGATTGTGGTCCAGTGGTTCATTGTGAGTACATGAATGACTTTATATTGTTACAATATATCACTTTTTTCATTAAATCTCTTTTGATTGTTTTGCTTTTCTTATTTTATACACTGACATTTAACATTTAAATTAATCATGTGCACTTACAATCACTGTGCACGTTTTCACATTGTACTTAAAAAACTGTATGTAATTACAGCTGCATTTCTTTTTTTTTTAAAATTTTTTATTAACTTACCCCTTACCCACAAAACCTGTCCCTAACCTTAACTTTACCCATATCCCACCTCACAGCAAGTGTTTTGCAATACAACACTTAATAGCAATATTTCCTTTTTGATGAAAGTACATAGTACTTAAAGACTCCTAATGACCGAATGGCGAATGCTGTACTACAGTGATGCATTTGTGTTTCCATCATCCTCAGGAAATCGCAGGTGCAAGAAAGCAAATCGCTTACCAGTTTTCCCAAGATTTTGGTGTTGATGCTGGCACAGCATGGACAGATCGCTTAATCATGGGAAAGGACATGTCCCTCTCCATCTCCCCAGTCATGGTGGATGATGAGAGAAGCTTCTACTGCCAAGTGACGGCAGGGCCTATGGGGGTGTCTGACGCTGAGACCCAGGTCAAGGTTTTCTGTAAGTCTGACGACTGAAAACGAATGCATATCACATTTCTTCGGTCCTTGTTGAGCGCTTGTGTCCACTCCTCTAAAGATTTCCATAAACTAAATGGGACATATGGCCAGTCATTTTTACCCCTATTCATTAGTCTTGGGTGTTGTTTGTGAGTTGGCCCAGGGTCAATTATGGCCGTACAGATTGCATTTGACACTATTGATTAATAGAGTGATTGCACTTGTCATGTTTGATGGATGTCATTTTAAGGGTTATGAGAGCCAAAGAACCCTATGTGCATCGAGCACTGTGTTAATGACCAATGACCTAAGAGCAGAGCTGCTTGTCCTTGCCTCGCTGATCCCAGATCAGATGCAAAACGCTGGCAGTCTTATACTGAGAAAACACAATTAAGGGAGGAACATCTAATCAGTGATGGGATGAGATGTGTTTTCTGTAGAGTCTTCATGACTGAATGACTGGCACAAATGTAAGATGTAAACCTTAGAGCTAGGTATTATAATCATGTTTCTTGTGTATCAAATAATACATAAACTAAAATAGATGTTAGTATGAACTGACTTTTTTGTCAGAACCACAACTGTAAACTGTAAAATTCATAGTAAAAAAAATAATAATTTTGGCTTATTTTCCTGTAAAAATATTGAAACATTCGTAAAACAACAAGATACATTGACTTAGATGTTCAATAAACTACCATTCATTAATACTTTTATTCAGCAAAGATGTGTTAAATTGATCAAAAGGGACAGTGAATTGTAAAAACATTTATAATGTTATAAAACATTATATATTTCAAATATAATATTTAAAATGTTTCATTCTTCAAAGAATTCTGAGTGTATTTTACAGTTTTGTGTATGTAAATGTATATAAATATTAAATTATATTTAAATGCTATTAGCTATGAAATGGCACCCATTTCATAGAATAAACTTTGAGATTACTGTAAAAGGTAGTGTAACACTGTATGTATATGATATATTATAGACCTCAGTCAGGGTTCATGGCATATTTAATTTATCACAGTTTATAGATTTTTTTTATTATTATTTTGCGTCTCTAATTGGCCTGCATTAGATGGTATTGAACTTTCAGCCCCCTGCTCAGTGATTCATTATTTCTTTAGAGACCCTCCCCCAGCTGTGTGTGATGGGGTCACTTTATGAAAAACTAGACAATTGTTTGTGTGTAGGAGGGCGTAGGCTGCGAATAGTGTGTGTGTGTGTGTGTGTGTGTGTGTGTGTGTGTATAGACCAGAGAAAACAGCAGAACAGGTTCTTTGTTCATTTTCCATCCCAGACTGCATGAAGCGAGAGAGGCAGTAATGGCTGTAATAATTGTGAATGAGAGCAGTGGGACTGGAAAACAATGGCATCTCCTCCCAGGAGACGGATGCTGCTGCCCGCTTCATGGCTAATGGCTGCACCAGAGGGACATGTCCCTATGTAGAGAGAGAAAGAGACATCTATCTCCATGTAAACTGTTCTCTGTGCTTGGTCTTTTCAAGTGTCTTTTAAAAGTATTTTGAGAAATATTAAGACATGAGGGCGATGCTTTGGTGACTGAAAAATCGTGTGGAAGAAGAGAGACCGACAGAAACTAAGTGATCTTGGAAGAATGGCATGACTGTTAATGTTATTAAAAATGATTCAGTTTATTTTTGTACCAGATGACAGCTGGGAGAAGTGATATGGTGACCTTGCGTGTGAATTGGTGGGGGGAGAGGTTTCAGCGTGATTCAGAAAGGGAGCTAGTGTTAATGCCTCTTAATGTATGCTTTCTAACACATTTAGCAAATTTTTCATGTTTCCATTTGAGAAATTTAGCGGCAAATTCAATCAAGTTTTTGCACAAGCTATTTCAGTGTAAAAACCTACTAGCTCGAATCCACGTTTTACCTGGCAAAATCTTTTAAACTGAGTGAATTTTATTCTTTTCGACACAAACACCCATTTGCATGCAAATTAGGTCCATTATATTGTGACATATTCACAAAACGCAGCACAATTTGCCTGGCACTTTTAACGTTACAGTATTACCGCCCACAGATAGCAGTTAACTGAATTTTATTTAAAAGAGATGTTTGTGTATATTTCTATTGATCCTGATTATAATTTTCTTCTTCATCTTTTATCATTATTTTAATGAATGAATAATGATAAAAGATGAAGAAGAAAATTATAACTGGGCATCCTGGGCATATGGTTTAGCGTACATTTTAAAGAGCCAGTTGTCAGCTGTCATGATACTTTCATTGAAATCCCCCCAACGTTTTGGTATTTCTATTGCCAATTGCAGTGGGTATTTGCTTGTAATTGGTTTAGGAAACCATATCTCAGAGTTGATTTATGTTATTAATGTAAATAAACTTCCCTTTTCCTCTCACAGTTGCTCCAGAGAAGCCAATGATAACAGGCAATACTCAGGCCATCACCATCAGTCATGATACTACATCCTCCTCTGAGGTGAGTCTTGTGTAGATGTATTTAGCTATGATAGCTATGAGTCTTGAATTATTTTGTGCAGCCTCACAATGACAATGAAAAGCTTGTCAAAAATCGTATAACAACATCTAGCATGTCGAATTTCTGTGTGGTACGTTTGTTTAGGTGGGCAAGTGCACCAGCAGGAACGCTTATCCCCAGCCTCGTATTATCTGGTTTAAAGACAACACTCCGCTGCCTGATGAGAAGAGCCAAAAGGAAAGTAAGTGCAGAATCTGAAAAGTGGTAAGAATAAGTCAGCTCTTAGATCTCTTTAAATTCTCTTTCCCGTCCATTGCAGTATTACTAGATTCATAGTGGGGTCCAAACATTTGGGGTTCAAATGGGGGACTTATACACTATTCAAAAGTTTGGGGTCATTTGTTTGAAAAAAAAATTATAATTTTATTCAGCAAGGATGCATTAAATTGATCAAACAGCAAAAACATTTGCATTGTAACAAAAAAGTATGTCAAATGAATGCAGTGCTTTTTAACTTTCTATTAAAAATTAAGTAGCACAATTTTTTCAACATTGATATTAATAAGAAATGTTTCTTGAGCATCAAATCAGCATATTAGAATGATTTCGGAAGGATCATGTGACACTAATGACTGGAGTAATAATGCTGAAAATGACATTTTTAAAATTGAAAAATAGAAAACAGTTATTTTAAATAGTTATATTATTTAACAATTTCACTTTTTTTTACTGTATTTTTATCAAATAAATGTCAGCCTTGGTGAGCATAAGAGACTTCTTTCCAAAACATAAAAATATGCACAGAGCCTAAACTTTATTTATATATATATATATATTAATCCTTCTTAATTCAAATGTATTAAACACCTTTCAGCATATATACATATATAATTAGCATAATAGCATTCTGGCTGCTCCAGACACACTTTTAGATCTCTTACTGTAAAGTTAATCTTGTTCCGCTCTTTTTCACAGAGACATATATGATACCTAGTTTGGTGAAGGAAGCCTCAGGCCTGTACACCATGACCAGCACGCTGTACATGCAGCCGGTTAAAGCCGATGCTAAATCAGTCTTCCACTGCACAGTGGAGTACAGCATGCCAGGCAACCAGATCAAACAGGAGAGCTCTGATGAATTCAATCTCTCATTGCTCTGTGAGTCAGACACACACACACTTACAAAGAAACAGTAACCTATAACGCGCTGCATGCGTCAACTATACACTTCAAACTCCTCATCCTGTGCTCTCCTCCAATCAGATTCGACAGAAAATGTGTACTTCGAAGTGAAGAATCAGGGGCCAATCAAAGAGGGGGATGATGTGGAGATGGAGTGTAAGACTGATGGAAACCCTCAGCCAGAGTTTGAGTTTTCTATAAAGGTGAGAGAGGACATGTATGCTAAGCCACAACCAAATAATCTAGTATATTATTCTCACTCACGTATTTACTCACTCACTTGTAAGGACTCAAGAGTGGAAGGATTGGCAGGCACATTACATATGAAGAGTGTCACTCGAAAAAATTCTGGAACCTATACATGTGAAGCTCTGGACTTTGATGCCTTGTCAGATGTCGAACTTACCAAAACTCTGAGCTTAAACGTGCACTGTAAGTACCAATCCCAAACACTAGAATAAATACAAAAGTGGGCAAGTTACTAAATTATATGCATAAATGATTCTTTGTTAAACTTCAGTCTTCATTACCATCGCTAATTTAGACAAGCTTTACAGAACATCTCATACGAATAAAAAAAAAAAAAAGAGATTTCCAAAAATAATGTGATATCAGTAAAATGTGTTCATGAAGTGGTAAAAAATTATCTGGAATGAATTAAAGAAGTATTAAAATTATGCACTAACTTCATTAAAAACTGTTACTGCAAATCAAAATCTTCTCATTATTTTAATGTTTTTTTTGTGTGTGTTATTTTTGTATTATTTTATACAGTCTACTATTATAGTATTCATTAATATTTTGATTTAGATTTTATTTTCATATTTTTAGTTTTCATTTTAATTTTAGCTTAATTTTTTCAAATTGTTTGAGTGCTTTTCATTTTTTATTATATAATTCCATTTGGTTTTAATTTTATTGAATTATATTTCAATATTATTCTGTTTCTACTAATGTTTCTACAACAACGTTTCAATTCTGTTACTGTGAACACTTAAGTTATCAAGGGTTTAGCTATCAACACAACAGTCACCTCAATCAATTACAGTTTTCTTCAACCATTACAATACAATATCTTTTAACGATAATTTTGGATAAAATAGTGTTTTAATTTCCAAACACTGAAGGTTTGGAGCTCTCCTGATTCTGAAACAGCCCGATATTCTATTAGATTAGAAAAGAGCAAAAGCTTGTCTGAGAAAATGGCAAATGGCAACAGTTGTTAGGGTTGGTCAGTAATGTTTGAGGGTGGGGCTTAGAAAAGGAGTTGTTAAGTTCATTCAAGTTCGTTCAACTGAATTCATTCTTTTGTCACTCTGTCGTCAGATATTGACCCTGTGGTAGTGGCTCCAGAAGGCCCCTTGGTGGTTTCTAAAGGAGATGCTGTGGAGCTTCAGTGTAAGACCAAGGCCTCTGATGCCCACACCCTGCAGTGGAAAAAGGCAAGTATAGATTTCAACAAGCCTCCATCCCCTCTCCGATTGTTCCTAGAGAACCTCCCATTTATCTATATGTTTCTTTCTCTGATGTTCTATTAGTCATAATGATGCTATGTTGTGTCTGCCTTTGGAGGTCCTTTCAGTTTGCTTTTTGTCATTTTGGCAGATAGTGTCAAACTCAAATTTAAACCCCATTTCACCCAAAATGAAGATTCTGTCATAATTTGCTTACCTTCATGTTATTCCAAACCTATAAGACTTTGGTTAATCTTTGAAACACAAATTGAAATCGTTTTAAGGTAACCTGAGATGTTTCTGTCCTCCATTGAAAGTCCAGGTAATCCAAAAAGTTCCTGAAGGTGTCATAAAATTAAGCCATATGACTCAAGAGATTTAATCTAAATCTTATGAAGAGAAACTTGCTTGCTTTACACAAAAGGTCATGTATAAAGCGATCGTATCCCTTCACAAGACTTGGATTAAACTGCTCGATTCAAATGGATTCAATTTACGACACCTGTATGACCTTTTTGGATCTTCTAAATTTTGGATACCTGGATTTTTAATGGAGAGACAAACATGTCTGATTTCATAAAAATAAAAAAATCGTAATTTTTTTTTGAAGAAGAACCAAAGTTTAATGGGCTTGGAACTACATAAAGTTGAGGAAATTTTTTTTTTCATTTTTTTTTTCATATTATATGACTGTACACGTTTTGGCTGATGGAAATAGTGGGTTATACTAGATCTCATCTGAATTCACATTTCATCTCACTGTATACCATAGGACTCACAGATGTTGTCGAACACGGGTGTGTTGACTATCCAGTCAGTGACTTTGGCTAACGCTGGTGTGTATATATGTGTCGGAGCTGTACCTTCAGTGCCGGGTCTCCAAAAACAAGCCAATGTCACCGTTAACGTCAAAGGTACTAAGTGCATACACAGACACATACAGCTTTATTGTGGTTGATCAGTGCAAAGTGTCAATATAAGCTGTCATCAATGTCAACGCATTTAGCTTGCAGCTTGCATTCAAGAGACACTACTATGGGCTGTCAACAGTCGATGCTTGTTATACCAGCTGGTTTCCGTTGGGTGGACATTATGTTCAGATACAGGTAGCAGTTCAAATGTCAGAAGGAAACAGCTTCAGTGAAGTGTGTTTGTTTGAAAGTACTGTTTATGTAACTCGCTGCAAGATTACTGTGAGAATATTCAAATGTTGGTCAGGCCAGTGTCATGGCTGACCAGTCGATCTCAATAGTAAGTAAAACAACTTTCAACATTTCCATATCAAAACTGATATGAAACAACATTTTAAAACATTTAAAGACAAAACTACGAGCTCTTATGTTGTCAAACGATGTTCAAAAGTTTGGCGTCAAAAGTTTGATTCAAAATACAGTAAATACTGTAATATTGTGATATTTACAATTTAAAAATAATAGTTCCCTTTCGTTCAGTCACTACGACGTACGTTAGTGACTAACGAATGGGGGTTTCGCTTAGAAGCCAATCATCTTCATCGTATTCAACAGCGCCCAATGGCAGTGCCAATGCCATGGGCATGCGGAATTTGCATGCGTAACTCCGCCCCACCTCGTGGGTATATAAGGAAGTACGCTGCGAACATCGCATTATGTTTTTGCTTTGGAGCCAAGAGGATCTCTTCACTCCTACAAGCCTGATCTGAGTCATCGACAGCTTTCGAGACGAGCAGCTTTCCTGAGGCGTTGGTGTTACGGCGCGTTCCAGTGATCATCATACTGCCTGCCTGCTGATCTGCGCAGTGGTCCGCTAGACAGCTGGTGTGTGGTCCCTGGGCGCTTCGGCGTTCTCTGCGAGGCTTCCTCTCATAAAAGAGCTTACACGTGACGCGTCCTTTTCAGGATGTCTCGTCCGTGTACTTCTGGGTGTGGTCGGTTGCTTTCCTCTTCTGATGGGCACGAACACTGTCTGATATGTTTGGGCTTTCAGCATGCTCAGACAGCGTTCGCGGATGAGTCATGTTCTCACTGCGGGAACATGACCATCGCAATGTTGCGGTCAAGACTCCATGACCTTCGTACTGAAGTGAGAGTCCCCTCTACCACACCCCGATCTACTGAGTCCCAGAGGCCCAGTACTTCGGCTGGTGGTCAGGGTGACTTGACGGTTACGGTGTGGAACAAAGCCCCGACGCTCATGCCTCGGGCCACACCCCCGTCTTGCACATTGCAACCCGCGAGTGTTCAGATGCAGATCGCGGGGCCGGCTCCGGCCCCCCCGCGCATCTCATTTGGCGCTCCAGAGGAGGATGCGATGTCGATCACCGCATCACAAGGTGGGCTCGAGTCTTCTGGAGATGATGACTCGGCTGTGCTGCCGCCCTCGGGCGTGCCAGCATTGCCCGAGTCAGATCCAGAGCTGACAGCCATGTTGTCTCGGGCAGCCGCGAGTTTAGGGATCGAGTGGAACCCTCCACCCTGTCCCGAACGCTCAAGGCTCGATGATTGGTTTTTGGGGGCTCGCGCTGACACCCGTCAGTCCTTGCCCTCAATACCTTTCTTTCCCGAGCTGCATGAGGAACTCACGCGGTCCTGGAAGTCCCCGTTGTCTTCCCGTGACCGTTCACTGACTTCCTCCGCCTTCTCCGTCCTCGATGGGGCGGCAGCTAAAGGGTACACTGGGGTCCTTCCAGTTGAACGTTCTGTTGCGATGCAACTGTGTCCTCAGAGCGCTTCAACCTGGCGTGGTGATCCTAAGCACCCCTCCAAAGCCTGTCGATTTACATCAACCTTGGTGTCGAAATCGCACAGAGCCGCGGGGCAGGCTGCCGCTTCGCTGCATGCCATGGCGATCCTCCAGGTCTACCAGGCCAGGATCCTCAAGGACATGCACGAGGGTGGAGTTGATCCGGGGCTCTTAAATGAGCTGCGTGCCGCCACCGACCTCGCTCTCCGGGCGACGAAGGTGACCGCACGCTCCCTGGGTCAAGTGATGTCCACAAATGTGGTCCAGGAGCGTCACCTGTGGCTGAACCTGGCCGATATGCGGGACACCGAGCGAACCCGGTTCCTCGATGCCCCCATATCCCAGGCCGGCCTCTTCGGCGGGGCGGTTGAGGACTTCGCCCAACAGTTCTCAATCGCCCAGAAGCAGACTGAGGCTATTAAGCACATACTGCCCCGGCGGCCAGCTGCTGCCTCCACCCCGCCGCCGGCGCAGTCAACTCAGTCTGCTCCACGCCGAGGACGCCCTCCTAAGGCTCCCGCCCCTCCCACCCGGTCCAAGCAGCAGCCTTCACCCGGGCCGGGTCGCGGAGGAAGCCGTAGGAAGGCGTCCAAGTCCCCTCAGGCCGCCCCGCGCCCCGCTAAACGCCAGGCCAAGCGGCGCTCCTGAGACGGACGGCTCAGGGATGGGAAATTCTTTCAAGGAGATGGTAGCAGGACCACTCCTTCCCCCGGTGGAGGGCCGGGGGAGAATCCTTTGTTCAGCTGCTGGCCCCCGGGTCAGCAGCACCCTATGTTGGTCAAAGAAAGAATTAACACTCCCATCCCTGAGCCCACAGAGTCCGGTGATGACGGTGCGCGCCACCCACGGGTCCCGCCACTCGCATCCCACTCTGTCGCCAGCCTCCTGGCAGAGCAGACCCCAGTGGAACGCTGGTCCTTCCCTGGTCTCCTCTGTCAGGACGCAGCTGTCAACCGTGCCCCCGCACCGGGACGCCCCACAGCCTCCCATGTCCGGGCCGGTGACGCTGCATCGCTGCAAGCCCACACCGGGTACGTCTGTACACCGTATGACCCCGCTGGTGCAGTTTCTGGATGTCTGGCTTCAGCTTCCAGGGCTGTCCCGCTGGGTCGAGCGGACCGTCAGGCGCGGCTATGCGATTCAGTTCGCACGGGTTCCTCCCTGCTTCCAGGGAGTCCGTTCCACCATGATCGGGGCCAACGCCCCCGTCATGCGAGCGGAGATTGCCACCCTACTGGCGAAGGGTGCGATCGAACCTGTCCCTCCAGCCGAGATGAATTGCGGGTTTTACAGCCCGTACTTCATTGTACCCAAAAAGACCGGTGGGCTACGGCCAATCCTGGACCTGCGCATCCTGAACCGTTACCTTCACCGGTTTCCCTTCAAGATGTTGACAGCGAAACGCCTTTTCGAATGCGTTCGTCCACACGATTGGTTTGCAGCGATCGACCTGAAGGACGCCTACTTCCATGTCTCCATTTTGCCTCGACACAGACCGTTCCTACGGTTTGCTTTCGAGGGGCGGGCATATCAGTATGCAGTTCTACCATTCGGGCTATCTCTGTCCCCTCGCGTCTTTACGAAGATTGCCGAGGCAGCCCTTGCGCCCCTTCGGCAGCACGGGGTCCGCATCCTGAACTACCTCGACGACTGGCTCATACTGGGTCCCTCTCGAGAGCAGGTTTGCGGACACAGAGATCTGGTGCTCCATCACCTAGCCCGTCTGGGCCTTCGGGTCAACTGGGAGAAGAGCAAACTTTGCCCCGCGCAGAGGATCTCTTTTCTCGGTATGGATATCGACTCGGTCGCCATGTGCGCGCAGCTTTCGAGCGAGCGCGCGCAGTCTCTGCTGACTGCCCTTCGACAAGTCGAGGGCCAGAGTGCGGTTCCACTGAAACATTTTCAGAGGCTCCTGGGGCATATGGCATCTGCAGCCGCGGTAACGCCGCTCGGATTGCTTCATATGAGACCGCTTCAGCACTGGCTACGCGATCGAGTCCCGAGATGGGCATGGCGGTCTGGCACGCTCCGGGTACTAGTGACTCGGGCCTGCTTACAGACACTCACCCCGTGGTCGAACCTCAAGTTTCTACGGACCGGAGTGTCCTTAGAACGAGCTTCCAGGCATGTTGTTGTGACAACAGATGCATCATCCACGGGCTGGGGTGCCATGTGCAATGGACAAGCAGCCGCGGGCTCCTGGACAGAACCCCAGCGCCTTCTGCATGTCAATTGCCTCGAGTTACTGGCTGTACGGTTCGCCCTGCACCGCTTCCGAGCGTTGCTGAAGGGTCAACATGTGCTAGTCAGGACAGACAACACGGCCGTAGTAGCGTACATCAACCACCAGGGCGGTCTACGCTCCCACCGTATGTCTCAACTCGCCCGCCATCTCGTTTTGTGGAGTCAGAAGCGCCTGAGGTCCCTTCGTGCTGTCCACATCCCTGGAGACCTGAACTGTGCAGCCGACGAGCTGTCACGGTTTCAGCCTCTCCCCGGAGAGTGGAGACTCCACCCCCAGACGATCCAGCTGATATGGGAACGGTTCGGCGACGCACAGGTAGATCTGTTTGCCTCCCAGGACTCTTCCCATTGCTCCCTGTATTATTCCCTGACCGAGGGCACCCTCGGCACGGATGCACTGGCGCACAGCTGGCCGTCCGGGCTACGCAAGTATGCGTTTCCCCCAGTGAGCCTTCTTGCACGGGTACTGTGCAAGATCAGGGAGGACAAGGAGCAGGTCGTCTTGGTCGCCCCGCTTTGGCACGGCCAGACCTGGTTCCCAGAACTCTTACTCCTTGCGACAGCCCCTCCCTGGCCTATCCCTCTGAGACCAGACCTTCTGACTCAGAGACGGGGCACCTTTTGGCACCCGCGTCCAGCGTTCTGGAAGCTCCACGTGTGGCTTCTGGACGGGACACGGCAGGTTTGAGTAGCCTTCCACCTGCGGTGGTCGCTACCATCACTTCCGCTAGAGCTGAGTCTACGCGACGTCTCTACGCGTTGAAGTGGAACCTCTTCGTCACATGGTGCTCTTCCCGCCAAGAAGACCCCTGGAAATGCCCGATCGGGTCCGTGCTATCGTTTCTCCAGGAGGGGGTGGAGCGAAGGCTGTCTCCCTCCACCCTGAAAGTGTACGTGGCCGCAATATCTGCCTACCACGATCTCCTGGGAGACAAAAAGGTAAGTCAGCACGACCTGGTCATCAGGTTCCTGAGGGGAGCGAGGAGACTGAATCCTCCTCGCTCTCCTCTCGTTCCCTCTTGGGACCTCTCAGTAGTCTTAAGTGCTCTGCAGAGGCCTCCCTTTGAGCCTTTGCGGTCGGCCGAGATTAAGTTCTTGTCTATGAAGACGGCTCTGCTGACCGCATTGGCCTCGCTTAAGAGGGTCGGGGACCTGCAAGCATTTTCGGTTGACGAAGCGTGCCTTGAGTTCGGGCCGGCTAACTCTCACGTGATCCTGAGACCCCGGCCCGGATATGTGCCCAAGGTTCCTACCACTCCGTTCCGAGATCAGGTGGTGAACCTGCAAGCGCTGCCTTTGGAGGAGGCAGACCCAGCCTTGGCATTGCTCTGTCCAGTACGCGCTCTCCGTGCCTACGTAGACATGACGCAGTGTTTCAGGACCTCAGACCAGCTCTTTGTCTGTTATGGTGGAGAGCGGAAGGGAAGTGCTCTCTCAAAGCAGAGGTTGTCTCACTGGGTGGTGGACACCATTGTTTTGGCTTACCAGCAGCAAGGTCGACCATGTCCCCTTGGTGTGAGGGCACACTCCACCCGGAGTGTGGCCTCCTCTTGGGCTCTAGCGCATGGCGCCTCGCTAACAGACATCTGCAGAGCTGCAGGCTGGGCGACACCCAACCAGGCATGTGATTGGCCAAGGACAAAAAAGCAGGAAAATATACTGAGAGCCCCCATCACAAACCCCCCCCCCCCCCCCCCCCCCCCCGCCGATCAAAATGGTGGCGGATCAATATGGACAGTAAAGCAGGACCCATAACAACTTATTTGAACAAAAAAATACATTTTATTTTATTGCAAGATGTGCAATGTGCAACTTTTTTTGTACAGTATGAAAAATAACAAATTATTTGGTGGATGCATTTTTACCCAACTTTAACAGCTAAATGTGCAGTTAGCACACTGGTTCTCTAATTTTGCTAAAGCAATTGAGTGAGAAAGTGTTTCCCTCAACTTG
This sequence comes from Gobio gobio, assembly GCF_949357685.1. Classification (NCBI taxonomy): domain Eukaryota; kingdom Metazoa; phylum Chordata; class Actinopteri; order Cypriniformes; family Gobionidae; genus Gobio; species Gobio gobio. The sequence continues at coordinate 27,457,791 of NC_137108.1, read as the reverse complement.
GAGAGTCTCCAGCAACCAGCTCCATTTGAACCGATTCTTGACCCCCTGTTCGATAGACTTTAATTCAGGGCTGTTCAGTGCTAGCTTGGCCATGAGTCTGTGTATGCTGGAAATCAAAAATAATGGAAAATTTTCATTAGAATGTAAGAATCCATATCAGAAAATATATAATTTTTTACATGTTTGACTATGTACTGTATGTCTATCCGCTCTTCAGAAAGGTTGAAAACTAGAGCAGAGGTGCGCGAGCGCAGAATGGAATAACACTTGCTATAGCTTAGAAAGTTAATACTTTCCATGTCTGCTCTGCCATTAAACATATTGGATCCACAGGGTCACTGGGCTCCTCATGTGAACAGACAGGCACAGAAGTGCTGCGCGATTAAACTAAAACACCAAATAGACTTATGTCCCTCACATTAACCCTTAAATGCATACCTCGGGTCGTTAGTATTTTTTAAAGTTAGACATCCACCTTCTTAGTATTCCTCAATCAATCCATTTTAAACAATATAACAAGAAAAAAATAATAGAATTATAATTGAATGCCTGTTTTTTTCACTAGTTTTTTGTCAAAATGTATAGGATCGCTAACGATCCGAGGTGTGTAGGATTGTACATATATTTTTTTTGCACAATGATAAATGAATCTATAATGATGAAATAGGTGTAATTCACCTTTATTCCACAGGGTGGCGATGTCTGATACACAATGATGAAGTGACGTTTCACTCATAGTTACCTCTGACAGAAAACGAAACAATAATAATTATAATCTGCAAAACTTGAAATGGCTTAGTGATTTACTGCAGAGAGCAAGTGCTGAACACAATCAAATATTAGTATCGCTGTCTCTGATGATGGATGTGGTCAAGAAGCTGTCAGTGAGCAAAATATTGATTTTGAAGACGTTGAAAACGAGTTGGAGAATAAGCGTGAAATCGCGAATATGAGGCAGATGCTGAATGTACTGATATGATGATGGTATTAAACATCTGCTCAAACTGAACCCTTCCAAGCTCCAAAAGGTAACGAAATACGTTTTATTTTATTCTCCTGTAGCTGTTACTCTAACATCAGGAGTTTTATATATTATCGCGAGTCGCGACAGGTAGAGGTCTCTCCATGTTAAATTTAGATCCGGGTCGCTAACGACCCCAATATGTAAGAATATTTGGCGAAACATGCATTTAAGGGTTAAGCTATGGAATGGCTTCAGATGACTTTGTCACCCAAACTGACGTGAAAAAGCGGGGGGCGCCGAAAAGCGCGCTGTTTGCTATAGCTAGTGCTAGCAAATACAAGTAACGTTAGCTGCTAAGTTAATGTTAAATGCAGCTTAAACATCCTGCCATAGTGGAAAATCAATCAAAATCGATCATCTAATCAATCGACAACAAAGTAAAATTAGTAACTTATAGGTTATATATAGACACAAGCAATAATACATACCCAGATCATCCGATCCGGCGATGTTCTTGTCACGATACAGTCCTTGTTGCGCATCCCGCGATTGTGGTTCCGTCCCGGGTTACATGGTGACGGCTGTGAGATGACGGCCAATCCCCCCCCCCCCTTTTTTTTTTTTTTTTACAGATCTGCATGATTCACGTAGGTCACATTTTCAGGTCGGAAAATCCGGAATTCCGGATTAATCCGGAAAAATCACATCCCTGCCAACACATTCGCCAGATTCTACAATCTCCGAGTGGAGCCAGTGTCCGACTTTGTACTCGCCCCCCCGAGGGGCCGGTAATGGACCACGCTCAGGTGTCTTCGCTTGCTCGCCATTCCACTCCCATGACTGGATACGTGCGATATTTTCCTCAGGTGAGCTCCCCGAGAGCCCTGAGCTCCTCCAGCACTGTCGACGCCGACATCAGTTCAGTCTGCCCTTTCGAGCCCAGACCCTCATGTCCGGCCAGGTGCTCCGTGTGCATGGTTCCCCTCTGGCGACCCCCACACGAGTATTCCCACCGTAAGCCTCCTCAGTGAGCAGGTGTCTTTCCCTTGGCAAGTCCCTGCCACCCCTAGGGTTAAAAATCCACCTTCGGCTGGTACCCTAGAGATCTTCCATATGCAACCCTCAGCGGGTCATATGTGTATTCTCTAAGTCCTCCCTACGGTAGGCACCTTGGCATTCCCTCACTGGGATATGCTTCCCAGTGTACCTTGGTAATCCTGTGATAAGTGGGAGTCCTAGGGCCTTAAGTGGCGGGATCTCACACTTACGCAGGGCACTGGATGACAGCTGAGTGGCGCTGTTTTACAGGTTCCCCCATTCGTTAGTCACTAATGTACGTCGTAGTGACTGAACGAAAGGGAACGTCCGGTTACGTATGTAACCCTCGTTCCCTGAGGAGGGAACGGAGACGTACGTTTCCTTAGCCACGTCAGCTGTGCTGCCTGGAACGCGAGGAGTTCAGTCTTGGCTCCTGCAGCAGTAACATAATGCGATGTTCGCAGCGTACTTCCTTATATACCCACGAGGTGGGGCGGAGTTACGCATGCAAATTCCGCATGCCCATGGCATTGGCACTGCCATTGGGCGCTGTTGAATACGATGAAGATGATTGGCTTCTAAGCGAAACCCCCATTCGTTAGTCACTAACGTACGTCTCCGTTCCCTCCTCAGGGAACGAGGGTTACATACGTAACCGGACGTTTCTATATTAATATATTTTAAAATGTAATGTATTCCTCTGATGGCAAAACTGAATTTTCAGCATAATTTTCAGCATCATACAGTCTTCAGTGTCACATGATCCTTCAGAAATCATTCTAATTTGCTGGTTTGGTCCTCAAGAAACATTTATGATTATCAATGTTGAAAACAGTTATGCTGATTAATATTTTGTTAAAAAAAAAATTCTGGATTCTTTGATGAACAGAAAGTTTAAAAAACAGCTTTTATTTGAAATATAAATCTTTTGTAACATTATAAATGTCTTTATGATTCACTTTTAAATAATTTCTTTATAAAGCCCCAAACTTTTTAACGGCAGTGTGTATGTTTCTGTAGAAGTCACCTATAATCCTGAAGTCTCTGTTATTATGGAAATGGGAACAGATGTTTAGACTTCTTACGTGTTTAGACATCACAATTACGATATGATGTGCACTTAAGTGATTTTGAGTCATTTTTCTTAATTTCATATTTATCAAAGTCTTTTTCTCCCAAAAAAGCATTTTTACCTCTAATTCTCCGTAATGAAGAGGAAAGGATGCACATTAGGTGAATAATTGATGCTGATCTACGTGTTTTATCATTTTTATGCAGCCAGCCTGCCACGGAGGATGATGAGAAATGTTTGTCTCCTCATAAACCAGCTAAATGATTCGGGTTTATGCTTAAAACTAAATGGCACTGTCAACATTCACATTTACAGCTAATTATGATCCATAACAATTTGCTTCAGCTATACAAATTTAATTTATACACCCCGAACTCAGGGTGTGAAAAAGTAACATATTTCCCAGACGTTAATTGAGCCGCTCATGTGTGTACTTGTAAATACATTTATTCTGATAATAATTTCTGAATGCAGATAGTGAGTCCAAGCTAGCTTAGCTAGATAAAATGGGATGTTTTTGCAGTAGAGCTGCTTTAGAAGAAGAAACTGCATCAAAAGAACAAAGAAAACTCATCTGTTTTCTAATCCTCCTAGACTTTTTGCTCAGATCAGTTTAATTTGGTTCAAGGCAACTTCCTGAAATGCCCGTGGGTTGAAAATGAATGGGATATATATTTCCATGTGAGCAGTTGCTGTTGATCTAATTCCTAATAAAACTCTAACAAGAGTTGTTAAACACTTTGTCGTCCTGAAGTATGTGACATATACAGTAACACCAGGCAGTGTGTCATTTATCTGTGGAACCAGGAAAACTTTCATTCTCTAGCTGATTTCCTGGTTTTGTTCCTTATGCCTTCATGGTATTTAGAGGATAGTTCACAACTTCCTGGTTTCCATAAAGGATGGTGAGGAATTTAAAGTGAGGTCCATAAAATTTCCACTGGTACTGAGCACATGGAATATGATGTCACGACTATTGCATAGGATGGAGCTGTTTTCAGAGCCATGGATAGTGCCTAGTGTCATGGATAATAGCCCTAGTGTCAGAGTCTATTCCAGCACAGAAATTGACTCTAGTTGTCGACTCCGTTGCTGCGTCTGAAATCGTTCACTCATGCATAAGAGAGCTGAAGCTGTCGCAGAAACAACATCACAGTCTTATCCTACATGTACAATAAAAATTCTGTTGCCAGCTTTGTGGCTTCTTCGGTTTTATATAATTTGGTTTGTCATGGTATCCTAATTCGTGTTAATTAAAAAAAAAAACTTTAATAAATGTACATTATTGTATGTATTTAGACTAGATATGATTTTTTAATATAATCTTGAAATATCCTGTCCTAACAGCTTTTTTTTTGCGCTATTGCAAGAGAAGACAACGCATTTATCGCCCTCACCCGAACATTTGGATGAATTAGATTCATTCATTGAAGAATACATTACCTTCGCTCTCGTTTTTTCAATGCTGAAAAAATATTTGACCAAGGCTTTTTCTCGCGACTTTTACCCCTTGGTAGTATTGGCAACTTCTGGGAAAGGCATCATTTCAAGGTAATGTCAACTCTAAACTGGACTCATTTGGCCAGTCGCGCTAAAAGTGTGTTGTTTGAATAAAGGTAGTTTTAGGCTTTGTGTCGGAAAATTAGAATAGCCTACATTATAATGACGTAAATCTTGTATTCTGATATTTAAAGTAAAGGAAATTGATTCAGGAGTCAGGAATCGGAGTCGACTGCCATGGACTAAATCCTCAAAAAAAAGCAGATGTCAAATTTGTTAAGATGATCTGGTGTGGTAGGTTTAATTTAATGCCTCTTAAGGGCTGACAATTATATCAAGGAATTTACCATTCAAAGACAGGCTAAAAGCAAATGAAATCAAAGATTGGTGGCTTATAATAAACACTTGCTTTTGTTTTGAAGGTGAACCTGAGATTGAAGCTTCAGTGAATGAGTTTGTTGCTAAGGAGGGAGAGATGGTCACTCTCAGCTGCTCTGCTCTTGGCTATCCTGCTCCACAGTTCAGCTGGAGCCCTTCTGGCAAACAGGTGCGTGTGTGTGCTCAAAAAAATTGATTGTTTTGAGCTTGATCTTTACATCATTGAAAACAGTATTCATTGTATTTTTTTATGTTATTCATCTGTCTGTTTGTCTGGGTGTAGTCAGTGACAGTAATGGGGAACAAGGTGATCAGCAGGGTCACTCTTGAGGCCACAGCCGCAGTTCTGAAGGGTGGTGTGGTTTGTGAAGCAAGCAATGAGCATGGAAACGTCAACAGGACCTTCAAGGTGTCCACCAAATCAGGTAAGTGCTTCCTACTCATACAAACTGAGGCAATGTTAAGATTGGAATGCACTGGGTAAATATCAGACAGAAACTTCCAGTTTTATCTAGTTTGGTTGGCCTATATATAAACCAGCAGCAGGTCAGCAGGGTTGCACAAATAGAACCCCAGCTTGATATGCTGTATACTGCCTAAGGTCGCATGACCTTATTTTTGTATGGTTAATTCAGCCTGTAGCAACCAGATATATCAGTTGCATACTGTTATTATGAATGATTATCCCATTTTGTGTAAGATGTTTTGGAAATCTGCTCAAATAATTAGTTGAGAAGGTCTTAAAAAACATGGTTCATTAAGTTAATTTAATACACTGAAAACCGAAGGTAAAGTGCCCAGTGGATTGTGGGATATCGTATCTTATGCATGCAGTGTGCTCTGGCTGTATACTGCACTTTTTGGAAATCATCCTGAACTGATATATAATTTTTAGAGGGTGGGATTATGGGCAAATAGTTCAACATCACTATGTAAAAATACTATATTCATGAATATTAACTAGCTTGCACTGATGTTGCTTGGTCTAATCTCAAGTCATGTTACCTAATGAGCCAATCAATTCACCTCGATAGTATGTATAAAAGTATAATCTGCGCAAATGTGCTTGAGTTGCATGGCCTTGTAGACACTTCAGAATCATGTCCATTTTATGCACTACTGATCAAAAGTTTGAAGACTATAAGAATATTTTTTTTACATTTTCGCAATAAATATCTTATTATGCCCACAAGGCAGCATTTATTTGATCAAAAATACTGTAAAACAGAAATATTGTGAAATATTATTACAATTTAAGCTGTTTTCTGAATGTTAATATTATTTCTTAGCCTGACGTCGTCATACTCAATTGTAGTCAGAATATGAGTCTGATACTGCTCCGTTGGGCTGTGATTATGGGGCGTGTTTTAACCGAACCAGGAAAGACCTCAATTGGATAGACCTACAACCAATCAGAGCAACGGAGCGACGCATAACGTTAATTGTCAAATGTCAACAGAACTCAACTGCACTGTGTTGCCAAGTCCGCGGGTTGAAGCAACCCCAATTATGTGACATACAGACCCAGGAATGCGATTTTTAGCTGCCAGTCCTGCCAAAATAACATATTTTACCTCCCAAATGTCCTTTTTCCCGGAAAGCTATTGGGCTTGTTTTTGGCTAGTTTTGAGGAACGTTAGCAATTGGGCGGGTTTTGTTGTAAAAACTTGGCAACCCTGTACCTGCACGCACGCACGCTGGAATAAGTAGCCTAACGTTAGAAGAAAAAGATGAGTGTAAACGATCTTTGCCTGTGTTGTAAAAAAAGAATTTAAGGATACACAGAGTACTTACCAACGCGATCATCATTTCTGAGAGAAATAGTAAAGGTGAATGTATATACGAACAAGTTCTCCGTTTAGGATTAGAACAAACTCAACCCAAGCGCCTTTGATGACGTGGATGATTACTTTAATGTTGATCATCTGTCCATCATCGTCTAAAGCCCGCCCTGACAATTTCATTGGTCCGAACAGTTTCTGTTCGGGCATAATTACTTCTCTATGGATCAAGTCCAGACCGAACTGCCCAAGTAAAAATGTTGTGGGCGGGGCTAAGTTCGGCTGGCATCCAGGCTAATTATTTCTGTGATGGCAAAGCTGAATTTTTAGCATCATTACTCCAGTCTTCAGTGTCACATGATCCTTCAGAAATCATTCTAATATGCTGATTTGATGCTCAAGAGAGATTGCATATTAAAATCTATGTTGAAAACATTTGTGCTGCTTAATATTTTAGCGAGAATCGTGATTTATTTTTCAGGATTTTGTCCCCCCTTTTTTAGCATAGCATATATGTGACCCTGGACCCTATTATTAGTAATATGCCTTGCTAAGGACTTCATTTGGACAACTTTAAAGGCGATTTTTCCCTCAGATTCCAGATTTTCAAATAGTTGTATCTCGGCCAAATATCGTCATATCCTTAACAAACCATACATCAATGGAAAGCTTATTTATTAAGCTGGCTTGGAAGAGCCAACTTACTGAAATCCTAAACTTCTAACTTCTTAAACTTCTTCTTCTTCTTCTTCTTCTTCTTCTTCTTCTTCTTCTTCTTCTTCTTCTTCTTCTTCTTCTTCTTCTTCTTCTTCTTCTCTTCTTCTTCTTCTTCTTCTATCTATCTATCTATCTATCTATCTATCTATCTATCTATCTATCTATCTATCTATCTATCTATCTATCTATCTATCTATCTATCTATCTATCTATCTATCTATCTATCTATCTATCTATCTATCTACCTATCTATCTATCTATCTATCTATCACAAATCACCTTCAACACTTCCTAGCCACGCCCTAGCAACCATTATCAAGCACCCTAGCAACCCAAATCCACAGAGGGATAGCTTCACATCTGAATGTCATAGAGGCATGGGGGTTGGTTTATATCATTCATACTGACAAGCAGCCTTTGGAGTATCATCATTGGATGCTACCAAGCCACTCCATAGCAACCAAACAGAGTACCCTAGCAACCATTTAGCAAGACCTATATCTCTGCATCAGAACATCATAGAGACATGGGGGCTGGGTCTTTTGGCTCATGCTAGCAAACTGGACTTTCAATATGTTACACATGCTAACAGTGAATAGCTACATGCTAATAGCAATTAACTTAGGGTTAGAACATGACAAAAACAAATCAAAATGTGTGCTAACATCATGCTAACAATATGGTAATCATGTTAGCATCTAGCTAGCATCATGCTAATTGTGTTAACATTATGCTAGCTTGATGCTCATCATGTTAACTTTTGGTTAAAAACATACTAGCAACATGCTAATCATGTTAGCATAATGCTAACAACATGCTAATTGTGTTAGCATCATGCTAGCAAACATGCTAATTGTGTTAGCATTCTGCTAGAAACATGCTAATTGTGTTACCATTATGCTATCAACATGCTAATTGTGTTAGCAAACATGTTATTCATGTTAGCTAATAATGCTAACATCATGCTAATCATGCAACCAGCCTGAGTACCCTAGCAACCACATAGAAAGACCTTAGCAACCACACAGAGTACCCTAGCAACCGCATGGCAACCACCAGAGAAACCATCCCAAGTACCTTAGCAACCGCATAGCAACCACCCTAGCAACCACATACACCCCAAGTACCTTAGCAACCACATAGCAAACACCTTAGCAACCACCCTGAGTACCCTAGCAACCACATAGCAACCATCTGAGTACCCAAGCAACCGCATAGCAGGTCTAAACTACTAAATAAAACTATTTCAAACTTTAAACTTTTCAAACTATTTCAAACTTTAAACTTCAAACTATTTCAAACTTTAAACTTCAAACTATTTCTACCTTTAAACTTTTCAAACTTTTTCAAACTTTCTGGTCCGGTTTTTCCAAGCCAACTTAAAGTTTGTCTCGACAAACTTTTTAATCTAGTTCAACATTATGACCCTTATGACTGGTTTTGTGGTCCAGGGTCACATATTTGAAATAGAAATCTAGAAATGATCCCAAACTATTTGTTGTATTTACAAAATTTTTACATCACAAATCCAGAATGATTCTCTAGAGTCTAGACCTTTGAAATTTCAACAATTTAACTTTAATATACAATTTGAAATAACAAATGGTGTTCTCTAAACCTCATTCTTTTATTTCTTCTGTGCAGATGTAGACAAAGTCACCGATGCCAATGCCACTAACCGAGGTAGACACTTGTCCCAGCTCTCTCTGCTCCTCCTCTCCCTCTCAGGACTCTTTCTTGTACATACTCCGTGATCTAACTCTTCAGCTCTTTACACTGTATATTATGTATTGTTACCAAACACTGTGTATATTGTATATTGTATTACGTATGTGATCTTTGTATGATGTCTGTCCTCTATTTTGTTGATGCTGCACCTTTAACTTTTCCCTAATTTGGGACAATAAAGGATTCTGTTCTATTTTACCTTCATCTCTTTCCTTCCTCTCTGTGTCTGGGGTGTTTGTCTCTAAATACCGATGTCCTTTCCTTCCATTCTTGGGCGTGCTGTCAAATGTTTAGCTTGTGTGGTCACTTTAGAGTGTGTGTGTGTTCGTCTTCATCTCATCAATGGGCCTCGTTATGTGTGTGTATGTGAGTTAATGCTGGATTGTTTTTTTTTAACGTGTGCTGTTCAATGGGACTCAATTTTCTCTTTCCCATAATGCTGCTCGAAGGAAACCCCGTGTTTAAAACAGGTCTGTATAACCCCTGCTGATTTTCTGTGTTTGCGTGTGAATAAAACGGTGTGTGTATGTATGCGATTGTCTGTTTGCTTAGCTGTGAGATTTTGTATGTGTGTGTTTGTATATCATTTCTCAATCTGTGACCTTATTTATCACAGATTACTTTATGGGTCTCACATTTACTGTCGACAAAAGAACAATTGCTTATTGTTCTGGTTTACTTCCTCCCCACCCTCCTCAACACACCCGTTCCCCCTCTGTGTCCCCCTTTCTTTTCCTTTTCCACCCAAAAGTATTACTTTTTCACACTCACCAATAACCATCAACTTCTCACCAACTCTCTTCTCGTTCACTCTTCTCAGCGGAGAAACAGCAGGGGGGCTCGAGTGCGGTTGTGATCGCCGTGGTGGTGTGCGTTCTGCTGCTTCTCTTAATGGTGGCTCTGCTCTTCTTCCTCAGTAAGAAGGGCAAGCTGAGCTGTGGGAAAAAAGACAAGAAGGATGTGTAAGTAAACCATGATAACCAACATTTGCAAACCACATGTCCACATATTCATTCTCTTGTCTTCTTTATGTGTCCTTCCTCCTTGCAGGGCATCTGGGGACGTGAAAGGTGGTATTGTGGTTGAGATGAAGTCCAATGAGAAAGAAGAGGCTGGTCTGTTAAACAAACCTCATGCAGAACAGGTGAGGGGTCAAAGACTAAATTTAGCACAGTGGTTCTGGTTTTGATTCAGAACTGATATATCATATCACACACACACACACACACACACACACACACACACACACACACACACACACACACACACACACACACACACACACACACACACACACACACACACACACACACACACACACACACACACACACACACACACACACACACACACACACACACACACACACACACACACACACACACACACACACACACACACACACACACACACACACACGGTGTCCGTGTTATTGTGTTATTTTTAATATTATTCTGTTAAAGTATTATTGTTTTGAATAATCTTTTAAAATTATTTATATTTTCAGTTTTCATTTTAAAATGAGATTAGGTTTAAAAAATTAGGTACTTTTGTCTTTTTTTTTATATATTTCTATATACCTCAATTTATTTTATTTTCACTTAGTTGCCGAGGTTCAGTTAGTTGCCAACATTTCTAAATTACTTTAACAAAAACCTAAATCGAATATTAATATTTTATTTCAGCTTTGTCAATTAATAATAAATATAATTTTAAAATGTTTAATAGTTTTAATTGACTATAACAGTTTAAATATATTAATATTAGCCTGAACTGCATAGCATGGATTTCTTTTTTAAATAATTTGACTTATAATTCACTGCATCAGTGTCACCTTTAAGAATTGTATTATTTTAGGCAGCTTGATGGCCTGTACCAACAGCGTGCATTCATTAACAACCTTTCCTCTTTCACAGTGTTAAAACAAAGAAGATCAGAGACAAATAAGAACAAGATCTCCAGAGACATAGAAGATGACGTGGTGGAATTAGGAGTGCTCTGATTGGAGGAGAAGAGAGAAGATGGAGGACAGGGAAGATGAATTCATTTTGGCTGTACAGTTTTTTTGTTTTTTAAGCGGAGGGGGGGGGGGGGGGGGGAGGTTCAGTTTAGAAGTGGGAGGGGCAATAAATGTAAATCTGGCATTATTTTGATAAGGGTGCCTACTGTGTCCTGATTGTGTAATCAAGCCAATCTTTGTCCAATCAAAATGACTGGGCAGTACAACTCTATGGAAAAAAGTGTGACTTAATGCAGCTCAGTGTTTATCTACCCAAAACAAGTCAGATAAGTCACTGTGGACACTGGATGTTGCTCTTCATACTGTGCTGCACCCTGGTTATGTTGAATAGTTCATGTTGTTGAATAGTGCAGTACAGCCTCTTTTTGCATTACACACTGCACTCACTTACTGTGTACATTTTTTTATTGTGAACTGCACACATGCCATTATCCCGAGTGGTAGACCCTACAGACTACTATACATTTTGGTCATGATCTGCATGGAGCACATATAGATGTGGTGAAATGATCAAACTCTGTTTTTCATATCATAGTCAAACTTTTGTGTTTTTGCCCATATTTTAGACCATGTCCAAAATTACACACTATAATATCCTAAAACCAAAAGCCTGTGGTGAGGCAAAGAAAGAAAGTGTGTGAGAATCCTTCTCAAACCATATATCTGAATGCACAGACACATTTAGCTCAAGTCTGAGAGTTGTGGAAGTGGTTCAGAACTACACAACTAACTCAATAATCTCATTTCCTCTGTACCGCACTGTATTTCACTCGACAGCTCGGACATGTTCAAAGACTTTAACCTAACCTTGTAATTATTAAACATGGGTTAGTAATGGGACAGGTCAGGCCTATCTTCTAGGTTTTTGTTTTTTTAAATGGTTCCTCACAGGCGTTAAGCATTCATTAGTTTATATATTCTCACCTTAACATCTCTTTTTGAATAATTAAAGTGCTTAAAAGCGATTGGAAAATATCTACTTAATGAGCACATATCTAAATGCACATGCTGTCTGAATATACTTTTCTTTTTTCTTGTACCAATGCTATTAATATCACTAGGTTGGCATTATTTATATATTTAGAGAAACATATCAAATTAAACACCTTCAGCCTTTTTTTTTTAACTTAAAAGTTGTTGCTCTGTGTTGAGTTCTGTCATCATTTACTCACCATCATGTCTTTCCAAACCTAATGTCTTTCTTCTGTGGAACACAAAAGAAGATATTTTTAAGACGTTTTTGTCCATAATTAAAGTTAATGGAGTCCAAACAATGCTGGATCACACAGATTTTCATTATATGGACAAAAAAAAAAAAAACTTAATCTATAGGTTTTCAATTACATGAAGTAAGTAGATGGTGTTAATTTTCATTGTTGGGTGAAGTATACCTTTAAATTCTGAGAGTCAGTAACAGTTGAGGGACACGGTCAGAATTTTCCCACTGTTGTTACAGAGTGATGATCTTTTTTGTTATTTATCAATATTGATACTCATTGCAGCTTTCATTTTTTTAAAACCAAAATATGAACATGGGGTGTAAAAATGATTTCTTTAAGCTCGTATGTGATGTTCCAGGGTTTTGTGTTTTGCATATATATGTATTTTGTATCTTTCTCAGTAATAATAGCACACTGTTGTTCAGATGGCACAGCTGGAACATTCTAGAATCACTATGTTGTTGGAACACCCTGTCATTTTTTCCCCAGGACCTAATGTTAAACAAAGGCATGAGCCTTGTTATTTGCTTCAAATAACAGATTTACAATATTCTGTTCTTTGAGCCAGGTCCTCTGCATGTCAGAGCAACACCTAGGGATAGTTTTTTTTTGAACATTTACACAATTTCTCAATATGACCATAGATTGAGCACATACATACTGTGCATTTCTGTACCAACAAAACAGTGATTCTAGACTTTCTAAGTAGCAGGTTAAGTACAATTGAATGAGGTTAAAGTGGACTGAGGAGAAATTACATTGGTAGAGGGTGGAAAAGGGTTTTGTTTGGATATAACAAACATACTTTTTTTTACCTACTGAGTCTTTGAGTTGAGTGTTAATGAATCAATATGTATTAATTGTCTATTAGACACATGGAACATGAGCTAATACATCTCTGAACATCTCAAACACTGGAAAAAGTATGATGGCCAGTTTGTAAAGGCCTCTATCTCAGACTCCTCGTGGAATATATTTTACTTTTTATCTTAATGCTATTTTTCACATTTAATGTTATCATTTTGCAAAATGTAGTCATATTTTCTGTCAATGCAATGTGTGATTTAGAATTATGGTAAATTTTTGCATACCAAGATATTTGAACACCAATTTTTTAGAATATTGTGAAAGAAAAAAAAGCTTTTCTTAAAGAGGGTAAAGGTTTCATGTCTTAACTACTGAATGATTTTGCAAATTTCGCCAGTATTGCAAGAAAGAAGAACACTGTTTTGAATAAGATGTCATACTTTATGGATGTCTGCAATTGCTTATGCCCTCTCGGTCTACTGTATATTTTGTGGTACGCATTTGTGAACTTTGTAGCTTGTCTTCTTCTGATTGGAACTGTGTAGAGTTTATACTGCCAAAAAAAACAACAACAACAAATCCCAAACTGTCTCATGTTTTGTGTCCAAAAAGTTCTAAAATTGTTGTAACCCTGAAGTAACATAATGGCTGAATCAGTTGAATATGTTAAACATTGTTTCTCATCTTAACATTCATCTCGAGTTTCCCTTTGTTCCCTTGGTTTCAGTATTTGTTCCTTACGTCTAATGATAGTTCAGATTGAACAGGCTTTAATCTTTTGTAACCGTCAGGTAAGTATATCATGTATGATCTTGTTAATCTTTAAATGATAATGCGAAACCCCCTCAAGGGATTTCTACATGTAAAGACACCTTGGAGGACATAAACACGCTTCCGTAATTGAATGATATTTAACTATGATCATTGCATTATGTAATCTGATAGGCGTGGGGTTTGGTTATTTCATCTTTGTGAGAATAAATGATTTAGTGAAATGCAGCTATAGGAGCCTTGCTGAGGATTGTGTTCACACTTGCAATTGAGTGTGGAGCGACACGATTAGAACGCTGCTTATCCTGCATATCACATCCTTAACGCGTTTAGCGCTAAAAGACAGATTTTCTTTTTAATTTGTGAATATGACATTTCAATTGTAGAAAAAAACATGAAAGTCACCAACTGTAGTAATGACAAGCTGACTGATACATTTTAGGCTTGTCACTTTAAGTATGGTTACATTAATAGAATTTCGCTGGCAAAAAAAGTAATTTGCCTATTGTCAAGAGTCCTACTCACAGAATTCGGTGTCAAATTCAGCAGCATTCTAACGGTCAACGTGGCCAACTTTAGTTTAACCCATTGCGAAAACTGCATTGGGAAATATTTCTTACTCGTGCGAAATTCACAATAAAGATAAATTGTTTGATTTCACCCATGAAAATGGGCAGAACAACGGTAAATGTGACAGGACCTTGAGCAGTCAGAATGTCTAGGTTACTAATGCAACCCCTGTTCCCTGAAGGAGGGAACAGAGACGTTATGTCAGAACTGAACTGACGAATTGGGATCTCGTCTGAGAGCCCAATCACCTTTGAGTGGTAACAGAACAAGCCAATGGACATTGGCAAGTGAGATTTGCATCGCTAACCACTCCCCATGTCACTGGTATAGAAGGAAGCTTGCAGCACTCACTCATTTAAGCTTTTCCTTCGGAGCCAACTGTTTCTTAAGAAGATTCTGCTCTGCATTCATCTATCATGTGGTATAGAGTACCCGGAAGAAGTTCAGCGTGCGTTGGTGTGATGGTGCGTCAGCGGTGGTAATTACCAAATTTAGTAAACGGACAAAACGCAGGTGTAGTGCTCTAAAAGTACCTTGATGATGTACTTGATGAATACACACCCTCAAGATAGTTATATCTTAAAATGTAGAGAGCTACCTACAGTGTATTTGGACAGCTGACACAGCCAATATGTCATCAAACCTTCGCCTTGTTCATCCTTGTCTCGGCATGCAAGGTGTCTGTCAAGACATTGACATTCCTCTTGTGTTGAAATGTGCATGTAAAGGGATCATTTCTAAATAGTAGTCCTACATACAGCCAGATACACCCTCAGGTGTGATTAACTTTCTTCGCCTGTGCTGTCCACTTGAGTTTGGGGAATGAGGCAGATATAGATTTAAGAAGCATCTGCAGATGCCTCTTAAATCATTGATTCTGACAGCTCATTCACCTGTCAGACTATCAGCGCAGGAACAAATGCATGTTAATGCAGTTTGATATTGAGATGAAAATACAGACAGAAAATGGAAATTGAAACCATAATTGTTTGCTTAAGAAAATATGTTTAATAGATAAGGAAATGACATCAGCCTTCCAACAGGCTGCAGTTGACAAATATTCTCATGTCATTTTATATCGGTATACATTCTTATCGATAGAATTAGGAAGGCTGCTTGGAGAATTATTTGAATAATGAGAGAGAGAGAGAGAGAGAGAGAGAGAGAGAGAGAGAGAGAGAGAGAGAGAAGATGTGAGTGAGTCAGCTATATCAGATGCTCTCAAGCACATTGCTGTGCATTTCATTTAGTGAATGAAGACTAATGGAGACTTCATCTAGTGAATGGCGTCTGAATCTCTTCCATTGATTTAATGATGATTCTCCCTCTTAAAAGCAAGTCCACCCTGTACTTCTTGGTAGTATGTGAGTAATTAAAGGTACTTTTTGACCCTCTAGCGGTTAAAAAATAAAACTGCATGCATTTTGCGGAAAAACATTGTTTTGGTTGTGCTTTGGCTCTGTGTTAGCCTGGATGCCAGCCGAATTTAGCCCCGCCCACAAAATGTTTTGCTCGGGCAATTCGGTCTGGACTCGCTCCATAGAGGAGTAATTATGCCCGAACAGAAACTGTTCGGACCAATGAAATTGTCAGGGCGGGCTTTAGACGATGATTGACAGATGATCAACAGTAACGTAATCATCCACGTCATCGAAGGCTCTTGGGTTGAATTTGCTCTTATCCTAAACGGAGAACTTGTTCGTATATGCATTCACCTTCACTATTTCTCTCAGAAACGATGATCGTGTTGGTAAGTACTCTGTGTATCCTTAAATTATTTTATTACTGGCAAAGATCGTTTACACTCATCTTTTTCTTGTAATGTTACTTAATCCAGCGTGCGTGCAAACAGGGTTTCCAAGTGTTTTTGCAATGTCGCGCACAATTGCTACTCAAAACTATATCCCAAAACAATAACTTTCCGGGGGGTTCTCCGGAAAAAAATGGCGTTTGGTTGGCAAAATATGTTATTTTGGCAAGGTTGCCTGCTAAAATTCGCATTCCTGGGTTTATATAATCACATAATTGGGGTCGCTTCAACCCGCGGACATGGAGAAAAACACGGACTTGGCAACACAGTGCAGTTGAGTTCTGTTGACATTTGACAACTAACGTTACGCGTCGCTCCGTTGCTCAGATTGGTTGTGGGTCTATCCAATTGAGGTCTTTCCTGGCTCGGTTGAAACACGCCCCATAATCAAAGCTCAATGGAGCGGTACCAGACTCATATTCTGACTAGAATTGAGTATGGCCACGCCAGGCTAGCTCTGTGTGACTGTGCAGAGAAATATGTTTTTTTCTCATAACTAAAAAAAGAGAGAGATTATTCTACGGTTTATAAAACATTCACTACCAGGCTTAAGATATTCTGGTTGTTATTAAGATATAACCAGTTTAGATGGAAATTATCTCAAGCTGACTAGCCGAAGACTTTATACTCATTAATAGACACTGTATGCATTTATAATGAACTCTGTTAGAGGGCTACATATGGCAATGTATCTGTTCAATAAAATACCCTACTCACCAGCTGAGTAATAAAAACGCCATCTCTACATCGCCTTTTACATTTCAAATCCCTCAGCTCTCACCATCTTCGAACAGCCAAGCCAATGTTGATTCTGGTTTTATTACAAGCTCTGTCGTGTTCTCTTTTTGCCAGCAGACTCTCCTCTGTTTGGCTTTTTTTAACTTCTTAACCCGCACCGGATCGTGGGCGGGGCGGTTGACGGAAGTGGGCGTGTGTGTAGTTTTATTTACTTTTGTTTTATACAAAATATTCAATCAACTATCACAAACTATGCATCATTTGAAAGCTAAAACACTCAAGATTCATGTTCTGAACTTGTTTTTGCAATAAATACACCAGAGAGGAAAGGGTTAAATGAAACGCTAAAGGACCGGCCATGTAAACATTAGCATAATATTAGCGATACTCATCTTTCATCTCCTGTCGTTCAGATCAGATCGAATCCAATAAACACCCGCATACATCTCTGTGTAAGGGTCCACTCTTCAAAATGCATCCCACTTTTTAATCCAAAACAACGAAAAAATAGGGAAAAAACAAAAAATCCTTCGTTGTTTGCAAGGGAGTTTTGAGTTAGCGTAATCAATCATGTCCATTTTCAATGAAATATCGATTCTAATCCGTTTCTGGCAAACTCCCCCTGCAAGAATAGTCTCTCCCACGTGAAATGGATCAACCCTCGTCTCTCTCCTTCAATCAGAGACTCTCCTGGGATGCATCATATAGAGGAAGCGCCTTACAGGCTTGGTGAGCTGTCAATCATTGCGCCCATGGTTTACGTTGGATAAAGGCACTCGGTGCCCAGCCAATGCCTTTCCAACAAAGGTTTGATTGATGGACTTAGTAACCAATCAAAAGGCATTATCTTGCGCAGTTTACGTAAGTAGGTTTTGGTGAATACTGTATGTGCGCTGGCTGCGCACTCTCTATGGCGCAACTGCAGTGGAGCGCGCAGACTCTTTTACTGACAGTTCTTATCAGCTAAATTAGTTTTTTACACTTTGTAATCTCTGTAAATAGTTGCTTTAGTTTTTCAGTAACTGTTTATCCATTATAATTAGCATTTTATTGCAGTTTATTGCAGATTTATTTGAATGAAAAACTACTCTTTACAATAGGAAATGTTCTGAAATAAATGGCCTTTTTAAAAGGACGCCTAGACTTTTCTTGACATAAAAGCTCACAGAAGCTACATTACTGAGAGAATCATCCTCATATTTGAATCATGACATGATTAGACATTCAGTTTTATATTTAAGTTATTTTCAGGCTCTTAACATTAAATTATAATATTTTTTTCCCTAAGTGAAAAAAAAAAACAAAAAACGTGAGTCACTTACATGTATATTTACATGTATATTACTCTGTTCCCATATTACTTTGAGTTATTATGACTCTTGGGTAGCAACATTTCAAGTGTCTAGTTTAAAATAAGACCAGATTTATGAATATAGACCAAAGGGTTTAAGAGCTGCAGACATTTTCATTTGGGTATATCGTTTTTAAAAGAATTCTCAAAAATGGGGCGCAGGTTAAGAGGTTTTTTAAAAGAGTGATTTCCCGGAGGTTCAAGATTTTGCATGCTCTATGCCAACCTTTCTTGCTTATTGTGACTACTAACTTCCTACCACACATTCCCATGGTGTAGCCATTCCTACACCACACACATCAAAGTAGCCGGAGCAACTTGTCTCTATTTACAGATATAACGGGACACGCATGCTCGAATGATGTATGTACACAATTTCCTGTGAAAACCATCCCTTCAGGTCTAAAATATACTTATGATACACTTATAAGGGGCTTAACATAGTGAATCATGGTAAGGTAAAACAAATTTTACAAGAAGGATGATGTATTGACTCTTTTTGAACAAAAAAATGACTTAGTGTACCTTTGATAGAGAGAAAGATGGTCCAAAAAATTCTGTTTTTGCTAGGAATCATTGTTTTGTTAACTGTGGTAACATGCTGAAGTTGGTTTGTTCTTGCACTTCTTTCATTGTTTCACTGAGCTAGTATAGCCCTTTTTTGTTAAATAGTAAAGCATGCCCTACTGGATTCTATAACGACATATCAGGCGAGTATATAATTGGTTAGTATACTAACCGAAGAGTGTAAAGATTAGCAAGTCTATCTGTGCAAGGACACCGGCAAGCACTTGAGTATTGCACTTTTTTCCATCGTCATTTCTACAGCTTGGTCACATTCGGTTTCTGTTTTTTTTTTTTACCTGTCTTAACTATGTGCTCCCAAATCCCTACTATTACTAACACTCGTACATTGCGTTACATGCTGGAGGCAGCGCAATCCTAACAACCTACGCACTTTACCTCTAGTACATTACTTTCTTTTCCTATGTGCCTCTGGAATTGTCAGTCTGCTGTAAACAAAGCAGACTTCATTACATCAATTATTAGTCATTCAGGCCCCAACCTCATGGCGCTGACTGAGACCTGGATCAGACTAGAGGACACTTCCCCACCTGCAGCCCTCCCCACTAATTTACTTTTTCCCACACCCTTCGCCTGAAAAGGATGGGTGGGGGTACTGGTCTGCTGAACTCCAATTAGTGGAAATTGAATCCTTTACCATCTCTGAGTGACAATAGCTCCTTTGAATTCATGCAATTACAATCACCCACCCCATTAAAATCCATTTTGTAGTTGTTTATCGTCCCCCAGGTCAGCTAGGTAACTCCTTGGAGAAGTTGTATGCGTTACTCTCATCCTTCCCTTAGGATGGCAGTCTTTTGGTAGTACTTGGAAACTTCAACATTCACCTAGAAACACCTCAGGCTGCTGAATTCCACACTCTTGCCTTCTTGCCTCGATTGACCATAAGCAAGCGTTACTCACAAATCAGGTGTGACTATTTATACACGCTTCTGCTCCACTGATCATACACTGTTAACTCCACTGCACACCTCAGATCACTTCCTTTTCACTCTTAACCTCAACTTGGCTCCTGACAAAACACACACTCTTCCACAGTTTACCTTTCGGCGTAACCTGTGCTCACTCTCAGCCTCCCAACTATCCTCTATGGTCTCATCCTCACCTGCCCTGCTCTCAGAGATTGAAGCTTTGAGACTGGCAAGAGCAGCTTACAAACCATCAGTACTCATCTTGCTAGATGGCAAACATCAGTACCTCACCCCTCCAAGACACTCTGAAAGACCAACCTGAAAGGTAAGACTTGAAATACTGGAGTGTGGTTCCTGTGATGCCCTTTGTCAATTAGGGTTGACAGGAGGATCTGGTTTGTGAACTGTAGTCAAAAGCAAGATGCATATTTTTCGTCAACACATGACCCATTATACTAAGACTTACTATTCTATTCTATTTTATTTCTAATTCATCTATTTGTTTATTCAAAAAAAAAAAAAAAAAAAAAAGCGGTAACACTTGTACTTACTATAGTAACAGTAAATTAGGCATAATTACAAGTAACTAACCCTAAACTAAACCTTACACTTTTTTCCCTATTGTTGGTCTGATTGCTTCTATTGTTCTCATCACTTGTATGCCACTTTGGATAAAAGTGTGTGTGCTAACTGATTAAGGTAAATGTTAAATGTAATTTTAGTACTTCAACTTCAACTTATTTGTTTTGGTTAGTTGCCAAGAAAACATAATTTTTGTCTAAGTTTTTCATGTAATATTTATGTTTTTTAATATCAGTTTTAATTTAATTACCAAAAACTTTTAAATAGTTTTAGTTTTAGCTAACTATAACAACACTGCCTGAAACCAAATTATGCTTAAAAATGAGTACTTATGATGATGAATATGAGTACCTATGGTAAAAATTGGTGATGATGAGATCACATGACCAGCTGAATACTACTGACTTTATCTCATTAACAGCCCTGTTACTGGAAACTTTTCAACCCTCTGCACTGCTTTTCCATTATTTTTTTTATGTAAACATGCATTAGACAGCCAATTTTATTGGTTGCACTTGTCTTGCGTCTTTTGCAGCATCTTGTGCATGACACAGCGTTCTAAACATGCAGCTCTCAGTTAAAAGTTAAACTTTTTTTATATATATATTTTTTGTTTTTTTGTTTTTTGTTCCACTGACTTGCTTCTTGCGTTAACAGCAAAATGTGTTCTGTGTGAACTGCCCCTAAAAACTTTTTAAAGTTTCTGTGGAACTGAGGGCAGCGGCACGATCTGCCTGGACATGGCGTCAGTCTGTGCTGTCCTGCTGTCATGTCATTCAGCACGTGTCTGAGAGAGTTCTGTCTCACATAGGCATGTAAAATAGTGCTTGGTATGACAGAGAAAAAACTGCATAACATTTGCATTTTTGAACAAGGTTATTTTCTTGGAAAAATTTAGCTCCTTCAGGCAAAGAACATCAAAATGCAAATATCGAGATATGACTAAATTACTGGTATGCCTTTACAGTTCTTCCCACACACTGAGGGCTGTGTTCCACTGACTCACTGATTCTTACCCATAATCCCTTTCAGTCATCGGAGGGAGCTTTGTGGCTTGATTTCATTGGGATTTCTCATAAACTGCTAATTGCACATCTGTGCGTGTGTGCGCATATTATATGTTGCATATACACTTAATTTGCTCCTTAATGACGCAGTGAGCATGACCTCCTCAGTTTGTCGTTATCCTCGGCCCTCCATTACATCCCCTGCTGTGTTCGGGTTCAGAGCAGAATGTTATCAAACCAGCCTTGAAGATTAGCAAAATTATCTCGCTTTGCTACTTCAAGTGAGACATTTTTTTTTTTAATTAGCTGCTTTTGTGATGAGTTTATTCTGTTTTAATTAGAGTCTGTGACTGATGAGAAGAAATTTCAGTGACACCCGAACTAGCAGGCGAAATGTGCGTATTATGGTTGTCAGTTTTTGGGAGGGAATTTCTCATGCTTTAAAGGAGAGATAGCAGAAAAGCCTTGACATTACTCACATAGCTGAACCATCTCTGTTTATCAGTACTACTCAGGCTTTAGTCCACCGCCGAGCACTCGTGGTGACCTGCCTGGCTCTCAAGAGTGAATGTGTTCCTTTCATATTTCTTCAAGTACATTACAGGGAGATTTGTTTTGGGATATCTCTACTTCCATTTAAAATTGTGTAGGATACGTTTGTGCACATATGGGGTTGTTTTAATGGGAGTGTGAATGAATGAATCCTTAAGTGATTTTCTATATCCCCTTATTTAGTTTGCACACACTGGTAGCGCCTAGTTATAGGTCTGGTTAGTTTCTTCTCCTCACTCATGGAGAGTAATGGTAAACCTCTTAGTAGTGTCTGTGAATATTTTTCACTAAAACAAGGAACAGGACAGCAGTATCAACATTCTTTTTTTTTCTTTTAGGTTTTACATTGTGCAATGCAAAGACAACCCCTTTGGAGTAACCTGGGGTTAAGTGGTTTACTGTAGAGCCTAATAATGGAATCTCATCAGTCTCAGGTCAACCAACCATTGGTATTAACATCCATCCCACTGTTTACACGTTATTAAACACGTTATTATTACACATGCTTTCAGGGACCACATATATAATTCACAACATCAGCTGTGCTTATGTATGAAAGGATCAAGGTTTGGCTCATTATCTATCTGTCTGTCTGTCTTGTATTAAAGATATCTGAATAACTTTGTTCATGAAAAATAAAGCCTTTTCTCTGTCACTCAGGCTGTGTTCTGCCTCAGGGTTTTGTTTGCAATGGGGTGAAAAGTGCTTTTACTGTAAGATCTGAATTCCTGTAAGTGCCATTATAAACAGCTGATGACAGGTATTGTCAGTTCTTTTGGACATTTTGATGTAGTGTATGTGCGCATGTGTGTGTAAATTACGTGTGAAGTATATCTAATCGCTTCTGCCTTTTTCTTGAGCACATGTTTTGTCATGTTAAGTGTCTTGAAAAATATTCTGGGTGGAAAATGTACGTTGTAATGCTGCATCTTTTGAACACACTGGATGTGTGTGCACATGTCGCACATCTATAGTACTGCTAATCATGCCTTTTATAGCAATGTATTCTCAGATTCACACACACGAGTGCAGCTTGTTCTACACAATTCTCTGTAATTTAGTCTCATCAGAGGTTGCCTCAGCTTAAGGAAACATGCTATTTAAAATGCAGTGGCAAAAATGAATTCATCAATATGGTTCCCTATATTCACTAGCAGTGGTTTAAATAATAAATTGAAAAAGAAATTGTCTTTAAACAAGAAGGAGAGTTTTATTGGTTATCAAAATTGGCTTTATAGACAAAATGTGTCTACTGCTTTTGGTATGCAGTAAAATAGTACTGATTAAATAGGGGGTAGATAAATATGTATCTTTGTGGCAGCAGGAGACAGAGTGCTACTATCACAGTGGTCGATTTGAGATGTGAGGCCGCTGTTTTCATTACAGGTCCTCTTCAGCTACATTTATGGTAAAACCGTTTGATCTCTCTGAATCCTCTACCAGCAAAAAGCCAAACTGAATGCAAAAGCAGCAAGACTGAATAGTTTAAATTCCACTCGATACAGAGGTGAGACTCTATTTTCCATTAAATTGCTCATAAAGTTTTGTGATATTGTACATTTTTGATGTCTGAAAAAATTCATCATAATTAGGCCTTATGTAAATATTAAGTTATACACTTTTTGATAAACTTTTTTTTTTTTTTTAAGTTGTATCAATCTTTTTAAAGTCACTGTAGAAAGAAAAAAATCAGTCTTGTCTTCTAATTGTGTTCTGGGTTTCAGTGTTATTTTAGTATTATTTATATAGTATTTGTTCCTATTTTGATTTAACTTTTATTTTACATATGTTCAGTTTTATTTTAATAATTCATAGTAAATAGTAATTTTAATATTCATAGTAATTTTAGTAGGCCTACTTTAGTATTATTTCAGTTAGTTGCAAGATAACACTGTTTGTTTATGTTTTAATTGATTTAATACTTTATGTTTTATTTCAATTAACAAAAATAATTTTAATAGTATTAGTTAAAGGGTTAGTTCACCCAAAAATGAAAATAATGTTATTTATTACTCACCCTCATGCCGTTCCACATGCCGTAAGAACTCAAAATTAAGATATTTGTCCAAGATCCATTAATGTAGCCTACTAAAAATATATTTAAATCAGTTCATGTGAGTACAGTGGTTCAGTATTAATATTATAAAGCGACAAGAATATTTTTGGTGCGGCAAAAAAAACTAAATAACGACTTATATAGTGAGTGCACACGTCTCACATCTATAGTATAAGAATTACTTATACAGGGTTTTGAAATCGGTCATCACTATATAAGTCGTTCAAAAATATTCTCGTCGCTTTATAATATTAATGTTGAACCACTGTACTCACATGAACTGATTTAAATATGTTTTTAATACATTAATGGATCTTGAGAGAGGACATTTCATTGCTGGCTATGCAGGCCTCACTGAGCCATCGGATTTCAACAAAAATATCTTAATTTGGGTTCTGAAGATGAACGGAGGTCTTACGGGTGTTGAACGGCATGAGAGTGAGTAATTTTTGAGGTGAACTAACCCTTTAAGAACCCTTTAATAAAAACAACACTGTAGGGGCATGACCATGATCTGTCTGCCACCATAGTTACTGATCTGTTACCATAGTTACTGATAACATTCATCATAACTGTCAGCTGTGTATCATTTATCACCCTGTTAAGTCCTGTATTTTCTGTTCTCTGCTGTCCGGTCTTGTTCAAGTATGGTTGTTTTTTGCTTGCTGTCTGAATGTGGATGCAACCTGTGGATATTAAATGAACTGTTCTTTTTCTTGCCTTTGTATGCAGCTCAACCTTGACAGAAGACCAGACCCAAAAAAGTGATATAGATTGCGGTGTGTTTTTGTTTTGCTTTCCCTCCTTCCTGTTAATCTTCCTTGAGCAGGGAAATCGCTCCCTTGAGGCACATGTGGCAGAATTCATTGACCTTACCAATCTATCACACTTCCTGGACAACTGCCTTTTTGTACATTCTTATTATTGGGACTCAATGCATCGACAAAGGCACAGTTGTCCGGGGAGGGACCTCGAGTGAGCTTTGCCGCACATGGAGTGGGTGCTGGCATCATGTAGATCATCTTTCACAGTCGGATTCGAAGATGACAACACCAGCCCCACTTCTAATACAAGGCCCAGCCAGGAACCTCAAGACGGCGAGGAACGGCAGCACGAGCCCACCGCAGACAGAGTGCCCGCCTCTACCGTGATGCAGGAGCCAGCAACGAAAGAAACGGCTGAGCGAATCATCGCCCCGGAGCCTCACATGTCTGCGAGCCGGCTGCATCATCTGACGCTGAGGGAGTTTGTGAGAAGTTCGGATGTGGAATGGAGCCCTGCCCACATTCCCACCTCTATGAGTGAGTTGGCCAGCACAAGGAACTGTTATTTTGTTTTTGGACAGGAAGATCCCCTACCCATTTTAATCCCTACCAAACCTGTCTGTTCTATTTTGGATTCGCTGGTCCCACCCAGCCTCCCTCTCCCACTTCCGCTCCAGACATTTGACCAGAATTTAGTTTTTTGCCAGTCCCTCTGTTCCTCCTCAGTCCCTTCTCCAGCCCTCAGCAATGTCTGCTACCCAGCCCTCACTGGCTCCCATCATTCCCTCAGTTCTTCATCAGCCTACTCTCAGTGGCGTGGCTACACCTGGGGCCTGCTGTGAGCCAGCTTCTCCTGGGTGTGGAGATCCCATGGCACCTACCCTCAGATCCTGTCATGCCACCTCGGCCCATCGCCCTGACTCCTCCGCCTGTGCTCCTTCCTCCCTCAATGTCAACAGCAACCATAGAGCTTTCAGCTCAGCCGGACTCCCTCAGACCATCGGCTATGCCTGGCTCAGACATCGGCATCACATCGCCATGGACTTGCGGGCCATTTGTTGCGCTCCGGCCCTCCACCCCTATGGCTCCATTTGGCTCTGCCTTTCCTCAAGCTCCGCCTCAGCCCTCAGTCGTTCCAGCCCCAAATCAACCCACCAGTACCCTCTTTCCCATCTCGGGGGGTTGTCACTGCGGCTCTGTCGTGGACTCAGAGACCTTCAGCATCACTCCACTCCTTCGCCTCGGTCTGCATCTAGGGCTCCACCTTCATCGGCTCCTTTACCTCCATTCATCCCCAGGGTGGCGTGGTGACCCTCACCACCATGGCTCCTCCCTCCAGCAACGCCGCCATGGGACACCGTTCTGGCTGTGGCCTGGAGCACCATCAAGCTTTTCCTGCTCAAGGCCACCCACTGGATAACACCACCATCTGCACCTCCCTGGACTTCCCTCGGTTCCATCCCTCTCCCAGACGACCATCCTCAACAGAAACTTTGCGAGGTCGCACCTTTCCGGGAAGGGGCGTTATGTCACTATCACTCTGTTTGGGCTTCTGTTCTGCACCATTTCCTGCCATTAGTCTGTCACCATAGTAACTGATCAGCTGTGTATTGTTTATCACTTTGTTTTGTCTCTGTATTTAAGTCATGTGTTTTCAGTGTCCGGTCTAGTTCAAGTATATTAAATGCTATTTGAACTTTTCTTCTTCATCTTTGTGCATTTGTATGCAGTTCAACAGTGACCGTAGGAAATTTGATAGAAAAAAAATTTTATTTGAAAAGAAACAAACAATAAATTACCACTATAACCAGGAGATTGTAACAGGAGCATTTATAGGCTCATATGAGCCATTTCCAATAATATTTTTTCCAAACGTTACGATTTTGAATAAATATTAAACATAAAATCACTAGGTTTTAAAATAAATTTTGTCAAGGTGAAGTGTGATGTACTCACAAAGTTTCATGAAAAGTTTCAGAAGCAGTCAGTCAGTGCAGCACAAGCTCACTGATTTTGGCACACTTCCCATTTTGTTCAATAAATAGTGCACAATAAATCTTTAATTTACAGTGTGCTGACGCTTTTTTTCCACACAAAAGTGTGAAAACTGATAGTTGAATTGAATTTTGCTGAGGAACACTGAGGGATGGTAGCCTGACGTTGTCATACTCAATTCTAGACTGCTCCATTGGGCTGGGTTTATGGGGGCGTGTTTCAACCGAACCAGGAAAGAAAATGCCTCTGCACTCAATTGGATAGACCTACAACCAATCATAGCGAGGCATAGTTGTCAACAGAACTCAACTGCACGCACGCTGGAAGAAGTAGAAGAAAAAGATGAGACGATCTTTGCCGGCGTTGTAAAAAAGAATTTAAGGACATGGAGTAGCCTACTTACCAATACTATCATCATTTTTGAGAGAAATAGGAAAGGTGAATGCATATACGAACAAGTTCTCCATTTAGGATTAGAACGAATTCAACCCAAGCGCAGACGTGCATTTTTATGTTACTGTTGAGCATCTGTCCATCATCGTATAAAGCCCGCCCTGACAATTTGATTGGGCCGAACAGCTCTTGTTCGAGCATAGTTGCTCCATAATGGATCAAGTCCAGACCGAACATCCCGACCTCAAATGTTGTGGGCGGGGCTAAATTCGGCTGGCATCCAGGCTAGAGGGATCACTAAGTTAAGTGGTCTAAATGTATTTATTTTTATTTATATCGTCTGTGGAAAGTGAAGGAACATAAAATGTTCATCAAATCATTGACCTCTTTCCGAGGGCTACGATAGGATGTCCTGCCTGCCTGTCAATGTATGTTTTTACATACACCCTAGCTTGCTATTGCTAGCCTCTCTGAAAATCGCCTACCCTACCTTTAAAAAAAAAAAAAGCAAAAACAAAAAGCCAATTTAGATTATCAGCATAAAAGACAAATGAGCCTGATGCATTATCCACTTATCACCAAAAATATTATTATGTTGGTAAACCTTGAGCTTGAATGAATGCTGTTATAATGAAACACAGGTGTCCTTTTATCTCAACACACTTGAGATCAATATAGTGGCTGTTGAAGACTCTAGATCACTCAGTCTGTATTAAAAGCCCTTCAATGAAACCATTAGAACAGAGAATCAGCGCTCATTTAGCGGCCTGGGGAAACAATGGAGGAAGGAGAGGTGGCATGGAGCAAATGACCACAGAGAGTTTACACAGCCACACGATAAACAGAGGTGGGTGCACAGTCTATTTGCTATGCAAAAGAGGGCGACAGAATCCTGCACCATTTATTAGTCACTGTTGCAACCGTTTAACTTGCTGTAAGTCTAAAACGAGGAATGTGTAATTAGACAGAATGGGAATACATATACAGTGTAGCTGATTTAGGGGAAATGAGACAAGAACAGATGGAGAGGGAAGGTAAAGTGAGATGAAAAAGCATTTACTGAGATTCAGCAGAATGTTTTATGGAGAGTATTTACACACTCCTTTAGTTTGAGATGGCAAAGACAAATAGAAAGAAAAGACCATTTATACTGCAGAAGCATTTGCTCTACATGCAAAGCACTTTCTCTTTAGAAATCTGTTGCTAATGTGCTTCAGTTTATTGTTAAAGACCAGACACAAGAGAGAGATGCATGGAAAAAGAGAAGTAAAGCATGCAGTGTGTGAGGTCTGTTGAATGATGTCCATCACTAGCAGGGGAATGTACATCCTGGTACAGTAATAAGTCTGCTTTCCATCTCTATTTTAGCATGAAATTCAGATAAACAGAGCGGAATTTCATTTAATGTGTGAGAGATTGTTGCACTGGTCTGTGTAAATGTGAATAAATGACAGATGTTATGCAGGTGGATTATAGCAATGGAAAAAAGAAAGGGGTACAAGATGTTTTTACAAAAATAAACAGACAAAAAACCGAAACAAAGATAGAAACAAAATAAGTTCATTTTATTTTAATTTTGGGGGTTTATTTGAAGTATTACGGAACAAAATTTAGTTTTAAACGTTTATGTTTTATTAAGCTTTTTTTAAAGAAAAGAAAATCTTAAAACTTGATTTCTTACAAAAATACTAAGGTTATTTTTAAGCTTATTGTTTGTTATTGAAAATTGTTTCATTGGTGTTGTTTTAATAATATATTTTTTAAAAATCAGTTTATGCTTAAAAAAAGAAAAAGAAAACTGGAAACTTGGTTGTTGTGCTTTTTTACTGGAAAACAAGAAATAATAAGACAATAATTATTTGCTGTGAATTTGACTGCTCAAACAGATGCATCTATTGAAAGACAGATTTGGGGAAAGGATGGAGTAGGCCAAGAGGGATCTTTTGGGATGGGTGATGGGTGGAGAAGAATGAGGTATAGCGAGAGAAAGAAAACAAGAGAGATAGATGACAGTGGAGGAAAGACAGATGGTGGAGTGACTCCAGTTTTGGTAGAAGTATTAATGGACACAGCTGTCACTTCTCTCTCTCTCTCTCTCTCTCTCTCTCTCTCTCTCTCTCTCTCTGTGTGTGTGTGAGCGAGCGAGCAAGTGCAAGAGAGACGTGCATGAATATTAGACACTCCTAAGTTGAGAATTTGAAACATTTCATTTTCATTATCTTTCGATAATCACTTTATTCCTGTTTCCCTCTTCCGTGTTTGATGGATCCCTGTTGCAACCTGAAAAGAAGAAATCAAGAGGTCAAGAAGTTTTGCCAGCAAAAAAGCTCCCTCTTTCTCCATTGACTGCCATTCAGAAGTAGCCATGTGCTCCAGGGCAAATGTGCTTTGACTAAAGTCTAGTCTATTTACTAAAACTAAGTGTATTTAATTATATTATATTAGATGTTTAACCAGTGGCCATTTTGTTTATTTATTTTGAAGCCACAATATGTAATTTTTCATCACTTATTCAAAACAAAGGTGTAGCTTGATGACACCTGGAGTTTGCTGAGCTTTTATTATGCCGCAGACGACGTTTCCACTTCTTCCGGTCATGCGTATGTGGGCATTTGAGTGTGTTGAAAGTTATGTTATAATGCTACTCCGTGCATTCGCTCAGCAGCTACTATGAGACACTTGTTGCACACTGCAGTAACCTAGATTGGTATTAGGCATGGTAAAAGATGGTACTCACGGTAAATCAAGAAAACAAGATTCAAACAATAAGACTTAAATTTGTTGAGCTATACGATTAGTTTTCTGTCGATGAATGTATCCAAACATTTGCTCACCTGTCTAATAAAACACGTAATATATATTAAAGCGTCTTTGGTGTTTCCATGGTATAAAATCGAGGGTACCGTGGGTAGAATGTCATTGATAGTCGACGCACAGACACGGTCCGTTTCCTGGTTAAAATTGCTTATTTATCTGGATTTAAACATTCTTGAAAACATTTGGGATAATAAGTACACAAGTCGACAAAATATATAACATTGTTCTAGTGGTTTTTGTATATTTTAATCCAAAAATCTTACATATTGTGCCTTCAATATAGGACTAAATAAACATACTTTTTTATTATTATTTAATACATTTAATAAATATTATTATTTATTATATATTTATTATGAACACGAATGCTAACAGACAGGAATTATAGAACCAGGGTTTCCACAGCCTTGGAAAACTTAGATAAATGAGATATATAGCCTAATTTTTAAAAGTGTGATATAAACCTAAAAAATATAATGGGAGGCATAGCCTCATTTTTAAAAGTGTGATCTAAACCTAAAAAATATAATGGGAGGCCTTGGAATCATAAATTAATAATATACATCTTCTGCCATCTAGTGCTGATAAAGGAAACAGCACAGATTTGTTCAAACATACATAGGTCATCTAATTAACACTGGCCACAATTTTTAGTGAGCTCATTAAAACCAAAGATTAATGCCTACCCCCCCCCCCCCCCCTCTCTCTCTCTCTCAGTGTGTGTGTATGTGCCTCATGCAGCATTAATGGCTTTTATCAAAGTGAATTAGGCATGAAGGATAGAAAACCTGAGGTATCCCAGTGGACTGCACATCAATGGAAAAACAGAGAAATGTAAAACACCCGCTCAACACCTGAGAGCAGAAAATTTGCCTGGAGACACTCCTCCAGATAAAGAACCCATTAAAGAAAGGACACATTAGCATAATTTTATTGTTTGATATTTCTGGTTATTAGATATATATTTTTCAGGTGTCTGCAACGAAACAAGTTTATATCACAGAGCCATAGAGAATCTCAGCGTCTCGGAGAAAGAGAGTGATAGAGAGATTGATAAAGACAGAGAGAAGGGAGGAAGACGGGAAATCTGTAAGATTCAGTTCTCACAAGGCAACACCCATCTGAAGAGTATTGGAATTGAAAATATAAGAAATCTGTGTAACTAAATATAATAATTATATATAATGTTTGATGCTTTCTTAAATTTGTAATTGATGACAATATTTTTGACAATTTTTTGCATGTGCAAGTGATGATTCTCTGTCAACAAATCAACGTTCTGCAATGAGCTAAGCTCCACCCTTTAGTACCTGACTACTGTGCCAGGTACCCCAACGGAAGGGTGCCAAAAAAATGGTACGGTACGGTTCGGAAATAGGGTACCATTCACAACTTCTTACAATGAAAATGGCAAACATTTTGCCTGACAAGCCAGACCAACATCAAGATGTTGGGTCTGGGAACTCACCATTGGCAGTGCTCAATCCGAGGGGCGGCATAAACGGTTGTCTTTCTGCACGTAATAGGATAGCGCTACAACCAACCAGAGCAACAAAGAAGGTGAAGCAGAGCTAGTCGGTAGTTGACTTTCGCCGTATCCGGTCGGCAAAACTCCGAACACATCTTCCTTTCAGAAGAATGGCTTCAGTGCCGTTCTTTGTTCTTTTCTCAAAGAAAAGCTTAACTCTAAGTCTTCCAGAGTTGCGGCCAATGCCGATTCAAAAGACCGCTGTTCGGCAGCTTCTTTGTTTACGAGTAGCATGCGAAACGTCTCGGTTACGGATGTAACCCTCGTTCCCTGAGGAGGGAACGGAGACGTAACGTTAGTGACTAACGAATGGGGGTTTCGCTTAGAAGCCTATCAACTTCGAGTTTTGAGAAAACGCCCAATGGCGTGCCAATGCCATGGGGCATGCGGAATTTGCATACGTAGCTCTGCCTCACTGCGTGAGTATATAAGGAAGTACGAGGCAATATCGCATTATGTTACCTGCTTGAGGAGCCAAGACTGAACTCCTGCGTTCCAGGCAACACAGCTGATGTGGCAAGGGGACGTTACGTCTCCGTTCCCTCCTCAGGGAACGAGGGTTACATCCGTAACCGAGACGTTCCCTTTCGTTCAGTCACTACGACGTAACGTTAGTGACTAACGAATGGGGGTCCCAATATAATCCCGCCACTCAGCCGTCTTCCAGCGCCCTGCGTAAGTGTGAGTTCCCTGTCGTAAGACTAGTACGGACGAAGGACTCCCACTTAACACAGGATTACCAAGGTACACTGGGAAGCATATCCCAGTGAGGGAATGCCAAGATGCCTACCCGTGGGGAGGACTTAAGAGACACATATGACCCGGAGAGGGTTGCATATGGAAGATCTCTAGGGTACCAGCCGAAGGTGGATTTTTAACCCTAGGGGTGGCGGGGACACGCCAAGGGAAGAAACCCGCTCACTGCGGAGACTTACGGTGAAATACACATGTGGGGGTCGCCAGAGGGAACCATGCACATGGGGCACCTGGCCGGACATGAGGGTCTGGGCTCGAGAGGGCAGACTGAACTGATGTCGGCGTCGACAGTGCTGGAGGAGCTCAGGGCTCTCGGGGAGCTCACCTGAGGAAAATAATCGCACGTATCCAGTCCGTGGAGTGGAGTGGCGAGCAAGCGAAGACACCTGAGCCTGGCCCATCACCGGCCCCTCGGGGGGGCGAGTACATAGTCGGACACTGGCTCCACTCGGAGATTGTAGAATCTGGCGAATGTGTTGGGTGTCGCCCAGCCTGCAGCTCTGCAGATGTCTGCTAGCGAGGCGCCATGCGCTAGAGCCCAAGAGGAAGCCACACTCCGGGTGGAGTGTGCCCTCACACCAAGGGGACATGGTCGGCCTTGCTGCTGGTAAGCCAAAGCAATGGTGTCCACTATCCAGTGAGACAGCCTTTGCTTTGAGAGAGCACTTCCCTTCCGCTCTCCACCATAACAGACAAAGAGCTGGTCTGAGGTCCTGAAACACTGCGTCATGTCTACGTAGGCGCGGAGAGCGCGTACTGGACAGAGCAATGCCAAGGCTGGGTCTGCCTCCTCCAAAGGCAGCGCTTGCAGGTTCACCACCTGGTCCTTGAACGGAGTGGTGGGAACCTTGGGCACATATCCAGGCCGGGGTCTCAGGATCACGTGAGAGTTAGCCGGCCCGAACTCCAGGCACGCTTCGTCAACCGAAAATGCCTGCAGGTCCCCGACCCTCTTGACTGAGGCCAATGCGGTCAGCAGAGCCGTCTTCATAGACAGAAACTTAATATCGACCGACCGCAAAGGCTCAAAGGGAGGTCTCTGCAGAGCAGTTAGTACTACTGCGAGGTCCCAAGAGGGTACGAGAGGAGAGCGAGGAGGATTCAGTCTCCTAGCTCCCCTCAGGAACCTGATGACCAGGTCGTGCTGACTTACCTTTTTGTTCTCCAAGAGATCGTGGTGGGCAGATATTGCGGCCACATATACCTTGAGGGTGGAGGGAGACAGCCTTCGCTCCAGCCCCTCTTGGAGAAACTCAAGCACGGACCCGATCGGACATTTCCAGGGGTCTTCTTGGCGGGAAGAGCACCAGGTGACGAAGAGGTTCCACTTCAACGCATAGGCATGCCGAGTGGACTCTGCCCTAGCGGAAGTGATGGTGGCGACCACCGTAGGTGGTAGGCCACTCAAACCTGCCGGGTCCCGTCTAGGAGCCACACGTGGAGGTTCCAAAGGTCGGGACGCGGGTGCCAATGGGTGCCCCGTCTCTGAGTAAGGAGGTCCGGTCTCAGAGGAATAGGCCAGGGAGGGGCTGTCGCAAGGAGAATGAGTTCGGGGAACCAGGTCCGGCCGTGCCAGTACGGGGCGACCAAAAGGACCTGCTCCTTGTCCTCCCTGATCTTGCACAGAAGCTGTGCGAGTAGGCTCACTGGGGGAAACGCATATTTGCGTAGGCCCCGCGGCCAGCTGTGCGCCAGTGCATCCGTGCCGAGCGTGCCCTCGGTCAGGGAATAATACAGGCTGCAGTGGGAAGAGTCGTGGGAGGCAAACAGGTCTACCTGTGCGTCGCCGAACTGTTCCCAAATCAGCTGAACCGTCCGGGGATGGAGTCTCCATTCTCCCGGGAGAGGCTGAAACCGCGAGAGCTCGTCAGCTGCGTGGTTCAGGACTCCCGGAATATGGACAGCACGAAGGGACCTCAGGCGCTTCTGACTCCATAAGACGAGATGGCGGGCGAGTTGAGACATGCGGCGGGAGCGTAGACCGCCCTGGTGGTTGATGTACGCTACTACGGCCGTGTTGTCTGTCCGGACGAGCACATGTTGACCCTTCAGCAACGCCCGGAAGCGGTGCAGGGCGAACCGTACTGCCAGCAACTCGAGGCAATTGACATGCAGGAGGCGCTGGGGTCCTGTCCAGGAGCCCGCGGCTGCTTGTCCATTGCACATGGCACCCCAGCCCGTGGCAGAGGCATCCGTCGATACGACAACATGCCTGGAAACTCGTTCTAAGGGCACACCGGCCCGTAGAAAGCTGAGGTTCGACCACGGGGTGAGTGTCTGTAAGCAGGCCCGAGTCACTTGGATCCGGAGCGTGCCAGACTGCCATGCCCATCTCGGGACTCGATCGCGAAGCCAGTGCTGAAGCGGTCTCATATGAAGCAATCCGAGCGGCGTTACCGCGGCTGCAGATGCCATATGCCCCAGGAGCCTCTGAAAAAGTTTCAGTGGAACCGCATTCTTGCTCTCGATTTGTCGGAGGCAAGTCAGCAGAGACTGCGCGCGCTCGCTCGAAAGCTGC
The DNA here is from genome assembly GCF_949357685.1 of Gobio gobio. Taxonomy (NCBI): domain Eukaryota; kingdom Metazoa; phylum Chordata; class Actinopteri; order Cypriniformes; family Gobionidae; genus Gobio; species Gobio gobio. The sequence goes on along the minus strand of NC_137108.1, from coordinate 27,422,862 downwards.
GCGTACATGGCGACCGAGTCGATCTCCATACCGAGAAAAGAGATCCTCTGCACTGGGCAGAGTTTGCTCTTCTCCCAGTTGACCCGAAGGCCCAGACGGGTTAAGTGGTGGAGAACCAGATCTCTGTGTCCGCAAACCTGCTCTCGAGAGTGGCCTAGTATGAGCCAGTCGTCGAGGTAGTTCAGGATGCGGACCCCGTGCTGCCAAAGGGGCGCAAGGGCTGCCTCGGCAATCTTCGTGAAGACGCGAGGGGACAGAGATAACCCGAATGGGAGAACTGCGTACTGGTATGCCCGCCCCTCGAAAGCAAACCGTAGGAACGGTCTGTGTCGAGGAAGGATGGAGACATGGAAGTAGGCGTCCTTCAGGTCGATCGCTGCAAACCAATCGTCCGGACGAACGCATTCGAAAAGGCGTTTCGCAGTCAACATCTTGAACGGAAGCCGGTGAAGGGATCGGTTCAAGATGCGAAGGTCCAGGATTGGCCGTAACCCACCGGTTTTCTTGGGTACAATGAAGTAGGGGCTGTAGAACCCCGACCTCATTTCGGCTGGAGGGACAGGCTCGATCGCACCCTTCGCCAGTAGAGTGGCAATCTCCGCACGCATGACGGGGGCATGGGCCCCGGTCACGGTATAGCGGACTCCCCTGTAACGGGGAGGAGCCTGCGCGAACTGAATCGCGTAGCCGAGCCTGACGGTCCGGGCAACCCAGCGGGACAGCCCCGGAAGCTGAAGCCAGGCTTCCAGAGACTGCACCAACGGGGTCATACGGACAGTAGGCGTACCCCGGGTGGGGCAGCGAGGCAGCGTTACCGGCGCGGACAGGGGAGGCTGTTGGGCGTCCCCGGGTCGGAGCACGGTTAACGGCTGCGCCCTGACAGAGGAGACCAGGGAAGGACTCGCGTTCCACGGGGGTCTGCTCTGCCAGGGGGCTGGCGACAGAGAGGGACGAGAGTGGCGTGACCCGAGGGTGGCGCGCACTGCCGTCACCGATCTCTGGGGGCTCAGGGATGGGTTTGTCAGTTCTTTCTTTAACCACATTAGGGTGCTGCTGACCCGGGGGCCAGCAGCTGAACAAAAGATTCTCCCCCGGCCCTCCACCGGGGGAAGGAGCGGCCCTGCCGCCGTCTCCTGGAAAGAACTGCCCATCCCTGAGCCGTCCGCATCAGGAGCGCCGCTTAGCCTGGCGTTTCTTCGCGGGCTGCGGGGCTGGAGCGGACTGGGACGCCTTCCTGCGGCTGCCTCTGCGCGGCCCGGGTGGAGGCTGCTGCTTGGGTGGCGCAGAGGCGGAGGAAGCCGCGGGAGGACGTCCTCGGCGGCGAGCAGGCTGAGGCACCTGCGCGGGCGGTGGGGTGGAGGCAGCAGCTGACCGCCGGGGCAGGATGTATTTTATTGCCTCAGTCTGCTTCTGAGCGGCCGAGAACTGTTGGGCGAAGCTCTCGACCGCTCCGCCGAATAGCCCATCCTGTGATATGGGGGCGTCGAGGAAACGTGTTCGCTCGGCGTCGCGCATATCAGACAGGGTGAGCCATAAGTGTCTCTCCTGGACCACATTTGTGGACATCACCTGACCCAGGGAGCGCGCGGTCACCTTCGTCGCCCGGAGAGCGAGGTCGGTGGCGGCACGCAACTCATTGCTGAGCCCTGGATCAGCCCCTCTCTCGTGCATATCGCACAGCAACTTGGCTTGGTAAGCCTGAAGAGTTGCCATGGTATGCAAAGAAGCGGCGGCCTGCCCCGCAGCTCTATAGGACTTCGCCACCAGAGATGACGAAAACCTACAGGCCTTGGAGGGGTGCTTTGGGTCACCACGCCAGGACGAAGCGCTCTGTGGACACAGTTGCATCGCAACAGAACGTTCGACTGGGGGGACCCCAGTGTACCCATGAGCCGCGGCTCCATCGAGAGAGGTGAAGGCGGAAGAGGCCGCCAAACGTTCACGGGAAGACAACGGGGCCTTCCAGGAACGCGCGACCTCTTCATGCACCTCGGGGAAGAAAGGTATTGGAGGAGCGGCCGGACGGGTGTCCGAACGCGCCGCCCCCAAAAACCAATCATCCAACCGCGAACGCTCGGGCTGAGGCGGAGGGTTCCACTCCAGTCCAAGCGCTGCGGCGGCCCGAGAGAGCATGGCTGTCAATTCTGGGTCCGACTCGGGCAATGCTGGGACACCCGAGGGTGGCAGCACAGCCGAATCCTCATCCTCAGATGACTCCAGCCCACCTTGTGATGCGGCGATAGACATCACTTCCTCCTCCGCCGCGCCAAACGCCACAGTCGGGACAGCAGGAGCCGGCCCCGATGTAGACGCTTGAGCGCGGGCCGGGTCAAGTGCCTGAGAGGGGGGTGTGGGCCGAGGAACTAGCGTCGGAGCTTTATTCCACACCGTCACCCTCAGATCACCCTGGTCACCAGCCAAAGTGCCGCCTCCAGAGGAGACCGCAGATTGGGGGGGGACGGAGGGGACTCTCGTTCCGGCATCAGCACGGAATTCACGGAGTCTCGATCGTAACACTGAGATGGCCAGGTTCCCGCAGAGAGAACATGAGTCATCCACGAGCGCTGCCTGAGCGTGCTGAAAGCCCAAACACGTCACACAGCGCTCGTGCCCGTCGAAAGAAAAAAGTGATCTACCGCACCCAGAAGTGCACGGACGGAACATCCTGAAAAGGACGCGTCACGTGCAAGCTCTTTTATGAGAGGAAACTTCACAGTCGATGCCGAAGCGCCCAGGGAAACACACACCAGCTGGATGCAGACCACTGCACAGATCAGCAGGCAGGAAGTATGCGATCACTGGAACGCGCCGTCACACCAACACCGACTGGAAAGCTGCTCGTCTCGAAGAAGCTGACAGAGTCTCAGAAGGCTGTAGGAGTGAAGAGGTAGGTACTCTTGGCTCCGAAAGCAGAAACATAATGCGATATTGCCTCGTACTTCCTTATATACTCACGCAGTGAGGCGGAGCTACGTATGCAAATTCCGCATGCCCCATGGCATTGGCACGCCATTGGGCGTTTTCTCAAAACTCGAAGTTGATAGGCTTCTAAGCGAAACCCCCATTCGTTAGTCACTAACGTTACGTCGTAGTGACTGAACGAAAGGGAACAGCTGAAACCCTGCCGTCATTATGTTAAGCCTGCCCACCGACTCTATACATGATGTGATTGGCCTGACCAGAGTTTGGTTTTTCCAGCTCGCAAGCCAACGGAGAGTCGCTAGACTACCCTGGCTGCAAAAATTAGATTTGCTGCCACTGGGGTGCGTCTAGATTTCTAGGCTAGCAAAAATTGCAAACCGTATTGAACTGTACTGAACCGTACCACTCGGTGGAAATGAGCCTTAAAACTTGTTTTCAAAAATTTGTGTTTTCTGGCCCCCAAAAGCCGTTGTCACGTAAATGAATGGCCAAAATGCATAAAAAGTTTTTAGTTGAAAACGGTGTCGTGTAAATGCTCTCTCTACTATACAGTTCAAAATTAAGATTAAATAATTGGACAGTCTTTGGTTGTCAAAAATGTGTCTATGCCTTTGTTATTGTGCTTGAGCACCTGTGTTATCCTGAGGGGAACCTTAAGGGTCATGATCAAATCAGTCTTCCCTAATTCATCACTGTGACCTGAGGTCTAGAATCAGACACAGAGCAGCCATTAAAGAGTTTCACCATCTGGGCTGAATGTGAGGTTAAGTGAGAAATAAATGTTACATGGGCTGTTTCCAAATGGGGTATGCGTGTGTGTGTGTGTGTGTGTGTGTGTGTGTGTGTGTGTGTGTGTGTGTGTGTGTGTGTGTGTGTGTGTGTGTGTGTGTGTGTGTGTGTGTGTGTGTGTGTGTGTGTGTGTGTGTGTGTGTGTGTGTGTGTGTGTGTGTGTGTGTGTGTGTGTGTGTGTGTGTGTGTGCAAATGTCCCCACAAGTATAGTAAAACCTATGATCACCTACATTGTGGGGACCAGCCAGCGGTCACCACGAGGGAAATATGCTAAATGACAGATAGAATGACAGACAAGTTTTTCTGAAAATGCAAAAATGCAGAAAGCTGTCTGTAGTGGGTAGGTTTGGTTATGGGAGAGAATATAAGGGTTGTACAGTATAAAAATCATACTGTAAATGGAATGTCCCCATAAAACCCAACATGTGTGTGCGTTTGCTGCTTGCATTTGTCATATATTATATACTTCTCGCTGTAATTGTGAATGCTAAGAAAAATAAATCTATTTTAAAGGTTAATGTGTTAAAAGATGTTTTTTTTTTAAAGGGGAAGGCCCAATATAATATATTTATTATCTTTACCAGCAATTTGTAAATTGAATAAATATAAATAATGAGTAAAAAATAACGTCAAAAGGGATTAAATAGTGCAAATCGACATCATTGTTAACTTTTTGCTGCCTTTTCACCACTTTTTATACTGAAGGACAGGCAATAGTTTTGCCAACTAGATGGTAAGTAACAGTTAATAATTGATCGTCACTGTTGCACAATTTTATCAGAGTACATTCACATTTTTTTTTCTTATCAGGCTTAGTCAATGAAATGTAGGGTTCATATAGGGTGAAACATAAAGAAATAGAACTGTCATTACTTACTCTCCCTCATGTTGTTCCAAACTCTATTGTTTTTTTTGGGGGGGGGGGGGTCCCCCAAGCTGCTCTTGAACCATACAATGATCATCATGACCACATCTGACAATCTCCAAAAAGGACTAAATCATTTAACTCAATCACTATATTCTAAGAACAGACTGAAATTTAAATTCTCTGATAATCTTAATAACCACTGAAACCACCACAGGTTTGCTGCTAGTGTTATGCAGGAAACTAAACGATTGTAATGATGCAGGTAAGTAGAAACAAAAATGTTAAAGCAGCACAATTGTATTCAATTAAAGCTGCAGTTGGTAACTTTTGTAAACATTTTATTTTTTACATTTTTGTTAAACCTGTCATTATGTCCTGACAGAATATGAGACAGATAATCTGTGAAAAAATCAAGCTCCTCTGGCTCCTCCCAGTGGTCCTTTTGCCATTTGCAGAAATACACCGCTCCCGGTAAGAAACAACCAATCAGAGCCAGGAGGAGTGTCTTAGCAGTGTCAATCAAGCTCGTGTGCGCGCTGATCATACCCCTCACATGCGCAGTCATTTTTTTTCTATGCTCTACCAGACATCGGAGGGCAGCACTGAGTTCTGTCATCAACGGGACATTCGCTGGGCATGATCGGAGAAGAACTGCAGTGCATCTACCATTGCAACATAGTTTGGAAGAAACACTGAAGAATCAAAAATTCTCTCTTTTTTTTCAATGGTGTTTTTTTGAAACCGGTCTTTGCACACTCTTCTTCGACGGCTGAACACTGTGCTCAATACTGTGCGCCACCTAGTGGACTCTTCTGTAATGCTGGCGCATGCGCTGTTGCACGCGGACCGTCCGCGCGGTCTCGAAATTTGGGCTGCGCGTGGACGGGGTGTGCGGCCGGCCGCGAGCCCTCCGAATGACGAAAATTACGTCATGCGGGCGGTGCACGAATGCGGACGGCCGAAGTATACCCGGGCCTTCATGCACAGCGCGAGCGTGTACAGGCGTTCAAAATCAAATCCAAGATTACTGGTGTACCGCAGCTTTGCTTATGGCGGACAAACAATCCAAACTGATATCTCGAGTGGCACCTGTCATAAAATAAAGACGGGTAAACAGAAAGAGACACATGACGATGATAAAAAAGACAAAAAGAAAGAATTAGATAGAGCCCAAAATAAAACAAGTGTATATCGGAGCGGCTTTTCCGAGGTGGAGGGAGCTAGGCTACGTGTCCTGAAAGGATTAAAAACCGATGCAGACTTAGCCACATTTCTGCTTGACAAGATTTCGGCTTTTCAACATTTCGGCTTCCTCTTCTCCCCGCCCGTTGACTCCTCAAAGTCGTTGTCGGTGTGAATTCCTCGTCGGAGCCCATTGAATCGGTGTCAAAACTCTAGCCGCATAACATACAGATAAAATGTCACGCACTGTGCAAAGCAACTATTGAAACCTACTAATTCATTGGCTTGTCATGTTGCTGAAATAATGTACTAGCAAACCTTATTTAGCAGTAGAATAAATACTTGCATACTGTAACGTTAGTTACCGTTATATTATCTTACTAGCTATTTATTACTTATAGAAATAGTGCAACGTCATATAGTTACATTACATGTATTTCAAAATACGTAATGTTTTGAGGACCAAGTCTGTAGTCAAAGTATGGGCAGGCCATAGTCAATGTAAATCATATTGTTGATGTTTCGTCCAGTGAATGAGCCATAACTGTTTATCCGCCGTCATCGATGGCCCTGCTACGTTCTACTAGCCTAGTTACTAACCTGCGCGTTCACGGCAGGCTCCGTTGTGATGGGGGAGGAGCTGTGGAGGGAGGGCTGTAGAGCAGCAGAGAGCAAGGGGGAGTGACCTGTGAGTTGTGCTTGTTCAAATTTTCAGGCTATGTCAACGTTTTCTAAAAACTCCCTACTGCAGCTTTAAAAGTCTCAAAAACAGTAAAATTCATATGACCCCAAACTTTTGAATGATAGTGTATATAGACATGCTTTATTTTATCATTTAGTATACTGAATATCTTATATGAAATGTGACAGAACATTCTGTAAAGTAACCATAAATAAATATATAAATAAAAAGAATTCCCTTTTTTGTATATGTGGATGGCTACTAGAGGAAAGGTTTTCTGTTTCATTTCCCAGCATAATGGTAATGGATGTTGCATGATAATTGTATGTTATAACTTATCAGTTTCAGCAATGTCTGATGGCAGATTAATGATGGATAGACTTATTTTGTGTAATATTGCTATCTTAGAATTATTAAAAGAGGATCAACTCATGATGCTAAAAGGTTATTTCATTTAAAAAGGTAATTATATTGAAATTCCTTAATTCCAGTCAGTCATGATGACAAATTGTACTTAACTGATTAACCAGTCGAGAGAGAGAGAGAGAGAGAGAGAGAGAGAGAGAGAGAGAGAGAGAGAGAGAGAGAGAGAGAGAGATTGTTTGTATTCAGTCATAAGGTCTGATGTAAACAGTTGCTAATAACCCTTTGATCCCTCTAAAAATACTTATATTCGCAGACACCATGGGAATTAATCCCTTTACAAGTAATTCTTCATGGTCATGTTTAAACTTGTAAATTTTGTAGCACTTATGCTTCCAAATGATTAATAATTAGAGTGTTCATAGTTTAGATCTGTTTGGCATTACTTACGCAAAGGCCTACAAGCAAAGAAAGTGACTTGATTTTTTACAAATATGGAGTTTATTGCAATGTGTTAAAGCTCATGGACACAGAACCACTAAAAGCTGATATCATACAAGGATTTATTTCATCTATACAGGTAAACTACAATGAAAAGGTCAATGATTATGTTTTAACCTAGACGCGTGTTAGAGGGCACCAGGTAACAGTCAGTATTGTAGAGTCTCTGATCTTCATCCAAAAACAGCTTGTGGTTGAGCATTAGACCTGATTTAACCCCAGTACTTAACATCATACTTTTCCACTGATGTGTGTCAGGGTGCTTTGTGCTTTTGCAGTATTGCTGACAGGGCTGAGGTAACTGGCCATTGGGAGATAAGAGTTCAAAAGTCATGCTTTCACCCTAGACTGGGTCGTCTTCTTGCGGGATGCATGTAATTGTGATTCTCAGGACCAGAAACAGATGGAGCGGTGTTGAGGTGTGATACTATGTAACTTAAGAGCTGTCTTGAGGGTACAAAATGTGGTACACCTGGTCGTTGAAGATGCCGGCGTAGGTTCTGACGGCACGAACTGTGTCGTCATACAGGTTTCTTGATGAGGGAGGAAAGAAAATGTCAGAACGAAATGGATAATGAGTCGTGAACATTAAAATCTCTTTATTGACCATGTAGCTGTGTCTAGAAACCCAGAGGAGTTGATAAAGGGAATGTTTGTAAGTATGGACTAGGGTAACATATAAAATAATTGGACTTACTTGGCTTTCTCTTCCAGCTTGTAGCCCTTCAAGGTGTCTACATAGTCGCTGGCAGTGCCAACGCTCTGGTCGTAGTAGGACTTCAGGGTGTCCACCACAGTGGCAATGGTTCCCTTCTCCTCCTCCTCTGCCTGCCTGGGCACACGGAAGCTCTCCGCTCCTGCAGTGGGTGAGAGAAAGTTTGGGAGATAAGTAATTCTTCCTTATCTTCACGTTTCATTGTCAACTAGCAGCAAATCGGACATAATAATAATCTAATTGTGTGTGTTTAAGAGTGTGTATACGTACCCAGAGCAAGGAAAGCAACGAGCACTGTGATCGCCAGTAGCTTGTTCATAATGCCAGGTAGGTCTGAGGGATTCAGTAAAGCACTGGTCGGATAATGACAGCACAAGAATGAAAATATTAATATGACCGCAAGAGGGCAGTATTTTATTTCATTTGACAATCTAAACTCAATTAAGTCATCAACAAGCTATATAAATGCATAAATATGCTGTTATACTATATTATTATGTCTTGTGTTGCTGAACATTGCAAGGCAGTTTTAGCAGTAGCCTATAGAAACAAATATTTATTTTTATTTTTTATTTTACTTTTGCTTTAGTTTTTTATATATGAAAAAATTTGCTAATGGAACTAGACAAACATCATATGAATGCAAAAGTCATGTTGTACTCTGGAAATGTTTTTTATCTACATATTGTTATATTTGCACAAAATGCTTTAATATTCCCCATACAGTCATTAATACAGTCCTCTAGTCCCCTTATGTCATGTGTATTTTAGGAATGCAGCAGGTTTATGGATTCATAGGTGCTAAGTATCATAAAATATGTCCTATTATCTGAACATTTTTATAATGCCCTTTAATACAAGAGGGAAAATATGGCTGTACTCACAGTTTCTCCTCTGCTGAAAGTGTGTCAGATCGGTTAGCGGCAAAAACTCTTTGGCCTATCTTATATATATGGGTGCAGATTTATTGACCTGATAACCCAAGTGCCAAAGTGCAACCGTCTCAGATAAATGTTATGTGAGTGTGTGTGTGTTTATATAGAGCTGTGTTTTTTTGCTGGGGTTTGTTGTAAGATAAGAAAGACTAAAATGAGATTACCTGTTAAAAAGATATGGCTCTTCACATAAATAGACAAACTGACTTTATCACTTTATACAAACTTGCTGGCTTTGATCAACAGTCGGACATTTAAGAATAAGGAAAGCTCATGGCTGAGCTCTTTTAATATGATAATACATGATAGCGTCTTTTATATTCTGTGCCCCATCCACCAGCAGACAGATAAATGCTCACAGGCTCTTGTCTTGCGTAATTGAACTTCCACACGTTTCCAAATAAAGTCCTAAGTCTGTTTCAACATAGACACGTCAGCCTGTTAAGGCTACTCCAGGTTATTTGTGTAAAAGTGTGATTGTATCTGCATTCAAGGTGGGATGTTTTCGAGTTAATGAAATCAATTTCCTCACACACTGTGTAATAGCATGATGTGGAAATGTTGTGATATTCTTGAACAACATGGATAGTTGTGTTTTGGAATATGGTCGCTGCTTTCTAGCTGTTCATTCACTGGTCCAAGTGGTTAGATCATATTGGACAAGCAACAAACAAGCTGCCAGTTGGCCATACTATTGGAGGCAGTCAAGCTTTTGTTTGGAACATTGTGGCTGGTCAACCAGCTAATAACCAGCTATCATATTGCAAAATATAGCTACAAAGCTATTAGCTAAAGCAGGATTTCTAAGGCAGACACCAGCTGTTTTATTTGTATTTTTAGTTTCGGTGGAATGATTCAGGTGTTCATGAATGAGATCATTAAACAAGAGGACTCAAGTCATGATAACCATGGCAGCAGGACAGATAGTAAGAAATCACAATGAGGTTTTGCCGTTTCGGTGAACTTTAATTATAATCCAGTGACACTTTTGTTCCTTAGAGGGATATTAGGGGTTCTGTGGTGATTGAAAATGCCCAAAACCCATATAATATTAAATAGTTGATAGTATTCTATTGTGTGTTTATGAGAGCGAGCGAGCAAGAGAGAGCGGGAAATGCATGTGTTACACAATATACCCTGAACCTCAGCAGGTGGTAACCATTGAGAGCTTTGGTTTTGACTGCCACAGATAAAACACACTTGTTGCACTCTTGTGGGCATTATTAAATAAATTAAAAATAATAATAATAATAATAACAAAACAGGCAAAGCTTCAGTCGTTCAGATTGTTCCCTATAACACCTTAACCCTTATAATGAATTTAAAGCTGTATACATCTGTTGCATTCCCAAAAAAGAAAGCTTATAAAAAACGTAATATTTTTCAACTTAAACCAGTGTTTTATGTTTTTAATGTTGCCATGTTTTTACTATGCTATTACTACATGTACACCCTTATAATACATACTTAAAAATGAACAATTATTGGAAGTCAGACATGCCTTCCTCATATGAGAAATGTATGGAACTCATGTAAAATATTGCTAGTTATGAAAGTGTGATATTTAGAGCCTCAGGACGTCATGATGAAATATGAAATGTTTCATATGACGTTTTCATGGGTTCCTTTCTCTCAATAACTGAGAATGTATTATAAAAAAAGAAAAATATCTTTGTGTTGTTACTTACTTTTTATATTGTGTATTGGGAGGTGGAGGGGTGATTATGCAGGGGAAAGGGGTAACAACTAAAACATATGACTGTTAAAACTTCATTTTTTTTGACTGATGTTAATGTTCATGTTCAAATTTTTTTTTTTACAATTGTACAAGTATAGCAAAAAAATAAAAATGATAATAATAATAAAAACAAGAAAAAAAGACTTGTGATGCAAGAAAACTACACATTATTTTTCCTAACAAACCAACAACAAAACAGCATCAATATTACTCTGAAACGTTTAAAAAAATATATTTTCATTTTACTTGCATAAACTTTAGATGAAAAAAGAATTCCATGCTGCAATGGTTCATCAATAGGTGGCAGCAGAGTTTTTTCAAATTTAGACCAATCTATGAATGTTTGGTCTACATACAGTAACAGACATTAATTTAATTTGTCATATTATTTTAATTCCATAAGTGTGTGTGTGCGTGCATGTGTGCGTGTGTGTGTGTGTGTGTGTGTGTTTGTGATTTATGAGGACACAAATTTGTATAATGACACAGGTCACTGGTATTACAATGTAAACGTGAAATATGAGGACATTTTATATTTCGTATTTAAAATAGCTTTAAAAACAGTTAATAGTAGTGTAGGGGGATCGAATGTACAGTTTGTACGTAATATAAAAACCATAAGCCTATGGAATGTCCTCACTTAAATAGCTAAACAAACCTGTGTGTGTGTGTGTGTGTGTGTGTGTGTGTGTGTGTGTGTGTGTGTGTGTGTGTGTGTGTGTGTGTGTGTGTGTGTGTGTGTGTGTGTGTGTGTGTGTGTGTGTGTGTGTGTGTGTGTGTGTGTGTGTGTGTGTGTGTTTGAAAAAAAAATGCAGCCCCAGTGGGAAAGATAAAATGTGTGTTTAAGTGTAGAAAAGAGGCTAAATGTAATTTGAGACAAATCTAACTAATATGTAATAAATAAATAAATACATAAATTTAAAAAGCAGCATAATTTCATGTGTAAATCCCCAGTTCACTTTCAAACACAAATGGTGTAACAATTTAGTTTACATGGTTATATCTCTTACAAAAAAATGGACCAAAATGGACACTAGACTGCTAAGGTGTTCTATATGTTTGCTAAGACTTTGCTAGATGGTTGCATGACTGTTCTAGGTGGCTGCTTACTGTTCTAAGTCTCTATGACATTTCAACCCCTAAATATGACTTTGGGATTTTTTCTTCTATTGTATCTTTAGGTGAAAATCATGTCCCATCAGCAATATCACACCTCTCAATAAGTAGACAATTAATGCACAATTTCAGGCATTGCTATGTTACAAACAATGGACAAGTTATGCTATTCCAGGTTATTGATCATCATTAGGGGTTTGTTCACAAAGTATGAACAAATATAGTAAAGCAAGTATTTTGTTGTTGTTATTATTATTATTAATAATATTATATATTATAATAATCCTTTGGATAATTCTTTGATTTCTATTCTGTCGATTAGAATATATTATGTTCCAGATTTTGTATGTACATTAAAGAATCTGATTTTTATGTTCATGTTCGAGCGGGACTGTGGAGCATATCAGTGGTCATTACGCAAGAGTTCAATGCACATGTGAAAATTGACCTTTCAGGTGTTCAATAAATACATTATATACCCATGTTTTAGTTTTGAACAGTACACGTTCTGATTAATCACATCCAAAACCAGGGTTTGCGTTTTCCATAGGTTTTTATTTAGAATGAGTCATGTTTCTTTATGAGGCACACAAAATCACATATTTCATAATCTATTAATGCTGGACCGGATGTTATTTTGTCCCCCATGCACTAAACGGAACAGTATCAAATACACAGATACAGTATATACATGCCACAAAACTATTCTGACATGATTCATGTGCTGGACACACAGCTGTCAGATAGTTTCAGATTTGTATCTATTACTGAAGCTATGAAAATGCATGTTTGCTGGGTTGAAGTAGTCAGTTGGTTGATGATCAGTGGACTCTAACCCTCATGAGGCAGGATGGTATCCAGCACTGGCTTGATGTTGGTGATTGCTTTGTCCAGGTGTTCGCCAACGTAGGGCCGGAGATAATGGCCATAGGCACCGAGAAGAGCCAAGCGAGCTTTGTCCACAATAGGCTCGAGCTCAGTGGCCAGACCGCTGGAAGAAGAACACAAAACACAATGGATTTACTCACATGAATGAATGATGGTAGAATGATGCAGTAAGAGCAAGGGTGACTAGCTTGAGGCAGCCCTCACGTGATAATTTTGACGGCGCTTTGGCCTCTTGGGCTTTGCCTAATTTCTTCCAAAATCTCCTTGGCTCTTCCTCCTGTTGGTGTGCCCTCTAGCGCTGGCTGATAGGAGGTTTTGGCCTTTTCCCAAGCGTTGACAAGCCTCTTAAAGAAAACTGCCTTCAGTCCCTCATATTTCTCAACCAACTCCTTGTCAGGCTCAGGCCATTGCTGTGCCCAGACACACACTGACACTGCAAGAGGAAGAAAAGACCTTGAGAATTATATAAAAGAGCACTGTGCTCCACCTAAAACAGCATGATTACCCACATTCATTGAAGGATTTCTGGTTATTATGTGTCTAAAAACAGAGTTTGGACCAGATAAAGCTCTGCACAAGTATGTGCACCTAGTAAACTGCTGTTCATCTTAATGCTGAGTTGCCACTTAAAGGTAACATGTCAGTCATTAATTTATACAATACTAAATGCAAATGGCCTTGTGGCTTATTTTACTTCTTGTTTAAATTAAATCTGCTTAACTTCCCTTAAGGTCATAATGTTGATGAACAAAGCGAGATGAACAGGCCCCAGGCCTTCTGTTCTAAAAAGTTTTTTTTTTTTTTTTTTTTTTTACAGTTGTGCACCCGTTAACTAAGAGATACATTTTTTTTCAAGAACTAAATAACTAGTTTTTACCTTGGAGTGCAAGGATGAGCGCAAATGTCAGCTTCATCTAGGAGAGGAGAAAGAAATGTAGAATATCAGTAGTTTTCTCTTAAAGTTATTTGAAACATACACAAACCAAAAATTCAAATGTATAAACAGTCAAGAAAATATGTTTATAATGCAGTATGCATGGTTTAATATGCATAGTTTTGCATTTGCAAAAAAAATAGATGCATTTAAATTCTCTTTAAATAGCGAGGCATTGTAAGTAGTTTATCCCTTTTTTAAAGCATGCATGCATGTATTAATAAGAGCAACATAGTGAAGACTCACTTTACCTTGTGCTAGTGAGATTGCTGTAGAGAGAAATGAAGGACTGGAGTCAACTGCACCAGCTGAGTCTGCAGTTATATTGTCTGCCGTCCATCCCTATATCTGCTTGACCGCTTGACCAAACAAACGTCATCACACACACACACACACACTCAATAACTCACAATCAATCACACAGTCGTGCTGCATGCACACACACCCACGCGGGTGGACCTACTGTTCCTACAGGGCAAACATGTACACCATGGTTTGCCCACTCAAAGTCCACTGTTCCTTGTATGTGTATTAATAAGGCATATGAGGAGACTTATGAAATCACTAATTGAAGATGTTTATGTGTTCTCAGTGTTTAAAGATGCATTAGGGATGAATGCACTTAGCAGGCACTTTTAAGCAGCTTCAAAAGACTTTTCAAAAGATCCCTAAGCAAAGCACCCCCTTCATATATCTACATATTAAGACTTTTAAATGTTTTTAAAAAAGTCTCTTCTGCTCACCAAGACTGCATTTATGTTAGTAAAAATACAAAAAACGCTGTAATATTGTGAAATATTATTAAAATGTAAAATAACTGTTCTCTATTTGAATACATTTTAAAATGTAATTTATTCCTTGATGCAAAGCTGAATTTTGAGCATCACTACTCCAGTCTTCAGTGTCACATGATCCTTCAGAAATCATTCTAATATGATGATTTGCTGCTCAAGAAACATTTATGATTATTATCAATGTTGAAAGTTGTGTAAAACATTTGTTTAGGATTCTTTGATGAATAGAAAGTTCAAAAGAACTGTATTTATCTGAAATAGAACGATTTTGTAACATTGTACTGCCGTTCAAGTTTTGGGTCAGTAAGAATTTTTTTTTTTTTTGGGGAAAGAACTTAAAGAATTTAATTTATTCAGCAAGGATGCATTAAATTGATCAAGTGACAGTATATTTATAATGTTGCGAAAGCTCTATATTTCAGATAAATGCTGTTCTTTTGAACTGTCTATTCATTAAATAATCTTGAAAAAAAAATCCTTAACATATGTTTTACACAACTGCTTTCAACATTGATAATAATATGTAATGTTTCTTGAGCAGCAAATCTGCATATTAGAATGATTTCTGAAGGATCATGTGACTCTGAAGACTGGAGTAATGATGCTGAAAATTCTGCTTTGAATCACAGAAATAAATTGCATTTTAAAATATATTCAAATAGAAAAAAGTTATTTTAAATTGTAAAAATATTTCACAATAAATCTGTTTTTGCTGTATTTTGGATCAAATAAATGCAGACTTGGTGAGCAGAAGAGACTTCTTTAAAAACATTTTAAAAAATCTTACTGTTCTCAAACTTTTGACCAGTAGTGCATGTATATATAAACTAGTCTGTAAAAATAGGGAACAATTTACTGTATAAATATGAAGGATTTTTGTTTGTTTGTTTGTTTTTTACAGGTATTTTACTAGTAATTTGAATGCCGCATTGCATTGTGTTGTGTTTTAAGGATAACGGAAATTTCCGTAAAATTACTGGATAATGTACTGGATAATAAAATGTCTTTATTTTTTACAGTGTCACCCAGTTTAGTGTAATCATTACAAATGATTAAATATTATCTGGAAAATGTTTACTCTTTTATTAACTATATATTTTCTTTTATACCCATTATCAGAGTGATGTTATATGTATAAAATTAAAGAGAAACATTTTCAGTTCAATTCAAATTTATTTGCATAGCTATTTTCACAATACTGTCATTATAGTTCCCTTTCAGTCGGTCACATTCGACGTACGTCTCCGTTCCCTCCTTCAGGGAAGAGGGTTACATACGTAACCGAGACGTTTTATACATTTTGCTGGTTTTCCACTGACTCCATAGAACCCTGTTGCGACCTCTTGGGTGAACCCATATCCCAGTTTCCAAAAGTCATCTTATTACAACTTTATTGGTATCACCATTGGTTTAGTTAACACCATTGGTATTAGTTAACCGTTGCAATGATATGTGTTAAATTGTATATGATGGCTTTTTTAATAAAAAAAATTATACATATTAATAGATTAAATATGTGAATATACTTCTCAACATAGAAGTCTCTAAGTAATCTGAAAATGTCCAAAATGCACTTTTACAGTTTTTAGACATTCACAGAAACATTTCTCATTTTCTTCCACATCTCTTAACCTATTCAGCACAACATTTTCTGATTGTGCTTGTACATCAGTTTCTTTTTTTTTTTTCTTGCATAAGTGCCAGAATCAATATTCTTTACTTTCATGTACATAAACTAATAAGGGTTGAGCAAAGGCTGTCCAAAGGTTGTGAAAAGCTTTCCACATGCTAAATTGACAGAAGCAGACCCAGTGAACTTTCCACTTTGGAACATAACGTGTCTAATTTACAACCTGTTGACCTTTTTTTTCCTTTTTATAATTAATTAGATTAAATTATATTGCAAATATTTATCACTATTTATCACTATCACTTATATTCATTATTCATTCATTCATTCATTATTCACTTTTTTCCCCCTTTCTTTTCCCCCCTATTTCCTACTTCATCCACCATTTCTCATGCAAAGATTCCACAATCCATTTGTTCTGTAATATTATCGTTTATTATCTTGGTGTTAAAAGGAAACCTTTTTTTCTCACTAGTTGCACAGTTTAGTTGCACTTTAAGTTTTTACGATACTTCATGTTTGCATTATTAGGATGGAATGACTACATTGGAAGTGTGATTAAGTACATTAATTCCACAATATCAGTATTCTTAAAACTTATATGAGGTTTGATCCGGGGTCTTTGTGGTCCCTGGAGGTCTGTTCTGCTTATTTATCTTGGGTTGATCTGAAGGTGGGCACTTTGTTTTTCAGTCTCTCCCAAAAGGAACTTGCACCATCTTTAGCCCACTCCATGTAAGAGTCAGCTACAGGTTTGAGATGTTCCTCATAGTACATGCCAGAGAAACCAGCCACTGTGCTGCCAACATTTAGAACTTTAGTCTTTGTGTCCCTGTATCAGACACACAAACAAACACAGAAGTAGAACAACATGTTCACGCATTAAATTTTAGCAGAGAATAAGCAATATATATATATGTGACCCTGGACCGCAAAACAAGTCATAAGTCACACGGGTATATTTGTGGCAATAGCCAACAATACATTGTATGGGTCAAAATTATCGATTTTTCTTTTATGCCAAAAATCATTAGTATATTAAGTAAAGATCATGTTCCATGATGATATTTTGTAAATTTCCTACCGTAAATATATAAAATTATTATTAGTAGTAATATGCCTTGCTAAGGACTTAATTTGGACAACTTTAAAGGCGATTTTCTCAGTATTTAGATTTTTTTGCACCCTCAGATTCCAGATTTTATAATAGTTAAATAGTTGTATCTCTGTATTCCAAAAAAATGTACCCTTATGACTGGTTTTGTGGTCCAGGGTCACATATTAGCTGTACCTGTACACCTGTTGTGCTCTTCCAAGAAGTCCAGCATTGTCTGGAGCAGTAGAAGGTAACGGGTTGGATGATGTCAAACACACTAGGGAGCGTAGATTTACAGATTTAGAAATAAGTTGCATTATATATATCCCTTGATATTATTTCAATCTATATAATCTTAAGTATTTTATATCAAAAGCAGCAATAAATAAAATATATACATGCATATGTAAAGCCAAACCTTGCAACGTCACGACCAGAACAAAGAGCACCAATCTGGGCATCTGGCAGAAAAATCAATTGAGTAAATCAATTGCTGATAATAGATTTGGAATTGCTTACATTTACATTATTACAGTTTGATGGTAACAAGTAAAACTTAAACATATATAGTATATATGTACCTTTAGAGTTTATAGTAGAAGTGCAGAAGTAGATGTGGTCTTTTTTTTTAACTACCAGCCAGACTCACTGTTGTTTTCTTTTGCGATGAGGCTGTCTTTGGTTCAGTGTTTTCTTTGATGAGTGCCAACTTGCTCCAGCAATGCTGTATTTGAATCAATTCACATTCTGAGAAACAGATTACACCATTTCTGAGCAGGCACTGTCTTCTGTTTACTTAGATAAAGAGAAAAAAGAAGTGGATCTTTGTGAAGTTTGGGGTACCATTTTAATAAATAATATATACATTAATAAAATCACAATTACATTTGATATCGTTTTTTTTTTTTTTTGCTGTTTTGTTTGTGGGGTGTTCACTTGAAGGTGGGGTCGGGGTCCATATGGCCCTGAGCCATATGACTTTCTTTCTCCATTAATCTTGCGATATTTTAAGGCAATAGTTTTGGCCAAAGAAAATGCAAGAAAAATATGGAGAATAATATGCAGTATCAAGATCAGTTCAACAGAATGATGGTTTTTGATTCAGCAGCCATCATGTTAAACTCATCTGGTACTTCTACATTTACACAGTAAAAAGTTTGGAAACTATTTTGATTGCTTTTGAAAGAAGTCTCTTCTGCTCACCAAGGCTGCATTTATTTGATCCAAAATACAGCAAAAACTGTATTATTGTGAAATATTTTTACAATTTAAAACAACTTTTTTTCTATTTTCTATATGAATATATTTTAAAATGTAATTTATTTCTGTGATTCAAAGCTGAATTTTCAGCATCATTACTCCAGTCTTCAGAGTCACGTGATCCTTCAGAAATCATTCTAATATGCCGATTTGTTGCTCAAGAAACATTTATGATTATTATAAATGTTAAAAACAGATGTGTACAAATTTTTTTTCAGGATTATTTAATGAATAGAAAGTTCAAAAGAACAGCATTTATCTGAAATATAAAGATTTTGCAACATTATACGTCTATACTGTCACTTGATCAATTTAATGCATCTTTAATGCATCAATTTAATTCTTACCAACCCAAAACTTTTGAACGGTAGTACAATGTTACAAAATCTTTCTATTTCAGATAAATACTGTTCTTTTGAACTTTCTATTCATCAACGAATCCTAAAAAAACGTTGATAATAATCATAAATGTTTATTGAGCAGCAAATCATCATATTAGAATGATTTCTGAAGGATCATGTGACACTGAAGACTGGAGTAGTGATGCTCAAAATTCAGCTTTGCATCAAGGAATAAATTACATTTTTAAATATATTCAAATAGAGAACAATTATTTTACATTTTAATAATATTTCACAATATTACAGCTTTTTTTGTTTTTTTAATGACCCAAATGCAGCCTTGGTGAGCAGAAGAGACTTTTTTCAAAAACAATCAAAATAGTACAGTTTCCAAACTTTTGACTGGTACACTGTATATTGGTATAATAATATATATTTATGTTTTAGTATATGTACCTGTTAAGTGCAGATGTATAGCATAGCCTTCTACAAAAGGTCTATACATATGATATTATTATATAAGCATGATTCCTGTCACCAGCTGTTGTCCGATGACTGTTAGCACATATGGAGGAAATTTCAACCTTGATCCTTTGAGGCACAGAACAGAAAAACAAGTTTACATTTGTTGCATTTAGGCCAGAGAAATTCAATAGTGGGATGTAATTCAAAGAAAAGGGGTCAGTTAGTCAGTCCTCTTGACTGCTGAACTGCATGGGTTGATATTAATCATGGAAATGTAATGATCATTAACTGAGGGCAAACAGTGACTTTAGCCTCAAGTGGTCTGATGCTAGAAGCCCTTTGACCTATGATTTGCAACTTTGCATATTGGTTTATATATTATATATTGATTGACCCTTCATTGATGTTATGTTGATGCGGTGGCTTAATGTATAATTGGTGTGTGCTTGTATATTGCTCTTTATATGTTATTGCTTTTATAAATAACTGATTTATAAATTATGTAGCATATTGTTATGCAGGTTCATACAAATAAATACATTTATATTCAAAATACTTCAATATTTAATTGTTAATGTGAAAAAATTACAAATGATACAAAACCAAACGGGTTCTTTTTTCCACCATTTATTGTTTTGAAAAAAAAAAAAAATTCAGAATGCATTTTTAGATTTCAAAATTTTCCATAATATTTAAAAGCATCCCACAAAATTGTAAACTATTTTACAGATTACACAAATGACAAGCAGATCATCACAGTTTGAAGTCGTTTTGAACTGTAACAAATGCGCCAGTCAGCATGACAGGGTGGGGGTGGTAATTGCAGGATTGCAGAGATGAGTGGTCATCAGTTTTTATTTTAATTGAAGGATTCAGACAGCTTCAGCTTCACCTTCTCATACTGCTCACTAAACCAGCCCCTGCCAAGACAAAAACACCAATTCATGTTAGAAATATACTGATTTATATTTATGTTATATTTATTTATCAAATGCATTTTTAAATAGGCCTATAGCCTTTTATTAAAATAAATATAACATGCAAAGTTAAGTTACATTTTATAAAAAAAAATAAAAAGGATTATAATGATCTTACTTGGTTTTAGTAGCAAACTCGCTCTCATCCAACTGTTGAAAGGTGCTCTTGGTTTTCTCTGTCAGGTCATCTGCAATCGCCTTCACCTGGGTCTGGAACGTGGCAAAACGCTGTTCCAGTGTGGGCTCATCCTGGGCCTCTGTTTAAATTTCAGGTAAACGTTGTAAGTGCATACATTTCATTTGTACTGATGTGAAACAGCATTTAATATAGGCCTACAA
Organism: Gobio gobio; assembly: GCF_949357685.1. NCBI lineage: Eukaryota > Metazoa > Chordata > Actinopteri > Cypriniformes > Gobionidae > Gobio > Gobio gobio. The sequence continues at coordinate 27,402,326 of NC_137108.1, read as the reverse complement.
TTATCTTGCGAATAAAAATACGTTTGTATATCGTAGATGGATGATTTTACCTGTGTGTACAGCAAGTACAAGCATCAGCACGGCAGCAGCCAGGTACAGTTTCATCTTTTCAGTCTTTCCTGTAGCACACAGAAAATAAAACGAGTTTAGAGAGCCAACGATTATGGACAGTGGTCATTTCGACCGATTTAGGATCAAACGTTACAAAAGAACGTAACAGGCTACGTCACAGCCAGCGCGTAGACGTTTGCTAGGGACTTCGTAATTGTTTGAAGCGAAATATATTTTATCATATAAAATTATATATTAGAATCTGCTTCAACGAGAAGAGTTAGATGTGCATATGATAATGAAGAAACTAAACCAATAATGGATTGATACAAGTAAAGATACAAAACAATAGGCTCCTAAATAAATAAATAAATAAATACAAATATGCTTCTTTCACTTATTATAATGCTTGTTTTTCCATAATTTCTTAGCAGTGTAATTGTGAAATACTGTTTTAACATGGGGGAGAATGTAAAAACTGTTTAATGTACCGATTATGGCACGCAATGACGCCTAGATGTCGCCAATATACTGTATATTTACTTGAAGGTAAAAAAAAAAGCGTCTAGCCTACTCTATTGTTTCACCGAAAAGCTCGCTAGATTCGCTGTTTACTCCGTTTAAAATTTTGGAAAGTTTTTCACGAGAAGAACAAATTTAATGTAAGTTGTCATACCTTTCTTGCAGTCCTCAAGAGAATTGGGTTGAAATTGTGATGACCCACAGATGGCTTAGCCCTTTATAGCTGTACTGAGCTGACGTAGTGTGATAACGCAACCTCTGACCTAGCAAGGCCTCCTGCGATCATACTGTTCCCGTAGGCCTACATCTCTCTGTTGTTCTTCTTTCTGTTTTGCCATGTCGCAAATGGCTTTAGTAAACATTTAAGAGGTGAGTAAACTGTTTGCCATAACAGCTGCATTCCCAGAGGTTTTGTTCGGCTATTCCTGATGCATAACATTAATGACTATCAGTGCCATTAAATGAAACAATGTTACAAAAAAGTCTGCATTTTCTTTATCTGGTACTCTGGTGCACTTTATGGTTCAACGTTCATTTGCTATCAGGGATTTTACAATTGCTTACATGCTCTTCTCAACACTTACATATTTCTAAATTCTTCTGAAAGTCAAAACAACAGTGTCCGTGGACTAAATTCTTTAAACCTTTCCTCCGTCAAATTCCTCTAGCAAACCTGTGTCTACTGTCTACAGGCCCATTCTGCACAAAACTATTATGTAATGCTCAAAAAATAAAATTGGTATTGTTCTTCATTGGTAAAGTCATTATTTATTGAATATTCAAGATTAATAAAAATATCTAAAACTTTAGTTAACATTGTAGCTAAGAGCCTTTTTAAAACAAATATAAATTGAATTACTGTCTATTCAAAGTGGTTCATAATGATCAAGTTACGCTATTGTTTGTATGGCTGTAACTGGAACTAGTTCTTGGAGGAACCTCTAATGTATCATGTATTCTTTGTATCATTATGGAGGCCTTGTACCATGTGAGGAGAAAAGAGAGGAAGAGGGCAAAATGCCAACACTTGGGAAATGCAAACAGATTGCATGTCAGTCACGTCATTGGATGGCATGCCCACACCATCCACTTTGCTGTCCGCAGCTCTTTAACCTTTTTGCCACATCATAACATGAGATTAGAGAGACTGGATTTGGAAACTGAAGTTGTTTATCTCAGTGTAGTTGCACAACCTTGCTTCATTCCTATAGCATTTTAGGTCAGCAAGATGATTGGATCTCTTAACTTTATTGATCCACGGTCATGCATAGCCTTCTTAATTGCGTTAAATGAAAGTGTTGTATGTTCATACTGTGCTTAAATGTATAAACACATCATCACCTTCTTATATGCCAAGTTAATGAAAAGCATACATTTAGTTGTTAATTTACTTCATTTTCATTAAGCTACAGGTCTGGGAATTTATTTAATTATTTATTTACTTATGGCTGAAATATACTACTGTAAAATATAGGCACATTCAAACCCACTGAGGTCTGTATGATTTTTGTTGTTGATAGAAAATACTTCTATTTGGGATGTATTAATCATAACTTAATTTAAACATAAATGCTGTAATTGTTTTTACTTTAAAATCATCAAATATTATTTTTATTAGTTTCCACAAAAATATTCAATAATGTTTCAACATTTATAATAATGTTTCATGAATATTAGAATAATTTCTGAAAGATCACGTGACACTGAAGACTGGAGTAATGACTGCTGAAGTTGCTGTGGAATACATTTTAAAATACATATTATAATAGAAAATACATTTTATGTATGCTAATATTTAAATGTTGTATGGATAAATATAGAACAGTTTAATTGTAATAAATAATATTTCCCATTATTACAGTTTTTACTGTTTATTTGATCAAATAAATTACTTTTTTCAAGAACATTAAAATATCATAATTAATAAATTCACTTTATATGTTAGTATTTATACACTTTAAGTTCCCAAGCCAAGAGTTACAATCTTGCACCACTGATCTTAAATCTGTCAAACACACACACACACACACACACACACACACACACACACACACACACACACACACACACACACACACACACACACACACACACACACACACACACACACACACACACACACACACACACACACACACACACACACACGTTTGTTTTTGTGAAATGTGAGGACATTCCATAGGCGTAATGGTTTTTATACCGTACAAACCGTATTTTCTATCCCCTTACACTGCCCCTGTCCCTAAACCTAACCCTCACAGGAGACTGTGCAGTTCACTTTCTGTGAAAAAAAACTCATTCTGTGTGATTTATAAGCATTTTGAAAAGTGAGGACATGGGGAACGTCCTCATATTTCACCCTCTTTTTGTAATACCTATGTCATACCCATGTCATTATACACATTTGTGTCCTGATATTTCACGAAAACATGCACACACACACACACACACACACACACACACACACACACACACACAAACACACACACACACACACACACACACACACACACACACACACACACACACACACACACACACACACACACACACACAGGTTTCCATGTTTTATGGGCGATTCCCAGAGACGTAATGATTTTTATACATTTACATTTACATTTATGCATTTGGCAGACGGTTTTATCCAAAATGACTTACAGTGCCCTTATTACTGGGACAATCCCCCTGGAGCAACATGGAGTAAAGTGCCTTGCTCAAGGACAGACTGGTGGTGACCGCTGGGATCGAACCAGCAACCTGGTTATACTGTACAAACTGTAAATTCTATCCCCTTACACTAACCTAATCTAAACCTACCCATCACAGTAAACTTTCTGAATTTCTAGATTTTCAAAACACTTTTATTTAGTATGATTTATAAGCTGTTTTCCTCATGGGGACTAAAATAAATTCCCTGTAAGGTCAAAATCTACTGGTATTACTATCCTTGTGCACATTTGATCATCACAATGTTAGGAATACCAGGTACACACATACACACACAAACTCAGCAGTTCTTTATGGCCAACATCCAGTGACCTGTGTATTTTTTATTCTCTTGGTCAAGAAGATCTCTCTGCCCTTTTATAGATTTTTTTTTTCTCTTTTTTGCGAAATACCATGCTTTCTTTATGATACATCTATTAAAAGACTTGACCGTGATAGAAAATGCTGACGGAGAAAAGTGTTCAGAATGCTCAAATGCAGCATGCAAAGTGTTGAAAGCGTCTAGACTCAAAAAAGTGGAAGTGAGGCTCTGTGCAAATGAGGACATAATGTTTATGCGGGATCACACCAAGAGGCAGTGATCTGCAGTAACCTCTGCTCACATCTGATCAGTCATTTAGTCTGTGGAGGGGGGACTTAAAGGGGTTCTTTTGTTACTTATACTGTAATCTTTGCAGCACCTTTTAGACCAAAGCCATTCAGACAATCCTGCTGACAGCTTACAGCTTTGCTTGTCATGCATGCATAATTTGCCACTTCTTTTTCTTTGTTTCACATATTCATAGCCTTTCATTTAATGTGAGAATAGTCGGCGTGTCTAGGCGGCGACATGCTGTGCCATCTCCGGTTCATTGTTTGACCTTTTAGACAAAAGGATGTGTTTCAGGGCTAGTAATTCTGTAAGAAAGATTGTATAAAACTGCAATGTAATTTTGCGTGCTAATGACATGAAATATTAGCTCCTCAAAAACGGAAATTGTACAAACCTGAAAAAAAATTGTTATTGATTAAAAAAGAGTTAATATGTGTTTCTAATGTACAGGAGCATGTCGGTGCTGGGATTCTAAAGCTCTTGCAGATTATTTTGTGTTTTGCCAGACCAGCTGCATGATTAAAAGCTAAAAGCTTCAATCGAGACAGAGTTTGCTACTGAAAAGGAATATTGTGGTATTTCTGTTTCACCACAAGCTAACTAGCAGATCAATCCATGTTTAGTGAAGAAAGGGACTCTTTTTTCTTGGAAAAGGGGGAGTAACCAAGATTACAACAGATCTTTTCAGGAATGATGCTCAATAACAGGGTTATGTAATCTTTTCTTTCTTAGTATTATCTTTTTTAGTATTTTTATTAGTTATACCGAATTGAAGAACAAATTAAGAAATTGCAAACAGCAATAATACAAGTAGGTTGCAAAGACTGAAACTATGATAAATAAAAAGGGTGGAATCTATGGTATAATGTATGTCCAACTACTATACAGATGAAACGGTTTGCAGTCTCAGTGCATTTGTTGTTGTGATGTGTGTTGCTTATCCAGATGTGAGTGCAACATAGCAGAGATTTAAAAGGAAAAACAAAGACAGTGAACATAACCAGGGGCACAGCATGTTCCTTTATGCTGCAGTCCCGCAGGCAAATAAATGGAATTTGGCAACAGATCTCAACATGTCTTTCTTGAGATTCAGAGCAGCAGAAGAGAGAGAGAGAGAGAGAGAGAGAGAGAGAGAGAGAGAGAGAGACAGGATAGCGGTTTGAGAACAGACCCTTTGATCATGAGACAATCAAAGCTGAGAAAGATGGATCTGAGAGTGAAAAGTTCTTTGCATCAAGGGTTTGAGGAGAGAGTTTATCAGAAAAGTGTTTATAATGTTTTTTTTTTCTCTTCATAAATGATAATGTAAAACAAAGGTTCCTGCCAATGTGAGTCAGTATGAAAAGTAAAATGTGCCACACGCAGTTTTGAAACCCAGTAAAAAGTTTGTTTTGTTGTGTTTTGTTTTTCTTGTAAATTAACAACAGCGAAAATATGTTTGCAGAATTCCACATATTCATATTCTCATAGTCTATACACACGCACACGTCTGGTTCACTATCTTTGTCGGGACTCTCCATAGACGTAATGTTTTTTATACTGTACAAACTGTATAGTCTATCCCCTTACACTAACCCTACCCATCACAGAAAACTCTCTGCATTTTTACATTTTCAAAAAAAAAACTTCAGCTAATTGATTATAATTCTGCGAAGACAAAACTATTTAAAAATCCAACATTAGCAGACCTTTCCTTGAACTCCAGAACTAAGGAATAGTTTATATCTCTGGTTACTGCATGGAGAAGGAAAGGTGTGACCAGTAGATTGGTCTTGCCCACACAAGTCCTATTGAAAAAGCAGGAGGCAGCAGAGAGATGCGTGACAGTGAGCTGAAGTTAGAAATGGGGGAATAAGGGGGTGAATAGAATCCAAAGTTTACAGTGTAATTGCAAACAGATAAAAAAAAAAAAAAAAGTGGATTAGTCAAGTCTAAACATACAAACCCTGAATTGTGAGACTATGCTAAATGCTTTTTTGCAAGCCCATATATGTTGTTCTCTGACTCTTATTACAGGCCTATATTAATAGTTGTGTGATAATGCATGTTTTAGCCAGACTGATTTCTTAGCCTGTTATTAAGAGGGTAATTCAGATGATGTGCCAAAAATATAAGGCACCAGGATTACCTGTTTTTTTTTTTTTTTTTGGAAGATTCATCAGTGTTCAAACGTTTTTATTGTTTTTAAAGAAGTCTCTAATGTTCACAAAGGCTTTTGTGAAATATAATATAATATATACATCAGAGGTATAAATTACATTTTGAAAAAATATATTAAAATAGAAAACAGTCATTTCAAATTGTAATAATATTTCACTATATATATTACAATTTGAAATGACTGTTTTCTATTTTAATATATTTTTTCAAAATGTAATTTATACCTCTGATGGAATTTTCAGCAGCTATTACTCGTCTTAAGTGTCACATGATCCTTCAGAAATCATTATAATATACTGATTTATGCTAAATAAACATTTCTTATTATTATCACTGTTGAAAATGGTTGTGCTGCTTAATATTTTTTGTGGAAAAGTGATCTATTTCTCATGATTCTTTGATGAACAGAAAGAACAGCATTTATTTGAAATCGACATTATAAATGTCTTTACTGTCATGTTTGGTCAATTTAATGCATTCCGGTTTAATAAATGTTTACATTTTAAAGTGTTGAGGATGTGTGTGGGATCGTTAACATGAGGTTGGTGGGAACAGAAATGTTTTCACAAGTACTTTGCAATACTCTTGAAAATAATCAGATGAGAAACTAGTTGTGTAGTAGGACGCGCATTTATTGCAAACAAGTTTAAACAGCAGTGCACAAACATGTAAAGTAAATGAGCATTTGTGTGGATTTGTGGCTAACAAAGCTCATCTTTGCATATATTCTGATTTAGTTCAGCAGTTGAAGGCACTTTTGAATTTGGCCCCAGGTTGGCCCAACTAACTAGAAAAAAATCTCTTAGATAACTTCCATGACAAGTTGATTGATCTGAAAATTGCTCAACTGTATGCTAACAAAAGACATTATGGAAAGTATATCCTCAGACAGTGGGTTAATACTGAGAAAGTAAACATGGTGAGTACATGGTATTCTTTTGTCCAATAATGGACAGTGCTAGTCCAATCGAGTCCGGTTAACCACTTATCAACCTCTCACAGAATAAAAAAGCACATTTCAGTAACACAAAACCTCCCTTCTTGTTTCTGTTTGGTGTTAACACTAGATAAGTTTGCAGCACTTAAGCTTGAGTGGGAAGAGCTGCTGAGGCCTCCTTGATCTTGTCCATGACAATCTTCAGCTGCTCACGGATCTTCTCGGAGTAGGGAGCGAGGAGGCTGGTCAGCTCATCCACACGGCCCTCTAGGGAGGTGCGCAGTTCTTCTGCGGTCTGTTCCAGCTTCTCCTTCAGAGCTCCAGCCTGGACCTCCAACTGCTCACTCATCTCCTGCGCCTGAGACTTCATCAGCTCGCTAATGGCACCCAATTTCTGGTTGGCACCATCCTGGGCCTGGGTGAGGTATGGCTCTAAACGGTCCTTCACGGCATCAGCGTTTTGGGAAGCGCGAGACTGCAGCTCACCCAGGTAGGTTGCCACGGTGCTGCAGGGAATGAAAGTGAAGATTAAAAATCATTTTCATTAATTTTCACAAATTTTGAGCTTGCATTTGAATTCTTTCAAACCACCTGAATGAACATCCAGACTTACTTGCGGATCTCGTCGGTGTCCTTGTTCAGGCGTTTCTTCAGTTTGCGTGTGTATGTGTTGACACGGTTCTTCACATCATCTGCGTTCTGCTCCACCATGGTCTTCAGCTCTTGCAGGTACTGAGTGGAGCGCTCCTTGGCGTCGGTCATGTCGGTTTGCAGTTTGCCAGCCAGGAGCTGGAGATCTTTGTTCAGCTGACCAGCAGCGTCAGAGGCGTATGGAGTCATCTGGGTTTGAAGATTTTCACTGTATGAGCCCAACTCAGCCATGGTGTCAGTAATTAGGGTGCTGCAACACAAAACAAAACAAAAAACACTGGTCACATACAATGTTTCAGCAGCACATATGTTATTTGATAACGTGAGGATGTGTGTGATACTGCTGTAGAGAGATGTTAAAAGGGCTGCTGAACTTACTCAAGCTCTCTGCTGAGCTGGGAGCCTTTGATGTTCTGCACCACACCGTCAGCATGTGTGTTGAGTTCGGACACAGACTGCCAGAAGCGTTCCACCATCTCCTCCCACCTGGGTTGAGGGGCATCAGCCTGGAACAGGCTACGAGCATGGCAGCCTAAAGGGGTGTGAAGAGACTGTTAACTTTATGCCAAATTAAGTTATTCACAAATGAGTGAGCTAGATAATTTACACTGATTACAAAGTTTAGCAGTTGACCTGTATAATTTATGAGATGCAATAGTTGATACGATGCACTATAAACATTGTGCACGGATAGAAAAACGAAACAATGAGTGAATGGAGATTTTTTTCCATACCAGTAAAAACAGCCAGAGCAAAGAACACCACAAGAGACCTCATTTTGATGGATAGACAAGTAGCTAAACCTGAGAAAAGATGAACACAGAAACAAAAAATCAATAGGCTATATCTATTGAAAATTTTTTTTAAAGAGGAAAGAATCAGATCAAGGTCATCAGAAAGTATAAACTTTGGAAATTGGAACTTTAAACGTATTAATTCACAGGTATTAAATACTTTAAATCCCAACAGTATGCTATTCTTTAAATGTTCCTTCTAAAAATGCACAAAAAAGCATCTGAACATACGAGTATCCATGCAGGATTTGCTTCACTAATACAATACTCAGTGACCGTTAACTGGAAGTTTAGTTTTACTGACAAGCTGGTTATCCTGCATATAAACCGTTAGGCAAAGTTGTTGATTACTTCATGAGTGAAGAGAGAGCTTTACTCACCTGAGAAGAGTGATTTTCCTCCGTGTGGAGAGAGTGGGGATGTTAGGTCTTTTATACAGTCCCGGGACGCACCCGCTGCCTTCACAATCGCTGCCACGTGATTTCGCCTTTGTTCGGCGCTCGCGCATCATCCGACGCGTCACTGACTGCAAGCAAGTGTGCGAAGTCCGCATCTTTTCGAACTAGGTGGAGATAAATTGCGCAATTTATATAATTTCTCTAGAACGGCACATCTTCTTTCACATTGTCTTCGGGAATTGTTCATGCATGGTCTGGGTATTAGCCTACAGCAACTTTGTGTTCCTTAGCCTTGGCTATAATTTATTACTCAGATATTTAAAACGAATCGTTGGCTATACATACATTGAATGCAAAAACGTCATGCTTGTCTTTAATAACAAGAATTTTATATTATCAATGTATTTATATTATATAATATTATATATATTTATATTATTTTTTATTTATTTAATTATTTAGTTTCAGTATTGCTGCGTGGATAAAAATTTGTTGTTGCCCTCAAACGGTTTATTAAGTCAAACAACTGTAAATGTTGCTGTGGGACAAATTCCTCGTGATTAAAGAGACAATTGAGCCTGAAGGTAAACTTTTTTTTGCAGGCGCTCGTGGTTTACTGCAATGGCCTATCAACATGGATGAGCCTATTAGCATTTTATAGAGGCCTTGACCTCCTATTGCTCACTTCACATATTCGGATTAGCATTCACATGAGCAATGACAATAGTACTATAGTTACAACATTGAAAGTCTACAACAACAATTTTATAAACATTTTATATTATAAGGCCTATACAATAAGTAAAAACAAATGTTTCATTATAACATATAGAGCCTTCCTTGCAAATTTTGTTTAGTAAGTTATGTCATGATGTTATTGTGTAATATAATGTCATGTATTACAAACTACTGATGATTGAAGCCCGTTTGATCACAATGCCCTTCCACGTCTATGGCCTACTGTTTATCTTAAAAGATAAGACATTCCTTAGTATTCTCTGTATAGAGTTAACATAATGTATACAGCCCTATGTTTGCCCCAGCAGTTCTATTCTGAACATAAAACCACCCAACATGATCATGTTCTTTTGTAAAACAAATCTTTTTTTCCGGACCAGAAAGCCTTGGGTAATTAAGTTTTTTTTTCTTCTTTTTTTTTTCTTTTTCTTCGTGACAACATAAGAAAGCTTATCTCTCATCTTTGATTCCACCTATTCAGTGATCTTTAGCCTCTTGTCCCAACTTGTCCTTTTCTTCTGGCTCAGCTCTGTCTGATTCACCCCTGCAGCTGATGAAAACAAACATAGCTTTAGTATGCAGAGGGCCCAGTATGATCACTGCACAGACGTCCACTATTATTTATACTCCTCTGAACGCTCAATATACAGTTGATCCTTCAGCAAATAGATTTTATTAAAATATTTTTAAACCCTTATAATACTACTATATTTTATTTTATGGTCAATTTTGAAACTTTTCTTTTTGTATTCTTGGATGTATTCTTTTGTATTCTGCCTCCTAAGGATGAATCAGGTTGTTGCACTTCATATTCTAAATGGATTATTGTAAATGTAAGATGACACTGGTGACCACTGACATTGATGAAACGTCTGATTGTCATAAAAATTCTGATGCATTGTATCAAAATAGATACATCCCATTTTTGAAATCGAGAGTATAGGGCAACATTTGAATACTGCAAACTATAATGACTGACAGTGTATACACGAAAGACATCGTAACTACAAAAGAAAGACAAAAAGGCAAGATTAAAGATGTATAACTGTTATGGTTGCTTTAGGCCCTTCCCATGCTTTTGTATTACCCTCTTAATGGATTATTTAGATGAAAGCATTGCACACAGAGCTCCCTCTGTAATTCCTTTTCTGTTTTTGATAACAGTTCTTTCATAAGGGGCAGATCAGTGCCAAATGTTGGACAAATTTTTTTGTGTGTGTTTTTGTTTTGTTTTGTTTTTTGTACTGAATTTCTCATGAAATATATTTGACGTGGTTTCACTAGAAAATGTGGCAGGATTTTTGAAAACAAACAAACAGAAATAAATTCAGCGTGATGATTTAATTATAAGCTCATGAAAGGACTTGGTTTTTTTTAGGTCCCATGGGGTTTTTGGATAAATGTGTGAAAGGTGAACAGTAAGTAATGAATGCATGTAACCTCGGCCAACTCATCATTTAGCAGAATGGGGCGGCTAGGTCCAGTCTACCGTGTGAGAGGGTCTATGCGCTGATAGCATCTATTCTTCAGTACAGCCATGATTCAAGCAGATATGCACTGACTGGATTTATCCAACACAAACACAACACAAGTAATTTACAGTGAGGGCCGATGAACTCTAGTGACTATGACTCTTTGTTTTTCTCTCTTCTTGCTTTCTGTGGTATGTAATTGTTGTGTCATTTGGGAAGATTGCCTATATTAGTCATTGTTTTCAACAGTCAGGCATTCTAGGTCAAAGGGCTGTCAGCTGCTTTGTGTCAGAGAAATCAGTCATCTGCATCTTAATCTGTGTCTTGACCCCCTTGTTTCTGTGCAAAAAATTATTTGGTCCCACTTTATATAAGGTGTCTTTAACTACTATGTACATACATAAAAAATTGTAAGGTACTATTGGCTGCTATTAAGGTGGGACAGGTTTTGTGGTATAGTTAGATATGACCCTTGTAAGGGAAGGGTCAACATTGTAATTATAGATGTAATAACATAAATGATTTACAGCTGTAATCACATGCAGATATTTACACACAATACGTGCATTGTATCAAATGATTCATTTAAATGTTAGTATATTACACTTAATATAAAATGGGACCTGTTATTTTGTGCTGCTAAAGTACAAATAACCAGGCCCACATGCAGAAAACTCAACAAAAGTGGAACAAACAACATTCACAAACTTCTACAAATCCTCATCCACCCCTTGGGTGCTTTTAACTATTTCCTCTCCATCATTTTTTTTTAAGTTTACTATCCCCGCCAGCGTTTTTGATCGTTCTTACAAAAATTCCATGGACCCCAGAATATTTTGTCGTATGAATCGCTGAAGATGCAAAAGGAAAGAACATCTGCTTTAAACAGACCCTCTAGCTTCATCCATTCTTCTTCAACACTTGAATATGGGAACATTTCATTAAAAATAAAAAATTAAAAAGTTTTTTTGGATTAGATTCAGAACAATGATCATAGATGGAGTAGATCGAGTCCATCAACACCCCCAAAGCTTGCACAGTCCTATAGCCCGTGTTCCATTTTCCTTTTAACTCTTTCCCTGCCATTGACGAGTTATCTTGTCTTTTATGAGAATATTTACGCTTTTATGGCTTTCCATGTTCAAATCGGGTTTGTTTCCCCAATATCTGTGTCTGCAGATGACCCACAAAACCATATAAATAAGAATACAATCGAACAGACTACCCAATATTATGACTTTGAGTAGAATTGCTATGGAAATTCAGTCCACTTAAATGTAAAAGTGAACCAACAGTAATGCAAATGAAACAGGATTTTTTGTTCACTGTATTGGGTCCCTTTTCTGTTTAAGGTCACTTCAGTTTACACATTTAGCAGATGCTTTTAAGAGTCAATTTATACCTTCCCTGGGAATTAAACCTATAACCTTTGGTGTACCATCTCTACTGCTGAAAAATGATTTTTAAACCAGCCTGATGCTCATGTTATCTGTGGTTTTCTGGTTTAATAGGGCCCTCATCAGCTGTGCATACAGGCTGAGAGACCAGCTAGAGCAACTAGAAACCAGCGTAGGCTGGTTACAGCTGTTTTTCCAGGAAGTTAGTATCTTGATGATGACATGCTTGAATGAACTCTTGTAAATGTCAGGATTAGCTTCTTTGTGTGAGGTAGAAGAGGAAGGTTGTTTTTTTGTTCCGATGGGAGTGTGGGGGAGACTCTTGGAAATGGCAGAACGGGTACTTTTACAAACCTGCAAGGACAGCTCCCGACATGTTGCCGCTGGCATTTATGTGGGTGTTTATGAATGTTTTGGCAGCACGCATGTGCCTGAATGCATCCATTAAAAAGGAACTGGTGATCAGTCAATAACAAATGCGTTGCATCTTATTTTTGTGGTGACTTGAAATGATGGTGAGCATCCACTAGGTGGCATGTGTGGTGCACAAAACTAGTAAATATATAGTACATGGCAGCACCGTTGTCCACATAATAACTTAGTAATTGGTGCAGCTCTTATTTTTATAAATAGGCCATTATTCCAATTACCTATAGTTCCAGAGGTCCATTATCAAATAGGCTTTTGGGGGGCAAACATTTATTGTGAATAATACCTATTGTTTTTCACTTACTAATTTTGAAAAACTGTAGGATTATCCAGTCATGTCACAAGACAAATTATATTGTCTCATCCTAACTAATTGTACTTTGTAATTTACACTCATGAATTTAGTTTTATAGTCTACTAACTACACTACCGTTTATTTTGTTGTTGTTGTTAAAATAAATTAATATTTTATTCAGCAAGGTAACATTAAATTGATCAAAAGTTCTATATCAAATAAATGTTTTTAACATTTTATTCATGAAAAAAATATATATAAAAAACTGACCAATAAGAAATTGCTGAAAATTCAGCTTTGCCATGACAGGAATTACATTTTAAAATATATTAAAATAGAAAATAACTACTTTAAATTGTAACAATATGTAACAACATTTACTGTATTTTTTTTTACTGCAAGCAGTATCATATAATCATATGCAAATATAACGGCCTAATGTTACTGAATGAAAATGTTAACCAAGGATGATGCTTGCACGGTCCTGGAGCTCATCCTGGGTCGAAATATTGATGTAATATTGATGTCCGATCCAGATGTAGTCTTTGAGAAAAACTTGATTTCTCAGCCTTTTGCTCAAAATGTTGCTTTTTTATGAAATTTAATCATATTCAAGTTCATAAAACAGAATGCATGAAGCAGAGGATCTGTTCTTTATTTTGATATATTGCATGTTCCGCTATTCATACAACAAAATATTCTGTGGGCCATGACATTTTTGTGAAAATTATCAAAAACCTCTGGTGATGGCTTGCAACTTAAAAAAAAACAATGCATGGCGGGGAAAGAGTTAACAGGTCTATATATGGACATTATTCTAACAAAGTTTGAAGCAAATTGGATAAAAGAAGGTGATTTTAAAGCATTAAAAAAATTACTTTGACTTTGACTCATGGTAGTCACATCCATGTGATTGCCCTCCTACAACGAACATACAATAGAAGTTTCATCAAAATCAGTCAATGTATGCAGAAGACATAAAATTGTTGCCATTTTTTTTAATTAGACATCCACCTTCTTAGTATTCCTCAATCAATTCATTATAAACAATATTACAAGAAAAAAAATAATACAATTATAAAAGAATGCCTCTTTGGCAATAATTTTTGGTAAAAAAAAAACAAAACAATTGTAACGACCCGAGGTGTGTAACAGTGTAAGTATATTTTTTTCTGCACAACAATAATTGAATCTTTGATGACTGAATAAGTGCAATTTACCTTTATTCCACAAGGTGGCAATGTCTGATACACAATGATGAAGTGACATTTCACTCATAGTTACCGCAGGCAGAAAACAAAAGAATGGCAAAACTTCATCAGCAAAACTTGAAATGGCCCAGCGATTTTCTGCAAAGCAAGTACTGAACGCAATCAAATATTAGTGTCAATGTCACTTGATGGTGGATCTGGTGAAGAAGCTGTCAGTGATCAAAATATTGATTTTGAAGATGATGAAAAGGATAGTTTTGAGAATATGTTTGAGATAACAAATATGAGCCAAATATTGAACGTACGTTGAAATGAACTCTGGCGAAGACAGTGAGGATGGTGTAAAACTGCTCAAACTGAACCCTTCCAAGCTCCAAAAGGTAACAAAATATGCTTTATTTTATTCTTCTGTAATTGTTACTCTAATCAGGAGATATTAGAGTAATGATATTATTAGAGTAAAAATATTTGAGTAACTGCCCGGTAGGGCTTGGGCCCTAAATAATAAACATATACCTGCTTGTAACCAAGTTTATTACTTAATAGATGATTTTTGACATTTTGACAATAGATGATTATATACCTTTCCTCATATATTTGAAAATGAGAATGCTAGAGTAAACATAACTGGGTATTAAAACTTGTCTTACATCTGTCATTCTGTCACCCTGTTACTTTTAAAGAAACATTTGAGACTCATTTCCTTTAACAAAATATTTATTTAATTTAAATGAAAAGTAATGTTTCAAATATTACATAAAAATCATAGTGTAAATGTAGATACATGTTTTTCATTGGACCTTTGTGTTTTGTTTCATGGCTGTGAATAAATACTTCCATCAGGTCACTGTAATGTCAGCAGCAGTTGTTAATTTTAACCACAGAAAGGGAAGAACACTTTCACATTGAACTGTATCCAAGATCTAATTTAATTAGCAGCAATTGTCAAAAGTCTGTTGGAAGCATCTAATTTCTCTTGATGAAGGACTCGTACAGGGAGGTGAGCTGGTCCTTCAGGTCCTGTGCGTAAGGGTCCAGCTTTTCCTTCAGGTCTTCAGCGTAGGGTGTGAGACTCTGCTGGACCACCTGGGCTCTCTCTCTAATCTGGGCCTGAAGATCATCAGTCAGAGGGGTCACGGTCTTCTGGAACTCCTGCAGACGCTGGTCAACCTTCTCCTTGAGTTCAGCAGTGTAGGGCTCCAGCTGAGCCTGCAGCTCCTTCACGCTCTGCTCCAGGTTTCCTCTCAGCTCCTCACTCTTCTGGAGCAGAGTGGCCTTCAGGGTCTCAGAATCCAGGGATTCTGCATATGGAGTCATGGCCGCCCTGAGCTCCTCCACTCTCTGCTGGATCTGGCTCTTGAGGTTGTCAGCATAGGGCTCCAGCTGGTCTCTCACAGTGATCAGGTCCTGGCCCAGACGCTCCCTCAACACTTCAGACTCTTTGGTGATTCTGGTCATCAGCTCTTCAGTCAGAGGATCCATCTGTTTCTTGAGGGTGACGGCATATTCGCTGGCCATATCGGTACTCTGGGTCAGTCTAGTACTGTTAAATGGAGATGGACATTTGAGTTTCATATCAGGGCATAAGAAATAGTCTAAATCAAAGTGTCCTGCAGGTTAATATTCTTGACTTACTTGACTTCCTGTCCCAGTTCGGAAGACCTGATCATCTTGATGGTTTCCTCTGCAGTTTGTGTTGCCTTGGAAACATAGCTCCAGAATGCATCAGTAAGCTGCTCCAGCTGTGGCTTGGGCTCATCAGCATAGAAGAGGTTTGCCTGACAACCTGTTGATGGAGCATTTCAGTTTGATCAAATTAATTTGTAATATACTCTGTGAATTTATAAAACCTTAAAATATTTTCACATTGTAATTTTCTCTGAATCCTCACCTGTAAATACAGCAAGTGCAAGTACCACAAGAACCTTCATGGTGTTCAGTTTTAGTCTAGAAGTAAAAAACAAAAACAAAAAAAAACACAATGAACGTCTCTGTTTTTTACATAAATGTAAACAGTGCTGTATTTTGAATTTACTAAAATGTGCAAAAGTTCTTACCTGTGTCAGTGTGTTTTAATTGACGCTGTCCTGTCTGAAGAACTAGTGTGAAGGTGGCTGTTTCACATCTGTATTTATATAGCATGGGGACGTGATTGCTGTTGTGGAAACCCAAAGTCCAGTGGGGAGTGCCTTGCTGTCACTACTCCACATCATAACGTCCTGACTGTACTTATTATCACCAAAGATTTCTGAATTCAATACAGACTAATATTATTACTCTTGGACAATGAACTGTGCTAAATGTCAATATAAATATTGTTGACTATTCAATAAAATATCTAAGCAAAATAGTTTTTTTCATAAAGAAATTATAGTATTTCTGTTTTTGTTTTGTTTTTTTGTTTTTTACAATTGCAGGGGATTCAACACATAAAATGTAATTGTAATTGAATTCATTTTAACATTTTGAATACTGCCATTTTTACTTAATCTATAAAACCAGACATAAGCTGATTTTGAACCTTTGAACTAATAACAGTATAACAAATGATACCAGACTTTGTTCGCTTCCTGATAAGATTTGACACATCACTCAAAGAGATATGTTTTTGATCCTGGATGAATTGTTGAGCTCTATAAATTCATTCTATGAAGATCTATTTCCAACTCTTATGTCTTAAAAGTCTTTCAGTTCATTTTATTTTACTGAACCTGTCCAGAGCTATAAACGGACCTCAAGTGATTCTTAGGAGGAGTTATTATCAGAGTCAGGGACAATACACGTAACACTCTGTCCAGGTTACACATGCTTGCTAAACTCCTAGAGATAAGGTCGGCCGTTTGACCTAGAACTAGCTAATGCTGCTTCCTAACATTTAAAAAATGCAGAGTACATGGGAACTTGCATTTTTTAGGTAAAAAACATACAGAAAGTGGAGTTAACATTTGTAAATGCTATTTGAGTAATTTAAGGATTACCCCTAAAAGTTGACTCTGATGACTTTCAGGGATAATCTATAAGGTTTGTCTAGTGAAGTTTCATTTTCTAAATGAAAGACCTCATCTGTCTGATATGGAAACTAATAAGGAGCTGATTCTAGAAATTGTGTTTGTTCACTAAGACACTGATTATGAGTAGGCCTTAAATAAGCCATAATAGCCTACTTGTATACTCAGAAGTTGGAAATTAGATGTAGGTTGAACCAAATATTGATTGTGTATGTATAATTTACCATTTGAAATTTGAGAATGTAACAGTACAAATATAGCATGTTTTGCCATTTATTCTGTTTTTTTAATTTTTAAATTTTTTTTACCACTGGTTTGCAAAGATGAGCAAATCAACATTTCATCATTTAAAGAGTCCCTGTTTCTATGGATGTTCAAACAGCCCACAAAGTGAAATAGTACCAGAAATAGTTTAAACGCTAAATAAGGCAGCTGTAGTCCCGCCTTCCGGTACACAAAGTACCGGTACACCTGTTTGTTTGCTCTAGGTGCGTTTTACACCATGTCATAATTACCATAATTACGATATGACAACCCAGGACGTTCTGCTCAGAGCTGTTCACATTCACTGACTCAGAATTATACATTTCTATGGCAACATTACCAAAAATGATGGACCCTTTTCACAGACTGTGATGATGCGTTTTAATGGTCATCAGCATTGTAAATCCTGCAAAGTTTTTTATACTTAAATTTGTTTTAATGTACATATATTTATAAATGATACACTTTTATTATATTACCTTTATGTCACATTACAAAAAAACTAGTTAACGCTGCTGTGAGGGTACAGAAGATCTTCTGGAGCCGACTGTATGATGGCGCAGTCTTATCGGCAGCGCCTACAAGCACTGGAACCTAAATCACATTGTCCATAGCAGGGTACTCGGCAAACCAAACGCCTTGTACCCCCTAAGCGGGGGGAGTACCACATACCCCACCCACCTCATGGAGGTCCTAGCTTTAATAGCGGCCTACCATACCGTGCGAGGGCGTCAGCCATGGCAATGCTCTGGCTACAAGGGAGCTCACGACCAAACCTACATAAACAAAACGTTGCGAAGTGCTGCTCAACCCAAGCCATGGGTGAGGCAGAATGATACAGAGCTAGGAGAGGAGGTACTCAAATCTACCCTGCCTTGTCAGAGGAGTACTGCCAACTGGCCAGGGCATATAAACAGGGCCAGAGCCTGCCAAAAAACTGGCGGCTTTCTAAGAAACTAGCTCTGGAGGGCAGGGCTGAGCTATTCATACAGTCTTTTCGTATTCATATGAAAAACGGCCTTAACCCTGCCCCACGACCACTGGCTAAGTCGCTATCAATTCTGCGCAGCACCAACCTGCATTACTAGTAAAAGCCCCAGAATGCAGGAAAGGGGGCGGGCCTTGGCCGGACGACTCTACATAAAAGGAGGCTACATTAGGGACAATAATAAAGCTACATTCAAAAATAGAATAGCTACCTGGAGCGCCAACGCTTCTTGGCGGGTGCCTCAGTTATCCCTAGAAAGCCTTGGCCAATCTAGATCTATACCCGAGGTCCGAAAGGGCCATTACTATTGCACCAAACAAAAAGGGCACTCGGGTAGAAGTGCCAGTCGTATATTAGATCTGGCTCTAGATCTAACTGTAGTTCTAGCGTAGAAGACCAGAAGACTTATACTGAGAGAAGATACAGACCACCTAACCCTGAGGCGGCTACCAGTTACCAGCTTAAACTAGGAGAAATATACGCCAAGCCTTTCCTTTTATTTTTTTATTTTTTTGAGAAAAAATGCTACACACCCGCAAAAATAGGCGGCATTTCCAGAGCTATTCACAGATTTTTAAAGTCTGGGATATATAAAGGCTATTCCACACCCACAGCCTTAACAGAACGGCTGTTCAGAAAATATATATGTATTCTTTGCTGGCTCTCCACTAGCAATACTAGCTCACCACGGAGCCTAGGCAACTGGTGTATTATGTTTTATCGTTCTAGCCATCCTAGCAGGGGAACTACAGGCCCTAGGAAATATCCAAAAATCCACAGTGATCCCCGAAGCCCTCTACAGGGAGCATAAGTCAGAAAATATATAATATTTTTCCCTCTTATAGGGGACTTACCCGCTCGCCTGCGGCGCGCCATGATATCCACCCACAAGCTTAATTCACCATATGTATGCTTAAGTGTACCACTACCACGGGCCTGAGGGGGGCGCACTCACAGACCAGCCAGGCGGGCCCTAGCACATCATCGCGGACCCACCTAGGCCGGATGTAAGAAGCAACTGAGGAGATGATGAAGAAGAGGACTGAGGGTCAATGCAATTCCTTAGCTCACCCTCAGGGAGGAGACCCATCATGAACGCTGACTGCGTTTTGTGATACACAGCTCCTACTTCTCCCGGGAGTCCGCCTCTCTGTGCGCCACCCTCGACTGTGGGGGCGCACGAGAGGCAATGCTGGCCCTCGGGCCCTGTCTCCGGTCCTCGGACCGTGACGCCTACCGCCTGCCTGGGACCCGGATCTCAGTGGCATGCAGGTCCTCAGACGCTGCCAAATGCGCTATTCCTCTGCGATGCTGGCCCTCGGGCCCAGACTCCGCCTGTTGCACAACCACCGCAACAGGGAAAACATCCCCTTATCGAGATCCCTCAGCAAACCGGCCTGGTGCGCACGAAACACCGCCATGGTATAAGAAGTAGCACCGGGCTGACCCGCTGCCGTGTATGTCCTGCCATTAAAGCGACACATCATTTAGGTGGCAGGGTTGGAGCTCTCAGCTTTCCAGATATGAGATCAAACATCCCGTTAATCGGAGGCGACGACACATACCCATATTCTCCTATCCTCCCGACATCAGCGACATACGGCTGATGTCATACCGCTGATGTCAGTGAATATGAACCGAAAATAGGTTATTCCATGCCCTCTCGATCTAATTAGGAAGATCAGGAAGGAATGAAAGCCCAACTGAGCCGATGATTTATGGCCGGGGAGAAAATCGATCGTTTAGTCCAACATGAACAATATCTCCTCTAAAGCGCCAACATAGCGGCCGCAGCCCGCCTGCAACGCGTTTCATAACATTCAACGGCTCAGCATACACGGTCGGGATGGTCGAGGAGATTAATCCCCTTCTCACAGCCATCCCTAGAGCATTTGCAAACAAGTCTTGCCAGCCGCCAGATCGTCAGAGGGAAGAACGCCTTCCCGTGACGATCTCAGCGAGCTTTATCCAAGAAACCTGTGAAGTGCGTCCGCGCTCAGCCTCGGCATGAGTGGGACAGCATCATCAGTCTCGGATGCCAAACTCTCTTCCCTCAGGAAGAGAACCAGACGAGAGCAGAGCGATCTCAGTTTATTGACAAACGCTCACATTATACAAACAAACAAACAACTCGACAAGAGCTGACTGTGCATGCTCTTGATCCCAGGCAGAAACACACGGCTCGTGTGTATACAATAATGAAATTGGGTTACTTTAACTCGAAGCATTCAGACAGAACAGTCCCTGAAGACGAAAAAGCAGTGTCATGTTTGCAAGGCGCCCTTATATTCTTCCTGGTCGCACCTTGATGACATCATAGGCTGTCGCCGGTCAATAGGATTGCCGTGATTCGATAGTAGTTCAGACACCTGTCACGCTGGAGGCGTTCCCCGTAGCATCAGCTGACGCAGCGCGACTTCCCTTTCGAAAGGGAACTTAATTTTATGAAGCTACTAGAATACTTTTTGTGTCAGTCTCCTGTGCAGTTTACGTTGTAAGCAGTGCATCGCTTTCAAGTTCTATGGCAGCCAATGCTGTTCACGTGAGCACCTGTAACCCCTCCTTTTCGATCCACCCACTCCAAGTGCGACTCGAACAAGGAGGCTAAAGGCTGAAATATCTAGTGGCAGTCGCTAGAGCATCTCTTGAGATCAGAGGAGTGCGGTTTACTCGCACTAGGGGGACGGGGAACAGGGGACGGGGGACGGAGGCCAGCTAGTAGTTGTTGTGCGAGTAAACCTCACTCCTCTGATCTCAAGAGACGCTCACGCTACTGATGCTAGGGGTTGCAGCCTTTAGCCTCCTTGTCAGAGCATCCAACTCTCATGCCGGTGGACCCGAGTTCGAGTCCCGCTTAGAGCGGGGCAGTGCAAACAGGAGGGGTTACACACCACGACGCAGTATGGATTACATTCATTCTGCACATAGAACATACTTTTTTGGCGACCGAGAAGTAATTACTTATTCAAAATAAGTACCTAATCAAGAGAGTATGCGATTTTTGACACAGCCATTGTGTTTGCCCCTGGACTTATGTTGAAGTATTTCCTGTTCCTTAAGCCATGTTTGTAGTTCTTTTGTTCATTGGACCCTGTGTTCATTGGTCTTGATGGTTGATGTTAGCCTTTGTGTGTTTAAACCGCAGTGTTTCCAGTGTTCTTTATCAGGTTTTTAAATTCACCCTTAAAAAATAAAGGTGCCAGGAAGAACCAAAAAGGGGTTTTCACGGTGATGCCATAGAAGAACCATTTTTGGTTCCCTGAAGGACCATTTTGTGAAAGGTTCTTTAAAGAACCATTTTTTACTAACTATTTTATAGTCTAAAGAACCTTTCTGCACTACAAAGAATCGTTTGTGCAATGGAAAGGTTATTTGGATATTAAAGGTTAAGGTTCATGGAACCATACACTCCGCCAAATAACCTTTATTTTTAAGTGTCTCACTATATGGCTGTTTGTTTGTTGTTCTCACTTCAGCTCCTGATGTTCAATTTTGCTCCTTGTGTTCCCTGCATGGTGTTTTTGTTATTATTGGTAAGATATTATTTTGAGTTTTATTTTCATTAAATCTTACTGTGCATTTGGATACAGCTCTCCCTCTTCAAAGAAGTAAGTCATTTGGAATGACATGAAGGTGAGTAAATGATGGCAGAATTTTCATTTTTGGGTGAACTATTTATGCATACTAACTACTATCTACTTTTATGCATATATTTCCTGCATTACACAAAACAACGTATAGGTTGCATATAATATATTTAAAAAATAGAAAAGATATTTCTGTTCATATTGCAAAATTTGTTTTTGTAATATGTCTAACCTGTACACACCACCAATGCAATGACCAGGAGAACCTGTATCGTTGTCAGTTTTGGCCTGTAGGGAAATGACAGATCTGAGTCCCTAACATTAATAACTTGTTAAATAAAATAAAAGTAATAAATAATAATAATAATACAAATATTAAAATAATGATTGTAAAACCTTTATTAATTACCTGCATCAGTGTGTTTATATTCACACTGTTCAAGCTGAAGTGGTATTGTGGAGGTAGTGGTTACATACTCCATTTATATACCAGAGAGAAGAAATTGTTGCAATAGAAACCCTAAGTGGGTAGTGTCTGACTGTGATGATTACTCCATATCAAAATTTCCTGACTGGAACTTTTTGTCACAACAGATCCTGACATTCAAATCAAACCATAAAAGCTGTCAGACTGTGTCAAAAGCAATGGACACTTAAAAACAAGTTAAGGCCTTTGATGTCACGTCACAGCAATAACTATGGTGTTTCGGTAGAATTTATTCCTGTTTACATGTGTGACGGCCAATATTGATTAGATTGGTGGAGGACTATGAATGTTTAACACTTATCAAGCACTATATTTAATGTTGTTGTGTTCATCAAGAGTGCCCTGATAATGTCCTTTGGTTTTGCCTCCTCCATTTTTTTTTGTTATTCTTTTTTTTTTCTAGTCTGAGATGTGTTATTTGATTTGCTAATATATTTGTCTCACATACACCTTTCAACAAAAGTTTAAAAAAATATTTTTTTATTATTGTTTATTTTTTATTGAAACATCAGGAACATCACACATTTTTTTTCTCAGAAATAATGAAGTTTCTTATTTATTCTAAATAAATATCCATCGTTGCACACAAAAATAGAGAATTTGCAGTGTAAAGGACATTGGATGTTGCATACTGTAATTCATGAGACTGAATCAAACATTTTACTTTTTTGCTTTAGTGTAGGCCATGGTAGTATGAATGAATGGAGGAAAACATGGATCTAATATGTCAAATTTTAAAGTTCATGAGAAATTCTGTAGCTCTGTTAGTGACAAATTAAGAAGACTTGAAGCATTTAATTTCTCTTGATGAAGGACTCGTACAGGGAGGTGAGCTGGTCCTTCAGGTCCTGTGCGTAAGGGTCCAGCTTTTCCTTCAGGTCTTCAGCGTAGGGTGTGAGACTCTGCTGGACCACCTGGGCTCTCTCTCTAATCTGGGCCTGAAGATCCTCAGTCAGAGGGGTCACGGTCTTCTGGAACTCCTGCAGACGCTGGTCAACCTTCTCCTTGAGTTCAGCAGTGTAGGGCTCCAGCTGAGCCTGCAGCTCCTTCACGCTCTGCTCCAGGTTTCCTCTCAGCTCCTCGCTCTTCTGGAGCAGAGTGGCCTTCAGGGTCTCAGAATCCAGCGATTCTGCATATGGAGTCAAGGCCGCCTTGAGCTCCTCCACTCTCTGCTGGATCTGGCTCTTGAGGTTGTCAGCATAGGGCTCCAGCTGGTCTCTCACAGTGATCAGGTCCTGGCCCAAACGCTCTCTCAACACTTCAGACTCTTTGGTGATTCTGGTCATCAGCTCTTCAGTCAGAGGATCCATCTGTTTCTTGAGGGTGACGGCATATTCGCTGGCCATATCAGCACTCTGGGTCAGTCTAGCACTGTTAAATAGAGAAGGACATTTGAGTTTCATATCAGGGCATAAGAAATAGTCTAAATCACAGTGTCCTGCAGGTAAATATTCTTGACGTACTTGACTTCCTGTCCCAGTTCGGAAGACCTGATCATCTTGACGGTTTCCTCTGCGGTTTGTGTTGCCTTGGAAACATAGCTCCAGAATGCGTCAGTCAACTGCTCCAGCTGTGGCTTGGAATCAGCATAGAAGAGGTTGGCCTGACAACCTGTTGATGGAGCATTTCAGTTTGAGCAAAATAATTTGTTAATATACTCTGTGAATTTATAAAACATCTTCACATTGTAATTTTCTCTGAATCCTCACCTGTAAATACAGCAAGTGCAAGCACCACAAGAACCTTCATGGTGTTCAGAGTGTGTTGGTCTAGAAGTAAAAAAAAAACACTTAATGAACGACTCTGTCTTTTATATAAATGTAAATAGTGCTGTATTTGGAATTTACTTAAAAGTTCTTACCTGTGTCAGTGTGCTTTAATTGACGCTGTCCTGTCTGAAGAACTAGTGTGAAGGTGGCTGTTTCACATCTGTATTTATATAGCATGGGGACGTGATTGCTGTAGTGGAAACCCAAAGTCCAGTGGGGAGTGCCTTGCTGTCACTACTCCACATCATAACGTCCTGACTGTACCTTCAACCACCACAGACATTCAGATTCAGCGCAGATAATGATAACAGTGGAACTTTGTCTGTAAAAGTAGTAATTATTTTTTTTGATGAAGTTTTAATTGGGTCAAAATACATATACAAAATTTTCAGGGGTATTTCAGCACTTAACATTATACAGCACTTAACATTATACAGATGTCATCAAAGGGAGAGTTAAAATAGATTCCCCCAAATATTTGGAAAACTTAATTAAATTAAAATCTTAAAGACTAAACTAAGTCATCCAGAAAAATCCAATTATTTAAGGTCCACCTTAGGTACTTAATCCAGACAGAGCCCCAAGTTTGAACATTTGACCTAATAAAACAACAATCGATAAAAGACGTTCTACACACCCTGATAAGATCTGACACGTCACTCAAAGCCTATTGATTCTGCTGGCATCAAGCATTTTTACTTGTGTCCTTTAGCTTTGAATCTAGGAGTTAACTTTATTAATATATTTTTTATAATGCTATTTGTTATAATATATAGATAGTTTCAAATTAAATAGACTCCACATAAACTGATTCTGTATCCCATGGGATTGTCATGATCCCAACACCAGGGATGAAAGAGCAGAAAGTTGTTTAATCATTTATTAACAATATTTGGCTGTAAACTACAGGAAAGTAATTGGTTTCACTTTATTTTGATGGCCCCTTTAACACATTCGGTTGACAATAAGTTATATTGCACCTATGTCTAACTCACCTTACACTGTCAGAAAAAAAGGTACATTGCTGTCACTGGGGCGGTACCCTAAGGTACATAACAAAAAAGGTACTAATATGTACCTTTAAGGTTTTAATATGTACCTTTAAGGTACTAATATGCACTCTTAAAGTACTGATATGTACCTTTTGAGGTACTAAAATGTACCTTTCAGGGGTGAGTAAGGTACAAAGATGTACCTTTTCACTTTTGTACCTTAGGGTACCGCCCCAGTGACAGCCCTGTACCTTTTTTTCTGAGAGTGTAGAGTGTTAGTACAGTGTTAGTAGACTGGTGGGTTAGGATTTGAATATGTTGACATGTAGTTTCAAAGTTACTTATAACCAGTGGAATGTCTCTTAGAGGGCCATCAAAATAAAGAGTTAACAGATATTAAGCAGACAGTCTACTAATACTTTAATGGGAGTTCGTTGACGTGTAGTTGCAAAGTTACTTATACTGTAGTCAACAGAATGTTCAAAAGGGACCATCAAAATAAAGTATTACCAAGTAATTTATCATTTTATCATATACTTCCTTTTCACCAGAGTTGACTTAAGTAGCCCTAATCTAATTTGAATCAGAGAGGAATGGGAAAATGCATTTCTCACCACTAGAGTGATGCCCACTACTAGTGATGCTGTATGGGCTAGTTACCATTTATAAAGAAATATTATTTTAAATAATTGTTTACATTATTAACAATATGATCACTTCATGCACAGAAGCAAAACATTTATTTTATTTATTTATTTATTGGGATTATCAGCATTTATAAAGACAAGCCTGAAGTGAAAAATCAACCTCAAATGAAACAGTTGTAGAAAATTATTTAAATTTATTTAAAATATTGATAGAGTCAAAATTATTGAAGGATCACAAGAAAACATGCTCATAAAATGCCGCTGGTCCAATGAGGCAAGGGAGGCTGAGCCTCTTCAAATGTGATGTGATAAAATTAACTGTTGTTTTAAGTCAGTCACTTATTATACATTGTAGCTGTGTCCCAAAGTGAAGGGCGCGCACTTCGAAGGCCGCATTTGAAGTGCGATTGCGTCATAGCGGCACTACGAAGGGTGTCCCAATGTGAAGGCTGCACCCTCTGAAGGCCGCATTTGAAGTGCGATTGCATCACAGCGGCACTACGAAGGGTGTCCCAATGTGAAAGCTGCACCTCTGAAGGCCGCATTTGAAGTGCGATTGCGTCACAGTGGCGCAACGAAGGCTGCCGCAAGTCGAAAGCGACTTCAAAATGCGCCCTCCGTTTCTCAGGCAAAGGAAGGGTACAGCAGATGGAACCTTCCCACAACCTCGCAGCCTACCCAATCCCAGAATTCATAGCACACTGGTGACTACAGGACCTATTTCGACCACACTCAGACCGTCACCACGGTCTTACCTTGACACCATTCTTCTGCCTATCCTCGAGACCTAATATCAACAATGTCAGGTGACTGACCCTAGGGGTTGGCTGTATAACATCCAGGTGAACCAACCACTTCCTCTTGCCTTTCTCGCCTCATCTGAGACCGAAGCGGTAGAGCGCGTTTTTTATGCTTCATTTCTACAGGAGACATTCTATTTACAATCCGTCACGTTTTCGTGCAGGTGCTTCACGTCCCTGAGGATTGTTGGATTTCTCCACATTTATATATCTCGGTGCTCCATTGGAACGCACGTCGGTGAGTTTTTCTTTAGTTTTATAAGTTTGTTTACAGGTGAATGTTGGGTTAGCTGTTCGCAGCTGACAGTAGTTTTTCCATCTTGTTTACTGCGTGTTCGCACGTAGAATGATGGATGTATAATTTTACCATACGATTAGGAGTTCTGTGCGCAGACTTATTTTTGAAAGATGATTAAATGAGAGTGATTCGTCACAATCTATGTGTTAATGGTATTGTTATAAATAATTATTTTCAAATAAATACCAAATAGTTTATTCTGAGGGATTGCATTTCAAGGAAGCATTTTTCTGTCCATCAAAAAGCTCTGTTCGCAAACTTACTTCAGAGAACGATTAATGAAGAGTGATTCGTCACAATCTATGTATTAATGGTATTGTTATAAATAATTATTTTCAAATAAATACCAAATAGTTTATTCTGAGGGATTACATTTCAAGGAAGCATTTTTCTGTCCATTAAAAAGCTCTGTTCGCAGACTTACTTCAGTTAAGTTAAATTACCCTCCTGAGAGTGGTATGGGAAACATGCCTTCAGTGGAGCGAGAGATTGCAGCACTAACTACTTTGGGACCTGATAGGGTTACGGACAACCCTCGTTGTCCTGGCAAAGAATGTCAGAAAACTGATCGATTAATGTGCCAAGCTTATAATGCAGCTACTCGGGCAGCCCGATCAGGAAATGCTTTGGCAATAGTTTTGGCTGCTTTGAGGAAGGTTGTCAATACAGAGGACCAGGATTCTATAAATCTGATTGACACAGCACTCATTACCCACTCACAGCTTACCAGGGATATTAGAGCATCTATGTCTTCGGCTATGCTAGCCCGAAGACAGATATGGTTGGCTCAGACATCTTTGCCTGAGACCATTAGGAAGGAACTGACTAATATGCCAGTTGTTTCAGGCCGGGTATTTCATGCTGATTCCCAGTCTGTACTGGATACTGCCGATCAGGCAAGGCGCAGGAGAGAATCAGTTCAGCAGACATTTGGTGGACCTTCCAGATATGGCCATAGAGCTGCTCAATCTTTTCAGCCCTCACACTTTCCTCGTTCGGAACCTTGGGGGTATGAGAGAGGACGAACTAGGGGGTACCAATCCCATTATAGAGGTTCTAGACAGTCTCACCAAGCTCCCCAAACTGGTCAGTCGCACACTCCAGCCAGGGGAGAGTATTTTAAGAGACGTACTTCCAGGGGTTTCAAATCCCAGGGGAGGTAATGCATAGCGGTCTTGGAGTCGCCGAAGCATGCTCCCAACTTTGCCTGGACTGTTGGGAGAAAGTAACATCAGATCCTTGGGTCCTAGATACCATCAGGACAGGATACAGGATACAGTCCAGGCGCAAATTTTGGCCAAAGAGATCATGGTTTTATTACAGAAAAAAGCAATTGTTCAGATAAACACCAGCAAACAGCTCACTGGGTTCTATTCAAAGTATTTCCTGGTACCAAAAAAAGATGGTGGACTTCGGCCCATTCTGGACTTACGGCAACTGAACAAATTCCTAAAAATATTGCCTTTCAAAATGCTGACCACAGCGCAAATTTTGGAGTCCATAGAACCGGGGGAATGGTTCACTTCCATAGACTTGAAGGATGCATATTTCCACATACCCATATGTCAGGATCATCACCTGTTTCTTTTTTTTTGCCTTTCAAGACCGGGTTTATCAAGATCATTTGGCCTGTCTCTGTCTCCAAGGGTCTTCACAAGGGTGGTTGCAGCAGCCCTTCGTCCTCTTCAGTGTGCAGGGTTGAAAATTCTATTATACCTGGACGACTGGCTAATTTGTGCTCCATCTTGCAGTCAAGCGATGAGGGACACAGAAATAGTACTCCAACATGTCCAGTCTCTCGGTCTCAAAGGGAAAAGAGCAATCTGAATCCCAGACAAAACACCGTGTTTGTGGGAATTTCACTCGATTCCCAAATGATGACTGCATCCCTATCACCCCAGAGGGTGTTACAGTTGATCAATCTAGCTCAGTCATTTCGGACGAACAAGAGAATGAGGTTGATTCAATTTCAGCGATTGTTGGGTATGATTGCGGCAGCAGCGGTTGTGATCCCACTCGGCCTTCTCCGAGCCCGTCCTCTACAACGCTGGCTGAATGGCTTCCAATTGCACCCCAAATTACACAGAAAGGTAAAGATAAGGGTTACACAAAGGTGTGTGCAGATGTTACACCCTTGGAACAACAAGACGTTGTTATCACAAGGGGTTCCCTTAGGCAACATCCCAGCAAGGCGGTCTGTGATAACGACAGATGCCTCTCTGACGGGGTGGGGAGCAGTGTGGGAAGGCAGGTCCGTCAGGGGTCTCTGGGAATCTCCCTGGACCTTAGAGCACATCAATGTTCTGGAACTCAGAGCAGTGTATCTTTCTCTGAAGGCTTTTCTTCCATGGTTGCAGAACAAACATGTTTTGGTGAGGACGGACAACATGTCTGCAGTGTACCACATCAATCACCAAGGCGGCACCAGATCAGTGCGATGTCTCCAGGTGACAAAAGAGCTACTGTTTTGGGCATTTTGAAAACTCTCATCACTCAGAGCAGCATACATACCGGGGGTTGCAAACAAAGCAGCAGACCTGCTGTCTCGAACTGGACCTCTCCCGGGAGAGTGGCGTCTCCATCCAGAAGTCGTGAGATTCATATGGGGTCAGTTTGGTGTGGCGAAGATCGACCTGTTTGCGACTACAGAGACAACACATCGCGATCTATGGTATTCCCTGAACAACCAGGGAGGTCCCTTGGGGATAGATGCACTATCACAAGCCAGCCGGAACAGTTGTTGTACGCTTTTCCTCCCTTACCTCTGATTCCACTAGTGCTCAGCAGGTTAGCACGGGGCCGTCACAGAGTGTTACTTGTGGCTCCGAGATGGCAGAAGAAACCTTGGTTTCCGGCTCTTGTGCGTTTGGTCCAAGATCACCCATTACCGTTACCAAAGAGAGTCGATCTCCTCTCCCAAGCAGAGGGCCAAATCTGGCACCCGAGACCTGAGAAGTTACAACTGTGGGTATGGCCTCTGCTCAGTCCCTCTCTAAAGACTTAGATGAAGCTGTATTGAGGACTATAAATAGTTCTAAGGCACCCTCCACGTGGAGTAACTACTCTAGCAAGTGGCGAGTGTTCTCAACATGGTGTCAAGACCAACAACTAGATTCTGCCAATTGTGACACCAGTCTGGTTCTAAGGTTTCTTCAGTCATTGTTGGATTCTGAGAAATCTGTTAATACCATACAAATCTACATTGCGGCCATCTCCCACTTTCATGTCTTAGTTGACGGTGTAAGTATTGGCAAACACCCTTTGGTGGCTCAATTCCTAAAGGGCGAACACCGTTTACGCCCAGGGTGAGTTATGAGGTCACCAGCTTTCTCCTCTCTTCTACCATTCAAGGTAAGACTGTGGTGACGGTCATCGTTCGGTCTCATAGATCCATAGTTATGGACATAACTTACGATTTGACTGGTCCGCATTCCCGCGGCACTCGATCAGATTTCTTACGGCGCGGGATTACATTTCCCAGTGAAAGACGGTAGTGGCGGCAAGTCTAGCCTGGATACTATTGAACACAACAGCGCAACCGCTTGAACTTGAAGTAAACATAACGTTTAGTGCATTCGCACATTTCCCTGCCCTGAGAAACCTGGCAAAACTTTAATTTCCCAATTTTAACTTGCATAAATGTTATTTATTTCTCATCCATTCTCTCAAGAAGAGGAATCAGTCCATTCTCTCCCTTTTGCACTTTCTTTAAATACAAATTAGATCTGCGCGGGGCTGTTTTTTCGTCCCGCACCTGCAATAGGATCTATTCCGCACCCTCCCGCTCGCACTTCAAATTCACTCCGTGCTCACCCGCTATAAATTATTTTAATTCCGACCCGACCGATCCAGCTAAATTTAGATTTATTTTCCAGGATCTCTCTTTTAAATTTCCCCTACAGAAAGAGAGAGACTGGGGATAACAAAAGTAATAGGCTATGTTGGCCATGCAATCATTTATTTATTTTTCTTATCATACTGTCAACACCGTAGCTAAAAAATGTCACAGACAAAAATAGGCTAAATCAAATGCGACATCTGTCACTCAAAACTATAAGTCAAAATGCAAATAAACGATAACTGCTGACTTTACTAGCTGTACTGCAAAATAAAGTATTTTATATGAATGAATGACGCTCTCTGACGACGGCCATTAGGCTACCGAAAGTCTCCTCCAAAGGCTGAATGTAAAGTCGTGGCCGGGATGCACAGAACAATTTCTCTATATTATTATACATTTTTTTTAATGCAAGTTATTTGTAAATGAAACAAACTAATTGCTGTCTATTGTTCATTTTCGCTAACTTGAAATGTGTATAGGCTAAATAAAAGAGAATTGGTTGTTCTGTACATTGTTTATTTTTGTAATGCAAGTTATAATTTGTACATTAAACAAATTCCTATATGTTCATGTGTTCACATATATTTTCTTGTCATGTAAATTAAAATGTGTAAATGAAAATAAATTGATCTATACATTACTTAAAGAAGGCTACTTTTTACAACTATTCATAGGTCTACAATATAACTTAAGTTTAACATCAGAAACAACAGAAATTTAAACTAACAGTTAAAACAGAAGAAAACATTGTATTTAATTGAGCTAAGCGGGAGACGCTGGTGGAGCTGGACGGGGATGGGGAATAATGCACAATAGAGACCAGGCCTGTGCCAGCGGGACATCATCTTCATCTGGGATGAGTTCATATTTCCACTATCCGCAGGTTTGCGGGGCTGAATTGGTCGACGGCTGCCATGTCATAATACATCTGAGATGATGTGAGTTGAATAAAAATAAGTAGCCTACTTAAATAAAGACTTGGACGTAAATGTATAAATGTTTAAAATATATTGTAACAGTTACTTTTAACATAATAAACAATAGTTGCAACTTAACGATTAAATATTTAACCATAGGCTACCGATTTACGTGCTTATGGTCCGGTCTCCCATCGTCACAGGCTTTGAAGCATGTCAAAATCCAATAAAACGGATAAAAAGCACAAAAAAAAGCAAAAAAAAGAAAAAACTTTTCTGCTCCATTTCTCTTTTTAAAATCTCCTCGCGAACGCCCGCTGTCACACCTGCTAGCTAGCCCATTCAACGCAGCTCGGTTCGGTGTTGCCAAGTCTGGAATTAGGCTGCATTTACTGTTGGTGTGGGTTGTTTGTAGCCTATAGTCCACAGGTTTAAGTTGTCTTTATTTTAGCAATATCTCTACCGGCATATTTTGCCACATTTTGGCCGTGATTCCGCTACTTTTGATTAGCAAAGGAGAGGTTTTGTTGTGCAGACCTGGCAACCCTGTCCCTCGGTTTGCCCTTCGTGCACTTCGAATCTAGATTAATCTAGATTAAAATGGCTCATTTGAATTCTGCCGACGGCATTCAGAATATGTGTACTCGTAAGTGATCGTTTGTCTTTTTGTAGTTTGAATAATAAATAACTTCTGTCCCTTTAAGACCTGATGCACGCATGGATCCCAAACACTGTTCCTGTGAGCTGGTTACGACTGTGTTTTACATAGAAGGGGGGAATCTCCTCAACCACCACCAATGTGCAGCATCCACCTGGATGATGCGACGGCAGCCATATTGCACCAGTACGCCCACACACCAGCTGATTGGTGGAGAGGAGACTGAGGGATGATACCAATCGTATATATATATATATATATATATATATATA
This sequence comes from Gobio gobio, assembly GCF_949357685.1. Lineage (NCBI taxonomy): Eukaryota > Metazoa > Chordata > Actinopteri > Cypriniformes > Gobionidae > Gobio > Gobio gobio. The sequence goes on along the minus strand of NC_137108.1, from coordinate 27,369,424 downwards.
TATATATATATATATATATATATATATATATATATATATATATATATATATATATATATATATATATATGGGGATGATTAGGAGGCCATGATGGACAGGGGCCAATGGGCACATTTTTTATTTTTTTTTAACTTAATGAACGTCTCTGTCTTTTACATAAATGTAAATAGTGCTGTATTTTGAATTTACTAAAAAGTTCTTACCTGTGTCAGTGTGTTTTAATTGATGCTGTCCTGTCTGAAGAACAAGTGTGAAGGTGGCTACTGTATTTATATAGCATGGGGACCTGATTGCTGTAGTGGAAACCCAAAGTCCAGTGGGGAGTGCCTTGCTGTCACTACTCCACATCATAACGTCCTGACTGTACCTTCAACCACCACAGACATTCAGATTCAGCGCAGATAATGATAACAGTGGAACTTTGTCTGTAAAAGCAATAATGATTTTCATTGATGAACTTTTAATTGGGTCAAAGTGAAAATACAAAATATTTTCAGGGCTATTTCAGAATGAAACATTACACAGATGTCATCAAAGGGAAGTTAAAATAGATTGGTATACATAAACGAAAGAAGAAAAGTATACATAAAAATATTTGGAAACATTCATTTAATTAAAATCTTAAAGAATAAACTAAGGCATCCAGAAAAATCCAATTATTTAAGGTCCACCTTATAGGTACTAAAACCAGACAGAGCCCCAAGTTTGTACATTTGACCTATAAAACAACAATCGATAAAAGACGTTCTGCGCACCCCGATAAGATCTGACACCTCACTCAAAGCCTATTGATTCTGCTGGCATCAAGCATTTTTACTCGTGTCCAGCTTTGAATCTAGGAGTTACCTTTATTAACAATGATAATAATGTTCTATTTATTATAATACATAGATAGTTTCAAATTAGACTCCACATAAACTGATTCTGTATCCCATGGAATTGTCATGATCCCAACACCAGGGATGTAAGAACAGAAAGCTGTTTATTCATTAACAATATTTGGCTGGTTAAAAGTAATTTGTTTCACTTTATTTTGATGGCCCCTTTAACACATTCTGTTGACTATAAGTTACATTGCACCTATGTCTACTATCTCACCTTAGTACAGTGTTAGTAGACTGGTGGGTTAGGGTTTGAATATGTTGACATGTAGTTTCAAAGTTACTTATAACCAGTGGAATGTCTCTTGGAGGGCCATCACAATAAAGAGTTAACAGATATTAAGCAGACAGTCTACTCTACTCTAATGGGAGTTAGTTGATGTGTTTGCAAAGTTACTTATAGTCAACAGAATGTTCAAAAGGGACCATCAAAATAAAGTATTACCAAGTAATTTGTAATTTTATCATATAATTCCTTTTCACCAGAGTTGACTTAAGTAGGCCTACTAAAAATCTAATTTGAATCAGAGATGAATGGGAAAATGCATTTCTCACCACTAGACAGCACTGCCACTACTAGTGATGCTCTATGGGCTAGTTTACCATTTATCAAGAAATATTATTTTAAATAATTGTTTACATTATTAACAATATGAACACTTCTTGCACAGAAGCAAAACATTTTTTTTGGTTTATCAGCATTTATTAAAAACAAGCCTGCAGTGAAAAATCAACCTCAAATGAAACAGTTGTAGAAAATTATTTAAATCTATTTAAAATATTGATAGAGTCAAAATTATTGAAGGATCACAAGAAAATATGCTCATAAAATGCCGCTGGTCCAAGGAGGCAAGGGAGGCTGAGCCTCTTCAAATGTGATGTGATAAAATTAACTGTTGTTCCCTTTCGTTCAGTCACTACGACGTACGTTAGTGACTAACGAATGGGGGTTTCGCTTAGAAGCCAATCATCTTCATCGTATTCAACAGCGCCCAATGGCAGTGCCAATGCCATGGGCATGCGGAATTTGCATGCGTAACTCCGCCCCACCTCGTGGGTATATAAGGAAGTACGCTGCGAACATCGCATTATGTTTCTGCTTTGGAGCCAAGAGGATCTCTTCACTCCTACAAGCCTGAATTCTGAAGTCTTCTCTTCAGTCTTCGAGAGACCAGCGGTTCTCCAGGGTGTTGGTGTTACGGCGCGTTCCAGCGATCTCATGCTGCCTGCCTGCTGATCTGTGCAGTGATCTGCAACAGCTGTGTGTGTGTTTCCCTGGGCGCTTCGGCACTCTGCAGAGCTTTCCTCTCACAAAAAGAGCTTGCGCGTGGCACGTCTTTTTCAAGACGGTTCGCCCGTGCACTTCCGGGTGCGATCGATCTCCGTTGCTGTCTATGGGCACATTCACTGCTCGATGTGTTTGGGCTTCAGCACGTTCGGGCAGTGTTTGTGGATGCGTCATGTTCCCACTGCGGGAACGTGACCATCGCGATGTTGCGGTCGAGACTCAGTGATCTCCGTGAGGAGAGAGAGTCCCCTCTGCCACACCCCAATCTACCGTCTCCGAGTGAGGCGGTACTTTGGCTGGTGGCCAGGGTGACCTGAGTGCGGTGCCGTGGTATTAAGAACCCCGACGATCATTCCTCGGGCCACGCCCCCTCTTGCACATTGCTTAAACCCGCGAGTGTTGGACTGAAACAGCGGCCCGTCTCTGACGCCTCGTTCGTTTCGTTCACGCTCCAGATAGCAGTGAGATGTCGATCGCCGCATCCCAAGGTGGGCTGGAGTCCTTTGGGGATGACGATTAGGAGTTGTGCTCCGCCTCCGGGTGTGTCAGCGCTGCCTGATCCGACCTAAGGTTGACAGCCATGTTATCTCGGGCAGCCGCGAGTCTCGCGCTGGTGTGGAACTCCGCCCAGTCGCGAGTGCTCGTGGTTGCGCGATTGGTTTTTGGGGACGGCACCCGACAGCTGTTGGGCCCCGCCCCCAATGCCTTTCGCTCCCGAGGTGCATGAGGAGATCACGCGGTCCTGGAAGTCCCCGGGCTTCCCGCGATCGTTTGGTGGCCTCCTCCGCCTTCTCTGCCCTTGATGGGGCCGCGGCCTAGGGTACACTGGGGCCCCCTCACCCCCACTGTTGAACTCTCTGTTGCGCACTACGGTGTCCACGGAGGGCTTGACGTGGCGTGGTGTGGCTGTCCTAAGCACCCTCCCAAAGCCTGTAGGCTCGTCTACTTCGGTGGCGTGGTCCTGCAGAGCTACGGGCAGGCCGCCGCCCCTTTGCACATGCACAAGGGTGGAGCCGACCCAGGGCTCTTCATTGAGCTGCGTGCCGCGACTGATCCCGCCCCCGGGCGGTGAAGGTGGCCACACGCTCCCTGGGTCGGGAGATGTCCACAGCTGTGGTCAGGGAGAACACCTGGCCTTACCTGGTGATTTGGAGGACGTTGAGTGGGCCCGCCCCCTCAACTCACCCATATCCCAGGCTGGCCTCTTCGGCGGCGCGGCTGGGAACTGCGCCCAACAGTTCTCGGCCGCCCCAGAGCAGACTGAGGCTGTAACACGTACTGCCCCGGCGGCCAGCTGCTGCACCAGCCGCCGGCTCAGTCGCCTCAGTCCGCTCGCCGCCGAGGGCGCCCTCCCTCTTCCCGCCCCGGCCCCAGCAGCAGCCTTAACCTGGGCCGCGCCGTGGAGGTGGTTGAGGATGTCGCCCAGTCCGCTCCCCAGCCTGGTTAAACGCCACGCTGGAGGTGGACAACTCAGAGATGGGTTCCAGTTCTTCCCAGGGGATGGTAGCAGGGCCTCTCCTTCCCCCGGTGGAGGGCCGGGGGAAAATCCTTCCGCTGCTGGCCCCCGGGCTAGCAGCGCTTGGGAAGAACTCATGTTCCTGTCTCTGAGGACCCAGAGACCGGTGATGACAGTGCGCGCCACCCACGGGTCCCGCCACTCGCATCCCTCTCTGTCGCCAGCCTCCTGGCAGAGCAGACCCCAGTGGAACGCGCGTCCTTCCCTGGTCTCCTCTGTCAGGACGCAGACGTTAACCGCACCCCCACACCGGGACGCCCAACAGCCTCCCTTGTCCGGGTCGGTAACGCTGCATCGCTGCCCCACTCCGGGTACACCTGTAGTCCGTTTGACCCCGCTGGTGCAGTTCCTGGGAGCCTGGCTTCAGATTCCAGGGCTGTCCCGCTGGGTCGCGAAGACAGTCAGGTGCGGCTACGCGATTCAGTTCGCGCAGGTTCCTCCCCGCTTCCGGGGAGTCCGTTCCACTATGATCGGGGCTAATGCCCCCGTCATGCGAGCGTAGGTTGCCACCCTACTGGCGAAGGGTGCGATCGAACCTGTCCCTCCAGCCGAGATGAATTCCGGGTTTTACAGCCCGTACTTCATTGTACCCAAAAAGACCGGTGGGCTTGACCGATCCCGGACCTGCGCGTCTTGAACCGTTACCTCCTCCGGTTTCCGTTCAAGATGTTGACAGCGAAACGCCTTTTCGAATGCGTTCGTCCAGACGATTGGTTGCAGCGAACGACCTGAAGGACGCCTACTTCCATGTCTCCATTCTACCTCGACGCAGACCGTTCCTACGGTTTGCTTTCGAGGGGCGGGCATATCAGTACGCAGTTCTACCATTCGGGCTATCTCTGTCCCCTCGCGTCTTTACGAAGATTGCCGAGGCAGCCCTTGCGCCCCTTCGGCAGCACGGGGTTCGCATCCTGAATTACCTCGACGACTGGCTCATACTGGGTCACTCTCGAGAGCAGGTTTGCGGACACAGAGATTTGGTGCTCCATCACCTAGCCCGTCTGGGCCTTCGGGTCAACTGGGAGAAGAGCAAACTTTGCCCCGCGCAGAGGATCTCTTTTCTCGGTATGGATCGACTCGGTCGCCATGTGCACGCAGCTTTCGAGCGAGCGCGCGCAGTCTCTGCTGACTTCCCTTCGACAAGTCGAGGGCAAGAGTGCGGTTCCACTGAAACTGTTTCAGAGGCTCCTGGGGCATATGGCATCTGCAGCCGCGGTAACGCCGCTCGGATTGCTTCATATGAGACCGCTTCAGCACGGGCTACGCGATCGAGTCCCGAGATGGGCATGGCGGTCTGGCACGCTCCGGGTACAAGTACGCTCCCGCCGTATGTCTCAACTCGCCCGCCATCTCGTTTTTTGGAGTCAGAAGCATCTGAGGTCCCTTCATGCTGTCCACATCCCGGGAGTCCTGAACCGTGCAGCCTACGAGCTCACGGCTTCAGCCACTTCCTGGAGAATGGAGACTCCATCCCCAGACGGTCCAGCTGATATGGGAACGGTTCGGCGACGCACAGGTAGTCCTGTTGCCTCCCAGGACTCTTCCCATTGCTCCCTGTATTATTCCCTGACCTATGGTCGGCACGGATGCACTGGCGCACAGCTGGTCGTCGGGGCTACGCTATTTTGCGTTTCCCCCAGTGAGCCTTCTCGCACAGGTACTGTGCAAGATCAGGGAGGACAAGGAGCAGGTCATGTTGGTCGCCCCGTTGGCACGGCCGGACCTGGTTCTCAGAACTGCTACTCCTTGCGACAGCCCCTCCCTGGCCTATTCCTCTGAGACTCCTCACTCAGAGACGGGGCACCTTTTGGCACCCGCGTCCAGCGTTCTGGAAGCTCCACGTGTGGCTTCTGGACGGGACGCGGCTGGTTTGAGTAGCCCTCCACCTGCGGTGGTCGCTACCATCACTTCCGCTAGGGCAGAGTCTACACGACACCTCTATGCGTTGAAGTGGGACCTCTTCGTCACATGGTGCTCTTCCCGCCAGGAAGACCCCTGGAAATGCCCGATCGGGTCTGTGCTTCGTTTCTCCAGGAGGGGGTGGGACGAAGGCTGTCTCCTTCCACCCTTAGGTGTACGTGGCCGCAATATCTGCCTACCACGATCTCCTGGGAGACAAACAGGTAAGTAGCAGCACGACCTGATCATCAGGTTCCTGAGGGGGGCGAGGAGACTGAATCTTCCTCGCTCTCCTCTCGTTCCCTCTTGGGACCTCTCAGTAGTCTTAAGTGCTCTGTAGAGGCCTCCCTTGAGCCTTTGCGGTCGGCCGAGATTAAGCTCTTGTCTATGAAGACGGCTCTGCTGACCGCATTGGCCTCGCTAAGAGGGTCGGGGACCTGCAAGCATTTTCGGTTGACGAAGCGTGCCTTGAGTTCGGGCCGGCTACTCTCACGTGATCCTGAGACCCCGGCCGGATATGTGCCCAAGGTTCCTACCACTCCGTTCCGAGATCAGGTGGTGAACCTGCAAGCGCTGCCTTTGGAGGAGGCAGACCCAGCCTTGGCATTGCTCTGTCCAGTACGCGCTCTCCGCACTTACGTAGACATGACGCAGTGTTCAGGACCTCAGACCAGCTCTTTGTCTGTTATGGTGGAGAGCGGAAGGGAAGTGCTCTCTCAAAGCAGAGGTTGTCTCACTGGTTAGTGGACACCATTGTTTTGGCTTACCAGCAGCAAGGCCGACCATGTCCCCTTGGTGTGAGGGCACACTCCACCCGGAGTGTGGCCTCCTCTTGGGCTCTAGCGCATGGCGCCTCGCTAACAGACATCTGCAGAGCTGCAGGCTGGGCGACACCCAACACATTCGCCAGATTCTACAATCTCCGAGTGGAGCCAGTGTCCGACTATGTACTCGCCCCTACGGGTGGCCGGTAATGGACCAGGCTCAGGTGTCTTCGCTTGCTCGCCATTCCACTCCCAGGACTGGATACGTGCGATATTTTCCTCAGGTGAGCTCCCCGAGAGCCCTGAGCTCCTCCAGCACTGCTTACGCCGACATCAGTTCAGTCTGCCCTTTCTAGCCCAGACCCTCATGTCCGGCCAGGTGCTCCGTGTGCATGGTTCCCCTCCGGCGACCCCCACACGAGTATTCCCACCGTAAGCCTCCTCAGTGAGCAGGTGTCTTTCCCTTGGCAAGTCCCTGCCACCCCTAGGGTTAAAAATCCACCTTCGGCTGGTACCCTAGAGATCTTCCATATGCAACCCTCAGCGGGTCATATGTGTATTCTCTAAGTCCTCCCTACGGTAGGCATCTTGGCATTCCCTCACTGGGATATGCTTCCCAGTGTACCTTGGTAATCCTGTGATAAGTGGGAGTCCTACGGCCTTAAGTGGCGGGATCTCACACTTACGCAGGGCACTGGATGACAGCTGAGTGGCGTTGTTGAATAGGATCCCCCATTCGTTAGTCACTAACGTACGTCGTAGTGACTGAACGAAAGGGAACGTCTCGGTTACGTATGTAACCCTCGTTCCCTGAGGAGGGAACGGAGACGTACGTTTCCTTTGCCACGTCAGCTGTGCTGCCTGGAACGCGGAGTTCAGTCTTGGCTCCTGCAGCAGTAACATAATGCGATGTTCGCAGCGTACTTCCTTATATACCCACGAGGTGGGGCGGAGTTACGCATGCAAATTCCGCATGCCCATGGCATTGGCACTGCCATTGGGCGCTGTTGAATACGATGAAGATGATTGGCTTCTAAGCGAAACCCCCATTCGTTAGTCACTAACGTACGTCTCCGTTCCCTCCTCAGGGAACGAGGGTTACATACGTAACCGAGACGTTTTTAGTCAGTCTCTTATTATACATAATATACATACATTTTCTGAATTGAACATTACATTTACATTTACATTTATGCATTTGGCAGACGCTTTTATCCAAAGTGACTTACAGTGGCAATCCCCCTGGAGCAACATGGAGTAAAGTGTCTTGCTTAAGGACACACTGGTGGTGACCACTGCATCGAACCAGAAAGCTTCTGCATATCAGTTCCATGGTTTAACCCACTGGACCACCATCAATACAAACAATACAAATGCTAGAAACATCACAATATAATGAAAACTCAACTCTGCAGATTAAATATGGACCTGGAAGTCTTCAGTTGACGCAACAAAAGATTTTTTCATTTCCTGCAGATTTTGACCCACATTCTCCTTGAGTTCAGCAGTATAGGGCTCCAGATGAGCCTGCAGCTCCTTCACGCTCTGCTCCAGGTTTTCTCTCAGCTCCTTCAGGGTCTCAGAATCCAGGGATTCTGCATATGGAGTCATGGCCGCCCTGAGCTCCTCTACTCTCTGCTGGATCTGGCTCTTGAGGTTGTCAGCATAGGGCTCCAGTTTGTCTCTCAGGGTGTTCAGGTCCTGGTCCAGACGCTCCCTCAACACTTCAGACTCTTTGATGATTCTGGTCATCAGATCTTCAGATGGAGGAGTCTGTGTTTGTCTAGTGTGGTGATGTAGAAAGGAAAGTGTAATTTATGTCTGGTAACATAAAATATTTTTCAATTTTACTAAAAATAATATTGCTGGTAAATATGACTTACTTGACTTCCTGTCCCAGCTGGGATTTCCTGATCATCTGTGAAGTTTCATCAGTAGAATGGACTGCCTGGGCAATATAGTTCCAGAATGCATTTATTAAGTGTTCCAGATGTGGATTTGGCTTCTCTTCATTAGATAAGTTGGCTTGGCAACCTGTTGTGGGAATTGAACAAATCCGATGATTCAAAAGTCATTAGCCATTTTGGAGGATTTTTTTTTCTTGTGTGTGACATTTTGTGCACAGAGGAGAGGACGCCATACAGGTTTGGAATAGTATATTTGTAACTTATATTTTTATAATTTAGCTTCTTCAAACAATGAGGAAAGATGATGTTCCTTCACTGCCATTCCAACTGTTTCATTACAAAATAGTTATTTAAATTTCTTAATCTACACACAAGCCTACTGTAAGATCAAAAGTGTTTTAAGATCACAACAAATTCATGTATCCAAACTTTTGACAGGTAGAACATGATGCATTATGTTTTATCCACTAGGAACATTAATGTAAGTTAAATATATTTAACATCCTGTTTGGAAATTGCAACCCTGTTTTTTAAAGTAATTTATATCAAAGGTTATATTATATATCTAACCTGTAAGAACAGCCAATGCCAGAATCACTAGAGCCCTCATCGTTTTGGGGGATTAGCCTGTAAAATAACAAAACATCTTGTTCACTTAAACAATTTAATATAATGTAGAATATCTTACATAAAACATATTTTAAACTGGTATATAGTCAATTTATCTTCTTACCTTTGTCTGTATGATTTAACACTGTCCAGTGTGAATAGCAAGAGTGGTGATGACTCTTTCATATCTGTATTTAAATAGCAATGGAAATATATTTTTATCTCCAGGATGTTTTTATCTAGAAACCTTGTGACTACATACTCTGTGTGTCCAGATGTGCAGATCTGGACGTTATTTGAAAAGACCAGGCCCATGAGTTACTGCGTACACCTGCGTCAGCACTGATAATGAAGTACAGACTTTAACATAATGTATTATCTATCATTAGTGCATACAGAAGTGACTAGAAGAGGTCCATTTTTGGAAATTTCTCAACCTTATCTAATCTTCATTATGTGTTACAAGAAATCATATGAGATCAATAATTTCTGCATGTCCATATTTGTTATAGAGTTGCTTTATTTAAATAATCTTTTTGCCATTCCTGCAGACTTTTGGAAATATTATATGGCTGAGTATTATATATGGTGTCAAATGCACATTTGAACCTTTCAAACCAGACAGTGACTGTTGTGACTGACTGTAACACTACTCATGGGTAGATAAAGGCCATTTATAACTCCTATTTTGTCTGGTAATTTTATTAAAAGGTATGTCGTATTAGCCTTGGGCTAATTAATAAGATTTAAAACAAACATGTGAATAGCATATTTGTAATATTTAGAAAGTTAATTCAGCTGTGCTGATCTACACAACTAGACATAATATTCAGAAACATTGTTAATAAATAGCAGTTGTTTTATTGTTGATAAATTACACAAATGATACACTTGGTATATATATCTTTGCAAGAAGAAACATTTGATGTCAGAGGTAATAAAGAGTAGCTAAACTTAAATAAATACACAACAGTTTTTTACAGAAAGAGAATATTTCTGCATCTATAGATGAATGGTGAAAGTGAAAAAAAAATCCCTTCTCCTATTAGTTTTTGGTTTATCAACTGTAATACATAAGTCCAAAAAGATCTTGTTGATGCCTAATAGTATGATATAGGTCATGGTTATGGGAGATATGTGGGATTTTGGTGTCTCGATTCTCACGGAAGAAAAAACAGTTTCGTAAGTGACAAAGTAAGAAGACTTTGAAGCATTTAATTTCTCTTGATGAAGGACTCGTACAGGGAGGTGAGCTGGTCCTTCAGGTCCTGTGCGTAAGGGTCCAGCTTTTCCTTCAGGTCTTCAGCGTAGGGTGTGAGACTCTGCTGGACCACCTGGGCTCTCTCTCTAATCTGGGCCTGAAGATCCTCAGTCAGAGGGGTCACGGTCTTCTGGAACTCCTGCAGACGCTGGTCAACCTTCTCCTTGAGTTCAGCAGTGTAGGGCTCCAGCTGAGCCTGCAGCTCCTTCACGCTCTGCTCCAGGTTTCCTCTCAGCTCCTCACTCTTCTGGAGCAAAGTGGCCTTCAGGGTCTCAGAATCCAGGGATTCTGCATATGGAGTCATGGCCGCCCTGAGCTCCTCCACTCTCTGCTGGATCTGGCTCTTGAGGTTGTCAGCATAGGGCTCCAGCTGGTCTCTCACAGTGATCAGGTCCTGGCCCAGACGCTCCCTCAACACTTCAGACTCTTTGGTGATTCTGGTCATCAGCTCTTCAGTCAGAGGATCCATCTGTTTCTTGAGGGTGACGGCATATTCACTGGCCATATCAGCACTCTGGGTCAGTCTAGTACTGTTAAATAGAGAAGGACATTTGAGTTTCATATCAGGGCATAAGAAATAGTCTAAATCACAGTGTCCTACAGGTAAATATTCTTGACTTACTTGACTTCCTGTCCCAGTTCGGAAGACCTGATCATCTTGACGGTTTCCTCTGCGGTTTGTGTTGCCTTGGAAACATAGCTCCAGAATGCATCAGTCAGCTGCTCCAGCTGTGGCTTGGGCTCATCAGCATAGAAGAGGTTTGCCTGACAACCTGTTGATGGAGCATTTCAGTTTGATCAAATGAATTTGTAATATACTCTGTGAATTTATAAAACCTTAAAACATCTTCACATTGTAATTTTCTCTAAATCCTCACCTGTAAATACAGCAAGTGCAAGTACCACAAGAACCTTCATGGTGTTCAGTTTTAGTCTATAAGTAAAAGAAAAAAAACACTTAATGAACGTCTCTGTCTTATACATAAAAGTAAATAGTGCTGTATTTTGAATTTTCTAAAAAGTTCTTACCTGTGTCAGTGTGTTTTAATTGATGCTGTCCTGTGTGAAGAACAAGTGTGAAGGTGGCGGTTTCACATCTGTATTTATATAGCATGGGGACGTGATTGCTGTAGTGGAAACCCAAAGTCCAGTGGGGAGTGCCTTGCTGTCACTACTCCACATCATCACGTCCTGACTGTACCTTCAACTACTACAGACTTTCAGATTCAGCGCAGATAATGATAACAGTGGAACTTTGTCTGTAAAAGCAGTAATTATTTTTTTTTATGAAGTTTTAATTGGTTCAAAATGAAAATACAAAATATTTTCAGGGCTATTTCAGCACTTAACATTACACATATGTCATCAAAAAGAAGTTAAAATAGATTGGTATAGGCTACATAAAAGAAAAAAGAAAAGTATACATACAAATATTTAGAAACATTCATTTAATTAAAATCTTAAAGACTAAACTAAGTCATCCCGAAAAATCCAATTATTTAAGGTTCACATTAGATACTAAAAACAGACAGAGCCCCAAGTTTGAACATTTGACCTATAAAACAACAAGCGATAAAAGATTCTGCAAACCCTGATAAGATCTGACACCTCACTCAAAGCCTCTTGATTCTGTTGGCATCAAGCATTTTTACTCGTGTCCTTTAGCTTTGAATCTAGAAGTTACATTTATTAACAATGATAATAATTTTCTATTTATTATAATACATAGATAGTTTCAAATTACATAGACTACACATAAACTGATTCTGTATCCCATGGAATTGTCATTATCCCAACACCAGGGATGAAGGAACAGAAAGCTGTTTAATTATTCATTAACAATATTTGGCTGGTTAAACTACAGAAAAGTAATTGGTTTCACTTTATTTTGATGGTCCCTTTAACATAATCTGTTGACTATAAGTTATATTGCACATATGTCTAACTCACCTTAGAGTGTTAGTACAGTGTTAGTAGACTGGTGGGTTAGGATTTGAATATGTTGACATGTAGTTTCAAAGTTACTTATAACCAGTGGAATGTCTCTTGGAGGGCCATCACAATAAAGAGTTAACAGATATTAAGCAGTCTACTAATACTCTAATGGGAGTTAGTTGACGTGTAGTTGCAAAGTTACTTATAGTCAACAGAATGTTCAAAAGGGACCATCAAAATAAAGTATTACCAAGTAATTTGTAATTTTATCATATAATTCCTTTTCACCAAAGATGACATTAGTAGGCCTACTTACAATCTAATTTGAATCAGAGAGGAATGGGAAAATGCATTTCTCACCACTAGAGAGCACTGCCACTACTAGTGATGCTCTATGGGCTAGTTAACCATTTATCAAGAAATATTTTTTTTAAATAATTGTTTACATTATTAACAATATGATCACTTCTTGCACAGAAACAAAACATATATTTTATTTATTTGTTTATTTATTTGGTTTATCAGCATTTATTAAAGACAAGCCTGAAGTGAAAAATCAACCTCAAATGAAACAGTTGTAGAAAATGATTTACATTTATTTAAAATATTGATGTGAAAATTATTAAAGGATCACAAGAATACCCGCTCATAAAATGCCGCTGGTCCAAGGAGGCAAGGGAGGCTGAGCCTCTTCAAATGTGATGTGATAAAATTAACTGTTGTTTTTAGTCAGTCACTTATTATACATTATATATTATAATACAAACATTTTCTGAATTGAACATCTAGCAATCTTCTACAGATATTTTATTGTTGTACTCTCTGCTGGATCTGGCTCTTGAGGTTGTCAGCATAGGGCTCCAGTTTGTCTCTCAGGGTGTTCAGGTCCTGGTCCAGACGTTCCCTCAACACTTCAGACTCTTTGATGATTCTGGTCATCAGATCTTCAGATGGAGGAGTCTGTGTTCGTCTAGTGTGATGATGTAGAAAGGAAAGTGTAATTTATGTCTGGTAACAGAAAATATTTTTCAATTATACTAAAAATAATATTGCTGGTAAATATACTTTTACTTACTTGACTTCCTGTCCCAACTGGGATGTCCTTATCATCAGTGAAGTTTCATCAGTAGAATGGACTGCTTGGGCAATATAGTTCCAGATGTGGATTTGGCTTCTCTTCATTAGGTAAGTTGGCTTGGCAACCTGTTGTGGGAATTGAACAAATCAGATGATTCAAAAGTCATTTAGCCATTTTGGAGGATATTTAAAAAAAAATTTTTTTTACATTTTGTGCACAGAGGAGAGGACGCCAATTTTTTTAATATTCCGAGGTTTGGAATAGTATATTTGTAACTTATATTTTATAATTTAGCTACTTCAAACAATGAGGAAAGATGATGTTCCTTCACTGCCATTCCAACTATTTCATTACAAAATAGAAATTTAAATGCGTTAATCTACACACAAGCCTACTGAAAGATCAAAAGTGTTTTAAGATCACAACAAATTCATGGATCCAAACTTTTGACTGGTAGAAAAGGATGTATTATGTTTTATCCACTAGGAACATTAAGGTAAGTTAAAATATTTAACATCCTGTTTGGAATTTGGAACCCTGTTTTTTATTTTATTTTAAGTCATTTATATCAAAGGTTATATTATATATCTAACCTGTAAAAACAGCCAATGCAAGAACCACAAGAGCCTTCATAGTTTTGGGGGATTAGCCTGTAAAATAACAATCTTGTTCACTTAAATAATTTAGTATAATGTAGAATATCTTACATAAAACATATTTTAAAGTGGTATATAGTCAATTTATCTTCTTACCTTTGTCTGTCTGATTTAATTTACACTGTCCAGTGTGAATAGCAAGTGTGGTGATATCTCTTTCATATCTGTATCTGTATGTAAATAGCATTGAGAATATATTTTAATCTCCAGGATGTTTTTATCTAGAAACGTTGTGACTACATACTCTGTGTTACCAGATGTGCAGATCTGGACGTTATTTAAAAAGACCAGGCCCATGAGTTACTGCGTACACCTGCGTCAGCACTGATAATGAAGTACAGACTTTAACATAATGTATGTTCCCTTTCGTTCAGTCACTCCGAGTAATGTCAGTGACTGACGAATGGGGGGTTTCGCTTAGAAGCCAATCATCTTTGAGATCTTAGAAAACGCCCAATGGCAGTGCCAATGCCATGGACATGCGGAATTTGCATGCGTAACTCTGCCCCACCGCGTGGGTATATAAGGAAGTACGCTGGCAACATCGCATTATGTTTCTGCTTCGGAGCCAAGAACTACTCTTCACTCCTGCAAGCCTGAAACTGAGTTTGTCGACAAGCCTTCGAGACGAGCAGCTTTCCAGTGGCGTTGGTGTAACGGAGCGTTCCAGCGAACACATACTTCCTGCCTGCTGATCTGCGCAGTGGTCTGCTAGACAGCTGTTGTGTGCTTCCCTGGGCGCTTCGGCGTCACTGCGAGGCTTCCTCTCACAAAAAGAGCTTGCACGTGGCACGTCCTTTTCAGGATGTCTCGCCCGTGCTCTTCTGGGTGCGGCTGGTCGTTGTTGCCTTCCAATGGGCACAAACACTGCCTGGTATGTTTGGGCTTTCAGCATGCTCAGGCAGCGTTTGTGGATGCGTCATGTTCCCACTGCGAGAACATGACCATCACGATGCTGCGATCGAGACTTGATGATCTTCGTAAAGAACTGAGAGTCCCCTCTGCCACACCCCAATCTACCATCTCCTCGGGAGGCAGTACTGTGGCTAGTGGCCAGGGTGATCTGAGGGTGACGGTGTGTGGAACAAAGCCCCGACGCTTGTGCCTCGGGCTACACCCCCCTGTTGCGCACCGCAACTCGCGAGTGTCCAGGCTGAGATCGCGGGCCCTGCTCCGGCCCCCCCGTGCATTTCGTTTGCCGCTCCGAAAGACGACGCGATGTTGATCGCCGCGTCACAAGGTGGGCTCGAGTCCTCAGAGGATGATGATTTGGCTGTGCTGCTGCCCTCGGGTGTGCCAGCATTGCCCGAGTCGGACCCTGAGCTGACAGCCATGTTGTCTCCTGCCGCCGCGACGCTCGGGCTGGAGTGGAACCCTCCGCCCTGTCCTGAGCGCTCGCGGCTGGATGATTGGTTTTTGGGGGCGCTGTGCACTGACACCCGTCAGTCCCCGCCCCCAATTCCTTTCTTCCCCAAGCTGCATGAGGAGGTTGTGCGGCCCTGGAAGTCCCCGTTGTCTTCCCGTGACCGTTCGGCAGCCTCCTCCGCCTTCTCTGCCTTCGATGGGGCCGCGGCCAAAGGGTACACTGGGGTTCCCCCAGTCGAGCGCTCTGTTGCGATGCAACTGTGTCCGCAGAGCGCTTCGACCTGACGTGGCGACCCTAAGCACCCCTCCAAAGCCTGTAGATTCACATCAACCTTGGTGGCGAAATCCAAAGAGCTGCGGGGCAGGCTGCCGCCTCTTTGCATGCCATTGTAATTATGCAGGTCTACCAGGCATGGTTGCTCAAGGACATGCATGAGGGTTGAGCAGGGCTCATGGATGAGCTGCGTGACACCACCGACCTCGCCCTCCGGGCGACGAAGGTGACCGCACGCTCCCTGGGTCAGGTGATGTCCACAGCTGTGGTCCCGGAGCAACACCTGTGGCTAAACCTGGCTAATATGCAGGACGGCGAGCAGACCCGGTTCCTTGACACCCCCATATCCCAGGCTGGCCTCTAGCTTCATCCAACAGTTTTCAACCGCCCAGAAGCAGACTGAGGCTATTAAACACATACTGCCCCGGCGGCCAGCTGCTGCCTCCACCCAGCTGCCGGCACAGTTGCCTCAGCCTGCTCACCGCCGAGGGCACCCTCCTAAGGCTCCCGCCCCTCCTGCTTGGCCCCAGCAGCAGCCTTCACCCGGGCCGAGTCGTGGAGGACGCCGTAGGAAGGCGCCCCAGTCCGCTCCAGCCCTGCTCAACGCCAGGCCAAGCGGCGCTCCTGATGCGGACTGCTCAGGGATGGGCAGTTCTTTCCAGGAGATGGCAGCAGGGCCACTCCTTCCAGGGCCGGGGGAGAATCTTTTGTTCAGCTGCTGGCCCCCGGGTCAGCAGCACCCTAATGTGGTTAAAGAAAGAACTGACACTCCCATCCCTGAGCCCCCAGAGACCGGTGATGGCAGTGTGTCCCGCCCCCGGGCCACGCCACTCTCGTCCCTCTCTGTCGCCAGCCTCCTCTCAGAGCAGACCCCAGTGGAACGTGCATCCTTCCCTGGTCTCCTCTGTCAGGACGCAGCTGCTGACTGTGCCCCCACACCGGGACGCTACGCCTCCCACGTCCGGGCCAGTCACGCTGCCTCGCTGCCCCACCCGGGGTACATCTGTGGTCCGAATGACCCCGCTGGTGCAGTTCCTGGGAGCCTGGCTACAGCTTCCGGGACTGTCCCGCTGGTTCGCGAAGACCATCAGGCTCGGCTATGCGATTCAGTTTTCGCAGGCTCCGGGGAGTCCGCTACACCATGGTGGGGCCCAATGCCCCTGTCATGCGTGCAGAGGTTGCCACCCTACTGGCGAAGGGTGCGATCGAGCCTGTCCCTCCATCCGAAATGAAGTCCGGCTTCTACAGCCCCTACTTCATTGTACCCAAGAAAACCGGTGGGTTTTGACCAATCCTAGATCTGCGCATCCTGAACCGATCCCTTCACAGGCTTCCGTCCAGGATGTTGACAGCAAAACACTTTTTCGAATGCGTTCATCCAGCCGATTGGTTTGCAGCGATCGACCTGAAGGACGCCTACTTCCATGTCTCCATCCTACCTCGACACAGACCGTTCCTACGGTTTGCTTTTGTGGGGCGTGCATACCAGGACGCGGTCCTCCCAATCGGGCTAGCTCTGTCCCCTCGCGTCTTCATGAAGATTGTCGAGGCAGCCACTCAGGCAGGACAGGGTTTGCATCCTGAACTACCTCGAAGACTGGCTCATACTGAGTCACTCTCGAGAGCAGGTGTGCGAACACAGAGACCTAGTGCTCCAGCACTTAGCCTGTCTGGGCCTTCGGGTCAACTGGGAGAAGAGCAAACTCTGCCCCGTGCAGAGGATCTCTTTTCTCTGTATGGATATCGACTCGGTTGCCATGTGCACGCAGCTTACCAGCGAGCGTGCGCAGCTGACTTGTCTCCGTCAAATCGAGAGCAAGAGTGCGGTTCCACTGAAGTTATTTCAGAAGCTCCTGGGGTATATGGCATCTGCAGCCACGGTAACGCCGCTCGGATTGCTTCATATGAGACCACTTCAGCACTGGCTTCGCGATTGAGTCCCGAGATGGGCATGGCAGTCGGGCACTCTCCGGGTCCCAGTGACTCGGACCTGCCTGCAGAATCTCACCCCGTGGAGGAACCTCAGATTTCTACGGGCTGGTGTGCCCTTAGAACGAGTCTCCAGGCATGTTGTTGTGTCAACAGATGCCTCCACCACGGGCTGGGGTGCCATGTGCAATGGACATGCTGCCGCGGGCTCCTGGACAGGACCCCAGCGCCTCCTGCATGTCAATTGCCTCGAGTTGCTGGCAGTATGGTTCGCCCTGCACCGCTTCCGAGCGTTGCTGAAGGGTCAATATGTACTTGTCCAGTCAGACCACACTGCCACTGTAGCGTACATCAACCACCAGGGTGGTGTACGCTCCCGCCGTATGTCTCAACTCGCCCGCCATCTCGTCCTATAGAGTTAGAATCATCAGAGGTCCCTTCGTGGTGTCCATATCCCGGGAGAACTGAACCGTGCAGTCGACAAGCTCTCAGAGTGGAGACTCCATCCCCAGACAGTCCAGCTGATTTGGAAACAGTTTGGCGACTCACAGGTAGATCTGTTTGCCTCCCACGACTCTTCCTACTGCAGCCTGTTCTATTCCCTGACCGAGGGCACGCTCGGCATGGATGCACTGGCACACAGCTGGCCGCGGGGCCTACGCAAGTATGCGTTTCCCCCAGTGAGACTTCTCGCACAGGTTCTGTGCAAGATTAGGGCGGACAAGGAACAGGTCATTTTGGTCGCCCCGTACTGGGACGGCCAGACCTGGTTCTCAGAACTCCTACTCCTTGCGACAGCCCCTCCCTGGCCGATTCCTCTGAGGAAGGACCTTCTCTCTCAGAGACGGGGCAACCTTTGGCACCCACGTCCCGATCTTTGGAACCTCCACGTGTGGCTCCTGGATGGGACTAGGCAGGTTTGAGTATCCTACCACCTCAGGTGGTGGCTACCATCTCTTCCGCTTGGGCAGAGTCTACACAACACGCCTATGCATTGAAGTTGAACCTCTTCGTCACCTGGTGTTCTTCTCGCCAAGAAGACCCCTGGAAATTCCCGATTGGGACTGTGCTCTCGTTCCTCCAGGAAGGGTTGGATTTAGGTGGTTTACGTGGCCGCTATATCAGCCTACCACAACCTCTTGGAGAACAAACAAGTAAGTCAGCATGACCTGATCATCAGGTTCCTGAGGGTTCCTCCCTTTGTGCCTTTGCGGTCAGTAGATCTTAAGTTCCTGTCTATGAAGACAGCGCTCCTGACCACTTTGTCCTCCATCAAGAGGGTAGGGGACCTGCAGGCATTTTCGGTTGACGAAACGTGCCTGGAGTTCGGGCCGGGCAATTCTCACGTGATCCTGAGACCCCGGCCTGGATATGTGCCCAAGGTTCCCACCACTCCGTTCAGAGTCCAGGTGGTGAACCTGCAAGCGCTGCCTTTGGAGGAGGCAGACCCAGCCTTAGCACTGCTCTGTCCAGTACGCGCTCTCTGCGCTTACGCAGACAGGACGCAGTGTTTCAGGACCTCAGACCAGCTCTTTGTCTGTTATGGTGGGAAGCTGAAGGGAAAGGCTCTCTCAAAGCAAAGGTTGTCTCACTCGATAGTGGAAGCCATTGTTTTGGCTTACCAGACGCTGGGGCGTCCATGCCCCCTTGGGGTTAGGGCTCACTCCACCCGGAGTGTTGCCTCCTCTTGGGCTTTAGCGCATGGCGCTTCGCTAACAGACATCTGCAGAGCTGCGGGCTTGGCGACACCAAACACATTCGCAAGATTCTACAATCTCAGAGTGGAGCCTGTGTCCGACTATGTACTCGCCTCCACTAGTGGCCGGTAATGGACTAGGCTTGGGTGTCTTTTTTCCATTCCACTCGCCATTCCACTCCACGGACTAGATACGCGTGATATTTTCCTTTGGTGTCCTTCCCTGAAGCCCTGAGCTCCTCCAGCAGTGTTTACGCCGACACCAGTAAGTCTGCCCTATCTAGCCCAGACCCTCGTGTCAGGCCAGGTGCCTCAGTGTGCATGGTTCCCCTCTGGGCGACCCCCACAAGTGTATTTCCACCGTAAGCCTCCTTGAGTAGGTGTCTTTCCCTTGGCAAGCCCTTGCCACCCTGGGGTTAAAAATCCACCTTCGGCTGGTTCCCCAGAGTTTTCCATATGCAGCCCTCAACGGGTCATATGTGTATTTCTAAGTCCTTTTGTATTTTGGTGCATATTTCTACCTGGAATATGCTTCCCAGTGTACCTTGGTATTCCTGTGATAAGTGGGAGTCCTTTGTCCGTACTAGTCTTACGACAGGGCACTCACACTAATGCAGGGCACTGGAAGACAGCCGAGTGGCGTGATTACATTGGGACCCCCATTCGTCAGTCACTGACGTTACTCGGTGTCTCGGTTACGTATGTAACCCTCGTTCCCTGAGGAGGGAACGGAGACGTAACGTCCCTCTGCCACATCCGCTGTACCGCTGGAACGGCCGGGAGTTCTGTTACGCATGCAAATTACGCATTCAAATTACGCATGCAAATTTACGCATGCAAATTTCACATGCCCATGGCATTGGCACTGCCATTGGGCGTTTTCTAAGATCTCGAAGATGAATGGCTTCTAAGCGAAACCCCCCATTCGTCAGTCACTGACGTTACGTCTCCGTTCCCTCCTCAGGGAATGAGGGTTACATACGTAACCAAGACGATCTATCTTTAGTACAACCAGAAGTGACTAGAAGATGTCCAATCTTTATTATGTTTTACAAGAAATAATATGAGATGAATCATTTCTGCATGTCCATATTTGTTATAGAGTTGCTTTATTTAAATAATCCTTTTGCCATTCCTGCAGACTTTTGGAAATATTAAATGGCTGAGTATTATATGGTGTCAAATGCACATTTGAACCTTTCAAACCAGACAGTGACTGTTGTGACTGACTGTAACACTTCTCATGGGTAGATAAAAGCCATTTATAACTCCTATTTTGTCTGGTAATTTTATTAAAAGGTCATTCTGATGTTTGTTTTTAATCTTATTAATTAAACCAAGGCTAATACGACATGCCTTGGGCTAATTAATAAGATTAAAAACAAACATGTGAATAGCATATTTGTAATATTTAGAAAGTTAATTCAGCTGTGCTGATCTACACAACTAGACATAATATTCAGAAACATTGTTAATAAATAGCAGGCGTTTTATTGTTGATAAATTACACAAATGATACACTTGGTATATATACATTTGCAAGAAGAAACATTTTATGTCAGAGGTAATAAATAGTAGCTAAACTGAAATAAATACACAACAGTTTTTTATAGAAAGAGAACATTTCTGCATCTATATAGATGAATGGTGAAAGTGAAAAAAAAATCACTTTTCCTATTAGTGTTTGGTTTATCAACTGTAAGACATAAGTTCAAAAAGATCTTGTTGATGCCTAATAGTATGATATAGGTCATGGTTATGGGAGATATGTGGGATTTTGGAGTCTCAATTCTCACGGAAGAAAAAACTGTTTTGCAAGTGACAAAGTAAGAAGACTTTGAAGCATTTAATTTCTCTTGATGAAGGACTCGTACAGGGAGGTGAGCTGGTCCTTCAGGTCCTGTGCGTAGGGGTCCAGCTTTTTCTTCAGGTCTTCAGCGTAGGGTGTGAGACTCTGCTGGACCACCTGGGCTCTCTCTCTAATCTGGGCCTGAAGATCCTCAGTCAGAGGGGTCACGGTCTTCTGGAACTCCTGCAGACGCTGGTCAACCTTCTCCTTGAGTTCAGTAGTGTAGGGCTCCAGCTGAGCCTGCAGCTCCTTCACGCTCTGCTCCAGGTTTCCTCTCAGCTCCTCACTCTTCTGGAGCAGAGTGGCCTTCAGGGTCTCAGAATCCAGGGATTCTGCAAATGGAGTCATGGCCGCCCTGAGCTCCTCCACTCTCTGCTGGATCTGGCTCTTGAGGTTGTCAGCATAGGGCTCCAGCTGGTCTCTCACAGTGATCAGGTCCTGGCCCAGACGCTCCCTCAATACTTCAGACTCTTTGGTGATTCTGGTCATCAGCTCTTCAGCCAGAGGATCCATCTGTTTCTTGAGGGTGACGGCATATTCACTGGCCATATCAGCACTCTGGGTCAGTCTGGCACTGTTAAATGGAGAAGGATATTTGAGTTTCATATCAGGGCATAATAAATTGTCTAAATCACTGTGTCTTGCAGGTAAATATTCTTGACTTACTTGACTTCCTCTCCCAGTTCGGAAGACCTGATCATCTTGACGGTTTCCTCTGCGGTTTGTGTTGCCTTGGAAACATAGCTCCAGAATGCATCAGTAAGCTGCTCCAGCTGTGGCTTGGGCTCATCAGCATAGAAGAGGTTTGCCTGACAACCTGTTGATGGAGCATTTCAGTTTGATCAAATGAATTTGTAATATACTCTGTGAATTTATAAAACCTTAAAACATCTTCACATAGTAATTTTCTCTGAATCCTCACCTGTAAATACAGCAAGTGCAAGCACCACAATAACCTTCATGGTGTTCAGAGTGTGTTATTCTAGAAGTAAAAAAAAAAAAAAAAAACCCTTAATGAACGACTCTGTCTTTTACATAAATGTAAATAGTGCTGTATTTTGAATTTACTAAAAAGTTCTTACCTGTGTCAGTGTGTTTTAATTGACGCTGTCCTGTCTGAAGAACTAGTGTGAAGGTGGCTGTTTCACATCTGTATTTATATAGCATGGGGACGTGATTGCTGTAGTGGAAACCCAAAGTCCAGTGGGGAGTGCCTTGCTGTCACTACTCCACATCATAACGTCCTGAATGTACCTTCAACCACCACAGACTTTCAGATTCAGCGCAGATAATGATTGTCTGTAACAAGATATAAGAATCAGATAACTTTGTCTCTAAAAGCAGTAATGATTTTTGTTGATGAAGTTTTAATTGGGTCAAAAATGAAAATACAAAATATTTTCAGGGCTATTTCAGCACTTAACATTACACATATGTCATCAAAGGGAAGTTAAAATAGATTGGTATAGGCTACATAAAATAAAAAATACATAAAATATTTGGAAACATTAATTTAATTAAAATCTTAAAGACTAAACTAAGTCATCCAGAAAAATCCAAATATTTAAAGTCCACCTTAGGTACTAAAACCAGACAGAGCCCCAAGTTTGAACATTTGACCTAATAAAACAACAAGTGATAAAAGACATTCTGCACACCCTGATAAGATCTGACACCTCACTCAAAGCCTCTTGATTCTGTTGGCATCAAGCATTTTTACTCGTGTCCTATAGTTTTGAATCTAGGAGTTACCTTTATTAACAATGATAATATTTTTCTTTTTATTAAAATACATAGATAGTTTCAAATTAAATAGACTCCACATAAACTGATTCTGTATCCAATGGAATTGTCATGATCCCAACAACAGGGATGAAAGAACAGAAAGCTGTTTAATTATTCATTAACAATATTTGGCTGGTTAAACTACAGGAAAGTAATTGGTTTCACTTTATTTTGATGGTCCCTTTAACACATTCTGTCGACTATAAGTTATATTGCACCATATCTACTAGCTCACCTTAGAGTTTTAGTACAGTGTTAGGTGGGTTAGGATTATAATATGTTGACATGTAGTTTCAAAGTTACTTATAACCAGTGGAATGTCTTTTGGAGGGCCATCACAATAAAGAGTTAAAAGATATTAAGCAGACAGTCTACTAATACTCTAATGGGAGTTAATTGACGTGTAGTTGCAAAGTTACATTTAACAGAATGTTCAAAATGGACCATCAAAATAAAGTATTAAGAAGTAATATGTAATTTTATCATATAATTCCTTTTCACCAAAGTTGACATAAGTAGGCCTACTTACAATCTAATTTGAATCAGAGATGAATGGGAAAATGCATTTCTCACCATAGAGAGCACTGCCACTACGAGTGATGCTATATGGGCTAGTTTACCATTTATCAAGAAATATATATATTTTTAAATAATTGTTTACATTATTAACAATATGATTACTTCTTGCACAGAAGCAAAACATTTATTTATTTATTTATTTATTTATTTATTTATTTATTTATTTATTTATTTATTTATTTGGTTTATCAGCATTTATTAAAGACAAGCCTGAAGTGAAAAATCAACCTCGAATGAAACAGTGGTAGAAAATTATTTTCATTTATTTAAAATATTGATATTGTCAATATTAATATTGACATTTAGTCAAAATTATTAAGATCACAAGAAAACATGCTCATAAAATGCCGCTGAGGCTGAGCCCCTTCAAATGTGATGTGATAAAATTAACTGTTGTTTTTAGTCAGTCACTTATTATACAATATATATTAAAAAACATACATTTTCTGAATTGAACATATAGCAAACTTCTACATATCAGTTACAAATAATAGTATATGGCAGATGTTTTATTGTTGCAATAACAATACAAATGCTAGAAACATCACAATATAATGAAAACGGCTCGGGTTATGACTATAACCCTTGTTCCCTGAGAAAGGGAACGAGCACTGCGTCGGAACGACAAATTTGGGGACGCTCCCTTAGCAACAGCGTGTCTGAAGTATGAATGAAACTATTACAATCCTGATTGGTGTTGCGTCATGACGTAGTATGTGACGGCATACCTGGAAGCTACATAAGGGGGGCCGGCGCATAGTAATGTCATTTATCGCGATGAAGCATGTGCTCCAGGCGTGACGAGGTGTGGCAACGAGACGCAGTCAGGGAACAAGGGTTATAGTCATAACCCGAGCCGTTCCCTTTCGAGGGAACTCGCACTGCGTCGGAACGACGAATTTGGGGAACGAGTACCCACTAGGCTACACCGAGGGTCGCGCCTGCCCTATTGTGAAGCTGGAGACCAGGCACATCTAGGACTGGAGCACCCTAGCGCCGGGCATCGCAGGGAGGTGCAAGCTGTAAAACCTAATGAACTGTTCTGATTTCCTCCACTGCGTAGACTTCCCCAAATATATTTAAAGAGCTCTGACCGGCAGAGCAGGTGAAGTCTCCCTTCTTCTGCCGTCACGTGAGGCAGAGGATGGAATGCCTGAAGAACCAATGACCTGGCCACACTAGATGGCACCTTAGGCACGTAGCCGGGCTTAGGATGTAAGATGGCCTTAACTCCGCCAGGGGCAAACTCCAGGCAAGTTGGTGCCAAGGCCTGGAGGTCCCCCACTCTCCTCAGAGAAGTGATAGCCAGGAGGAGGCCACCTTAAGGGTCAGGTTCTTTGCTTCAGCCGACTCCAGTGGCTCAAAGGGGGCCTCAGCCAGCCTTTCAAGTACCACCACCAGATCCCAGGTCAGAACTCTGGAACGAGTCGCAGGCCTCATCCTCAAAGCCCCACGGAGGAAGCATACAACCAAATGGTGCCTACCCAGAGGCCCATCGCTCACAGGAGCGCGGAAAGCCCCAATGGCAGCCACGTGCACCTTGAGTGTGGATGGGGTAAGACCCGCAGAGAAACGATCTTGGAGGAACTTCAGCACTGATGCCACTGGGCTGTTAACTGGGTCCACCTCACGCTCTCTACACCAAGTGGAAAACACGTTCCACTTCAGGCAGTACAACCACCAGGTGGATGGAGCCCTGGAGCTGAGCAAGGTCTCGACAACATCTGCTGACAGTCCAGCCTCTAGGTACCGGGCCCCCTCAGGGGCCAGACCCAGAGGTCCCAAAACTCTGGACGGGGGTGAAATATTGTGCCCCCTGCCTCAGACAGCAGATCCCTCCTCAGAGGGACCAGCCACGGGAGACTGTCTAGCAGTGCTACAATGTCTGAGAACCATACCCCATACTCGGCCAGCAGGATGCTACTAAGAGTAGGCTGATCCCTTCTCGGCTGACACGCTCCAAGACTCCCGGGAGCAGAGTGATCGGGGGATATGCATACAGAGAAAAACCACAGTGGACAGTGGAACGTCTCTCGATCCACTTCCACTGGGCCGAATCTCTTGCACATGGCCTCCACCACCTCTGGGTGGAGTCGCCACTCCCCGGGCCTCAGCCCCTGCCTCGACAGGACGTCTGCTCCCTGGTTTTGATCCCTGGGGACATACATCGCTCTGAGAGACGACAGTTTCCCCAGGGACCACAGGAGGGTCTGGTGAGCCAATCTGCATAGAGTGTGCGACCTCAGACCCCCCTGATGATTAAGATACAAAACTACAGACGTATTGTCTGTTCGTATCAGGACATGGCGGCCGCGGAGATCCAGGAAAAAGCTCCTCAGAGCTCTGTAGACTGCCAGCATTTCCAGGCAATTTACGTGCCAGGAGGAATGCTACTGCGTGTAGAGTCTCAACCCCAAGCACTGAGAGCAGCCAAGGATGACACCTAAATGCTGAACTGCTGCTACTCGCGACTGGGCCAATATGAGCCCTGTCGATGAAGTTCAGCACATGGATGCCCCAGAGACTCAGATGGAGCCAGAGCTGCATCCATGCACACGAGAACGTTCGAGGGGAAAGAGCCAGGCCATATGGAAGAACCCGATATTGGTATGCTTCGCCCCCGAAGGCGAACCTCAGGAACTTCCTGTGACACAGAAGGATGGATACATGGAAGGATGCGTCCTCTTTAGATCCATCGTGACAACCAGTCCTCAGACTGGATCTGAATCACGATGGAGGAATTGTAAGCATCTTGAATCTGAATCTCCTCAGAGAATGATCCAAGTACCTTAGATCTAAAGTTGGACACAACTCGCCATCCTTCTTAGGAACTATGAAGTTACCGGCTGTCTGGCGGAGGAGAATGTTCTGTGGCCTCCTTACCAACAGGGAGTGAACTTCCTGTTCCATTACCTGAACCTGCCTAGGGACCACTGCTGTCCAGACCAGCCCATTGAAGCTTGGGGGAAGGTAACCGAACTGCAGTCTGTATCCCCTTTTCTACAGTCGCAGGCCCATGCAGATATAATCGGAGGCATAGCCATGCGCCGAGATAATCTGCTAAGGGAAACAGCCTCTCAATGCTGGCTTCGGGTGTCCACTGAGCCTAACTCACGACCCCCTGAAGCGGCTGACCGGCAGGGAGCAGTCGAGAATGATTCTCAGTGCGTGGACGCGTAAGGGACCTCAAGGGACCTTCATATTACAGCCCTTAATTGGACCTTCGTGGACACATTTGGGCACGGGGGTCTGAGGTGTGATCCCAAATATTTTTTTAAATAAATGTTATATCAATGTCTTCAATAATATAAAAACTATCAATTTATGCAGTTTTTCTTATTTTTGTTGAATTTTTGAATTTATTTACGACTAAAAGTACCATATTTTTATGTAAAATATATCTATTTTATATATTTAATTCATGTATATTTAAAATTAATTTAACTTCAGTAAAAAAAAGAATTCCAGTATGTTCAGACAGCTAAAACCTAAAAATGTGATGACTTTGGTGACCTATGTTGGTATAAAATTTAAATAAAGATAAAATATAAATAGCCACTAGACAGCAATAGTACCCAATGGCTGCATAGCTGCATAAAGGCTGAAATCTATAAACCAATGTTTTAACAAATGTAACCTCTTAAGTTTTACATTTTATCACAAGTTAAAATTGTAAATTAAAAAAAAAGCATCTGTGTTGTTTTAGACTATACAAAAATGTCAAAACATGCTTAGACAAATCTGACCATGCAATAAGGAAAAGACGAAATAGGAGATCATGTAACATTTTTATTTTTAACAAAATAGGTACGCTTCGGGTACCCAAACAGGTAAGAATAACAATAAACATATTAACAAAAAATAACAAAAAAAAAGTAAGTATTAACTTTATGGTAAGTAGCCTATAAACAATGTAAACCTGACAAAAACACTATTTATATTTATTATGCTTACATGCACTTGTGGCAGCAGGTAATTGTGATTGAGTGTTCTTTGCATTTTTTACAGACAAGGCTGTTTTTTTCATGTTGCTAACACAGACATGGCACCATTTCCTTGCATTGGGCTGCTTCAGAATGAACTGAAAATGCAACTGCCACTGAGGTTTAGGTAGCATGCTGCAGACATGTTTTGTTTGTAAGCAACAACAAATCTTGCAGCAGTGTTTTGATCTGACTTTCAAGTGTGTGTGTGTGTGTGTGTGTGTGTGTGTGTGTGCTCGCAGTGGCTGATTGGAACATTCAAAATAAATGCTCTCTGTCATTGGCTCATTCAATTCTTTGCTTTTGTATGTTTGAGTGACACAATGAATAAAAAAAAGCTTTGTTATAGGCTCATTGAATGTTTTGTTTGTGTGTGTGTGTGTGTGTGTGTGTGTGTGTGTGTGTGTGTGTGTGTGTGTGTGTGTGTGTGTGTGTGTGTGTGTGTGTGTGTGTGTGTGTGTGTGTGTGTGTGTGTGTGTGTGTGTGTGTGTGCATGTGTGAGTATTTGCCACATTCAGAATGTTGTACAGACTCACCCCTTCATTTATGTGTATGTATGATCTGCATTGTGTTGGATTTATTTAATTTTTTTGGACAAATAAAAAAAAAAGCTCTGAAATCTATTAAATTCCCTTTCATTCCTATGGGTGCCCATTTTTGTCCACGAAGGCCCAATTAAGGATTTTTTTTTTCAACCACTTAACATTATAAAATCGAGTCAATTTATTTTTTTTGTGGTCAGGGGGCAAACTTAGAAAAAGTAGCCAAGCCTTGTACCGCTCCGTTTAAGGGAAGTATTTTTAAAATTAAAGAAAAAAAGATTTTGCCCACATTTGTCCCGAAGGTCCCTTTAGGGTTAATAAGTATTTACATGGTCTCGTAATCTACACGTTGCCTCAGCAACGATGGCTTTCATCCCTCAAGAAGAAAGTCAATAGGCGCAAGGCTGAAACACCCGAAAAGCGGTGTCGAGATATTTTGCAATGAAAACAGCCAGCACCCTCAGGAGCTGACTACATGCCTCGCACCCAACCAGTATCACATGCACACCGATCGCGTGTGTCACTTTAATTGCAAACCCGTAACCTATGCGCTGCCTCGGCAACGCAAGATTGAATCTTGCATATGAAGTGGCGAGCTCTCGTTATAACTTCAACTGCCTCGATGCTGAGCACGTCTAATACCTCAGAATCAGACCGCTCAAACATCGGGTCCTCCACCCCAGGGGAAGAAGCCGCAGCGCGGGCTTCCACGCGGGGAGGGAGAACATCTGAACTGTCAGACGAAGACTGGGAAGATGCCTCAGCAGTCCCAAGTCTCGCTGACACATCCATCTGTGAGCCCCATGACCGGCGTCGCCGCACCGATCCACGGGGCTCACGAGGCTGGCCGGCCTCATCGAACACGGCCAGCCGTGAGCAAAGCACCCTGAGCGGCTGCTTATCACAATCGCCGCAGCGGAAAGCCGCCCTGGCGTGCTGCACGCCCAGGCACTATACACAAATGTTTTTTGACATTTTGTGCACAGAGGAGAGGACGCCATACAGGTTTGGAATAGTATATTTTTAACTTATATTTTTTTATAATTTAGCTTCTTCAGACAATGAGGAAAGATAATGTTCCTTCACTGCCATTCCAACTATTTCATTACAAAATAGTAATTTAAATTTGTTAATCTACACACAAGCCTACTGTAAGATCAAAAGTGTTTTAAGATCACAACAAATTCATGTATCCAAACTTTTGACTGGTAGAACATGATGTATTATGTTTTATCCACTAGGAACATTAAGGTAAGTTAAAATATTTAACATCCTGTTTGGAATTTGGAGCCCTGTTTTTTTTTTTTTTAAGTAATTTATATCAAAGGTTATATTATATATCCAACCTGTAAAAACAGCCAATGCAAGGATCACAAGAGCCTTCATAGTTTTGGGAGATTAGCCTGTAAAATAACAATACATCTTGTTCACTTAAAAAAATATAATGTAATGTAGAATATCTTACATAAAACGTCTCGGGTTCCGACTGTAACCCTTGTTCCCCGAGAAGGGAACGAGACACTGCGTCGTCGAGTGACAACACTCTGGGAACGCCCACAGCGTTGCGCGTCTGAAGGATGAATGAAATCAAGCCAAACTGATTGGTGCTGCGTCATGATGTAGTAGATGACGGCATACCCGGAAGATACAAAGGGACGCTGATGTATACACACAACAGCTATTGCGATGAAGCGAGCGCTCTGCCCGTGATAGGTGTGGCGACGAGACGCAGTGTCTTGAGGGATAAATTGATGATAAATTAGACAAATGATACACTTGGTATTTATTTCTTCATTTGCAAGAAGAAGCATTTGATGTCAGAGGTAATAAAGAGTAGCTTAACTTAAAAAAATACACAACAGTTTTTTACAGAAAGAGAAAATTTCTGCATCTATATATATGAACGCTGAAAGTGAAAAAAAAAAACACTTTTCCTATTTACACCTCTGGGTGGAGTCGCCACTCCCCGGGCCTCAGCCCCTGCCTCGACAGGACGTCTTCTCCCTGGTTTTGGTCCCCGGGGACATCGCTCTGAGAGACAACATTTTGCCCTGGGACCACAGGAGGATCTGATGCGCCAGTCTGCATAAAGGGCGCGACCTCAGACCCCCCTGATGATTGAGATATGCGACAACCGAGGTGTTTTCCGAGTGTTTCAGGACATGGTGGCCGCGGAGGTCTGGGAAAAAGCTCCTCAGAGCTTTATAGACTGCCAGCATTTCCAGGCAGTTGATGTGCCAGGAAGAATGCCGGGTCTCCCACGGACCTCTAGCAAAGCGGCCGTCCATGACCACGTCCCAACCAGTGAGGGAGGCATCAGTTGAAACGGTTTTCCGGCAACATGATGCTCCCAACATTACACTCAATTCCTCAGAATTAAATGCCACCATAATCACCCAACCCGTGCAACCTGGTCTGAATGATAGGCTGAGTAAAAAATACATCTTACTCCTCAAAGTCAGATAATATTTAAATTTAATTCCTCGGAATTAAATGCAGCCACAATACGGTGAAAACATGGTCTGAATGATAGGCTGAATATCTAACTCCTCAAAGTCAGATCCTATTTTATTTAATTCCTCAGAATTAAATGCAGCCATAATGATCAGACGATACTGTTTTATCGTATTTATACAGACTCGTAAACCACACGTTGCCTCGGCAACGTGGCTCAAGCCGTTATAATACAATTGGCTTTCAACCCTTGAGAAAAAAGCCAAACAGGCGCGAGGCTGAAACACCCGAAAGGCGCACGGCAGTACGCGTCGAGATATTTCTCAATGAAAACAGCCAGCACCCTCAGGAGCTGACTGTATGCCTCGCACCCAACAGTATCACATGCCTTCTCATCGTGTCACGTTGTATCACTTTACTAGCAGACCCGAACCTACGCGCCGCCTTGGCAACGCGAGATTGAATCTTACACTAGTGAAATGGCAAGCCTCGATACGGAGCCTGTCTAATTCCTCAGAATCAGACAGCTCACGCATCGGGTCCTCCACCCCGGGGGAAGAAGCCGCAGCGCGGGCTTCCACACGGGGAAGGAAAACAATGGAACTGTCAAACAGGGAAGGAGAAGATGCCTCAGCACTCTCAGGTTCCCTTGACAGACCCATCTGCGAGTCCCATAATTGATCAACCGTGCTGCCTCAACAGGCACGGGACCAGCCACGGAGTTCGCAAGCCATGAGAAAATGCTTGTGAAAACAACGTTGGTAGACAAACAACACCAAATAAGACTGACAACACAGAGCGTTCAGCTGAAGAGCCAAAGCTGTTGTGTGCATGCATCAGCGTCCCTTTGTACAACCCCAAATCAGAAAAAGTTGGGACATTATGGAAAACGCAAAAAAAAAAAAAGAAGTGATTTCTACATTTACTTTGACTTGTATTTCATTGCAGACAATATGAACACAAAATATTTCATGTTTTGTCTGGTCAACTTCATGTAATTTGTAAATATGCATCCTTTCCTGTCATTCAGACCTGCAACACATTTAAAAAAAAGTTGGGACAGTAAAGCATTTACCACTTTGTAATGTTGCCATTCCTTTTCACAACACTTAAAAGACGTTTAGGGACTGAAGACACCAAGTGATGAAGTGTTTCAGGTGTAATTTTGTCCCATTCTTCCTGCAAACAAGATTAAAGGTGGGCAACAGTACGGGGTCTTCGTTGTCACATTTTGCGCTTCAAAATGCGCCACACATTCTCTATTGGAGACAGGTCGGGACTGCAGGCAGGCCAGTCAAGTACCCGTACCCTCTTCCTTCGCAGCCAGGACTTTGTAATGTGTGCAGAATGTGGTTTTGCATTGTCTTGTTGAAATATGCATGGACGTTCCTGGAAAAGATGTCTTCTTGAAGGCAGCATATTATGCTCCAAAATCTCTATGTACTTTTCAGCATTAATGGTGCCTTCACAGAAGTGCAAGTTACTTTTGCCAAGGGCACTGACACAACCCCATACCATGACAGACCCTGGCTTTTGGACTTGTTGCTGGTAACAGTTTGGATGATCCTTTTCTTCTTTGGTCCGGAGCACACGGCGTCCATTCCTCCCAAAAAATACCTGAAATACTGATTCATCTGACCACAGTACACGTTTCCACTGTGTGATGGTCCATCCCAGATGCCTCCGAGCCCAGAGAAGTCGACGGCGCTTCTGGACACTGTTAACATAGGGCTTCCTTTTGGCACAGTACAGTTTTAACTGGCATTTGTGGATGTAACTACGTATTGTGGTACTTGACAAAGGTTTGCCAAAGTAGTCCTGAGTCCATGTGGTGATATCGCTTATAGATGAATGACGATTCTTGATGCAGTGCCGCCTGAGGGATCGGAGATCACGGTTCTTCAGCTTAGGCTTGCGCCCTTGTCCTTTACGCACTGAAATTCCTCCAGATTCCTTGAATCTTTTAATTATGTTATGCACTGTTGAATGTGAAATATCCAAATCTCTTCCTATCTTTCTTTGAGGAACATTGTTTTTAAACATTTCAATAATTTTCTCACGTATTTGTTGGCAAACTGGCAATCCTTGGCCCATCTTTGCTCCTAAAGGATTAGACCTTTCTTGGATGCTGCGAGTGCGAGTTCCCTCGAAGGGGAACATATTTTAAACTGGTATATAGTCAATTTATCTTCTTACCTTTGTCAGTATGATTTAATTTACACTGTCCAGTGTGAATAGCAAGTGTGGTGATGACTCTTTCATATCTGTATTTAAATAGCAATGGAAATATATTTTTATCTCCAGGATGTTTTTATCTACAAATATTGTGACTACAGGCTCTGTGTGACCAGATGTGCAGATCTGGATGTTATTTGAAAAGACCAGGCCCATGAGTTACTGCGTACACCTGCGTCAGCACTGATAATGAAGTACAAACTTTAACATAATGTATTATCTATCATTAGTGCAAACAGAAGAGGTCCATTTTTGAAAGTTCTCAACCTTATCTAATCTTTATTATGTATTACAAGCAATCATATGAGATGAATCATTTCTGCATGTCCATATTTGTTGAGTTGCTTTATTTAAATAATCTTTTTGCCATTCCTGCAGACTTTTGGAAATATTATATGGCTGAGTATTATATATTGTGTCAAATTCACATTTGAACCTTTCAAACCAGACAGTGACTGTTGTGACTGACTGTAACACTTCTCATGGGTAGATAAAGGCCATTTATAACTCCTATTTTGTCTGGTAATTTTATTAAAAGGTATGTCGTATTAGCCTTGGGCTAATAAATAAGATTACAAACAAACATGTGAATAGCATATTTGTAATATTTAGAAAGATTATTCAGCTGTGCTGATCTACACAACTATATTCAGAAACATTGTTAATAAATAGCAGGTGTTTTATTGTTGATAAATTAGACAAATGATACACTTGGTATTTATACATTTGCAAGAAGAAACATTTGATGTCAGAGGTAATTAATAGTAGCTAAACTTAAATAAATACACAACAGTTTTTTACAGAAAGAGAACATTTCTGCATCTATATAGATGAATGGTGAAAGTGAAAAAAATTATTAGTGTTTGGTCTATCAACTGTAAGACATAAGTTAAAAAAGATCTTGTTGATGCCTAATAGTATGATATAGGTCATGGTTATGGGAGATATGTGGGATTTTGGTGTCTTAATTCTCACAGAAGAAAAAACTGTTTTGTAAGTGACAAAGTAAGAAGACTTTGAAGCATTTAATTTCTCTTGATGAAGGACTCGTACAGGGAGGTGAGCTGGTCCTTCAGGTCCTGTGCGTAGGGGTCCAGCTTTTCCTTCAGGTCTTCAGCGTAGGGTGTGAGACTCTGCTGGACCACCTGGGCTCTCTCTCTAATCTGGGCCTGAAGATCCTCAGTCAGAGGGGTCACGGTCTTCTGGAACTCCTGCAGACGCTGGTCAACCTTCTCCTTGAGTTCAGCAGTGTAGGGCTCCAGCTGAGCCTGCAGCTCCTTCACGCTCTGCTCCAGGTTTCCTCTCAGCTCCTCACTCTTCTGGAGCAAAGTGGCCTTCAGGGTCTCAGAATCCAGGGATTCTGCATACGGAGTCATGGCTGCCCTGAGCTCCTCCACTCTTTGCTGGATCTGGCTCTTGAGGTTGTCAGCATAGGGCTCCAGCTGGTCTCTCACAGTGATCAGGTCCTGGCCCAGACGCTCCCTCAACACTTCAGACTCTTTGGTGATTCTGGTCATCAGCTCTTCAGTCAGAGGATCCATCTGTTTCTTGAGGGTGACGGCATATTCACTGGCCATATCGGCACTCTGGGTCAGTCTAGCACTGTTAAATGGAGAAGGACATTTGAGTTTCATATCAGGGCATAAGAAAAAGTTTAAATCAGTGTCCTGCAGGTAAATATTCTTGACTTACTTGACTTCCTGTCCCAGTTCGGAAGACCTGATCATCTTGACGGTTTCCTCTGCGGTTTGTGTTGCCTTGGAAACATAGCTCCAGAATGCATCAGTAAGCTGCTCCAGCTGTGGCTTGGGCTCATCAGCATAGAAGAGGTTGGCCTGACAACCTGTTGATGGAGCATTTCAGTTTGATCAAATTAATTTGTAATATACTCTGTGAATTTATAAAACCCTAAAACATCTTCACATTGTAATTTTCTCTGAATCCTCACCTGTAAATACAGCAAGTGCAAGCACCACAATAACCTTCATGGTGTTCAGTTTTAGTCTATAAGTAAAAGAAAAAAAACACATAATGAACTTCTCTGTCTTTTAAATGTAAATAGTGCTGTATTTTGAATTTACTGAAAAGTTCTTACCTGTGTCAGTGTGTTTTAATTGATGCTGTCCTGTCTGAAGAACAAGTGTGAAGGTGGCGGTTTCACATCTGTATTTATATAGCATGGGGACGTGATTGCTGTAGTGGAAACCCAAAGTCCAGTGGGGAGTGCCTTGCTGTCACTACTCCACATCATAACGTCCTGACTGTACCTTCAACCACCACAGACTTTCAGATTCAGCGCAGATAATGATAACAGTGGAACTTTGTCTGTAAAAGCAGTAATGATTTTTTATTAAGTTTTAATGGGGTCAAAATGAAAATACATCTTAAAATAAAAATCCAGAATAAATCCAATTATTTAAGGTTCATCTTAGGTACTAGAACCAGACAGAGCCCCAAGTTTGAACATTTGACCTAATAAAACAACAAGCGATAAAAGACGTTCTGCACACCCTGATAAGATCTGACACGTCACTCAAAGCTTTTTGATTCTCCTGGCATTAAGTATTTGTACTCTTGTCCTTTAGCTTTGAATGTAGGAGTTAACCTTATTAACAATGACTATAATTTTCCATTTATTAAGTAATAAATAAGTAGTTTCAAAGGAAATATACTCAACATAAACTTATTCTGTATCCCATGGAATTGTCATGATCCCAACACCAGTGATGAAAGAACAGAAACTGTTTAATTATTCATTAACAATATTTGGCTTATTAACTACAGTAAAGTAGTTTGTAATTTTATCATATAAATCCTTTTCACCAAAGTTGACATAATAAGTTGGCCTACCTATAATTTGAATCAGAGCTGAGTGGGAAAATTCATTTCTCTCCACTAGAGAGCACTGCCACTAGTGATGCTATATGGGTCAGTTGCCTTTCAAAAGCGATCTCTATGCTGCGTCCCCTAAGGGTCGCTATGGGGAATGCCGGAGGCATTACAGGTGTCTGAAGCATGACAATGAACTTGATATTGGCAGAGAGAGTATAAGAGGGCACCTGTGCAAAACATCATCCACTTCTTGTCTTCAGGAGACTTTTTGTTTGTACATAAGTGAGGAGCATGCGTGTTTATTTCTTGAGGGAATAAATGCGCGCATTGTGAGGATTTCTCTATGAAAAGCTCTGTTCGTGCCTATTCTTGAGGGATGTGGGACGTGCATTTGGGTGGAATGCTGTTGACTCTTCTAAGCTGGATGGGCTTTGTATGATGCATTCACGAGACTGCAAGAGACAGGCAAGGAGCTTTTTTCCTTTCTGCTCTTACCTGAGGGATAGAAGTTAGTGTTTGCACAAGCACGTTCGGCTCTTCAGAGAGTTTAAGGCACTCATAGCAATGCATCCGTGCATGTTCTTTTCACAGTTAATGTATCGACGTTTGAACTATAGTGCGCTTGATTCCCAAGGGGGTTAAATACGCACTTTTCGCGTCATAATAATCTGTTATTATTATAACAATTAAGGAGGTTATGCCTGCACCAATGACAGATTAGATCTGGTTTGGTGGCATGAGACATGGCAGAAAACCTTTCTGTCAGGACATAATTGCCCCGCTCCTATGGATAACAGAGTTCTGCCTGGATAACAGTATCAAGTTGTTAGGCTTTCTGTAAGCTTCCTTTGTAAGCTGTCCTGAGTCATTAGGCCGCTTCTCACTTTAGAGAGTTATGCTGAGGCCTCCGTCCTCAGAGCTCAGCTAGGCAGTATGCTAGGTTGTCAGGCTCTGTGTAAGCCTCCTTGGCTACTGCCTTTTCAATACTGGCATTATTGAAGTCATTATTTTGAGGCTTCCACTCCCTAGAGCTCCAGCCAGTCAGCGATTATGAGTTATTATGCTTTGACAAGCCTCCTTGGTAAGCTGTTCTGAATGTAAGACATTGCTAGACCACCTCTTAAAAGAAAAAAAATATATAGCCATATTCAGGCCTCCGTCCTCAGAGCTCGGCAGGCAGTGGTGCTGAGTTTGTGCTCTTTGTGAGCCTTCTTGGCCACTGCTTTCAGAAGAAAGCTGGTTGTGAATGCGTTGTGTAAGAACAAATGTTGATTGATGTTGAATATCTCGATGAAGAAGTTTATTGCTGCACAGCAGAGACAAAGTACATGTAGCACTTTGGGAGCACCGGTGTCAGAATGCACCCAGAACATCCAAATCTCAAACCTTTTATACTGTTACAGTTTACAACTCTTAATGTAAATGAATTTGCTCCTGTTGTAACAGCTGTGGTCTGTATGTTAATGAATTTGAGACATATCCCCATTGTCTGAAATGGTTCTCTATGTACCACACCCATTCCCATTATACTAATTGATGACCATTTGCTCAGGATGTGATAAACTCAAATAGTACATAAACAATATAACTTGACTTTCTTCTTCTCTATGCAAACAAAGCATAAGAAGTGCGCTTTAACGTCTCATTCACAAAGTCTCTCTCTCCGTTGCATTACCATTAACATACACAGCAAATTACACAAAAACACTCATACAACTAACAGTAAACAAACATATACACAGAGCTTATGACTTTTCGGGGGTGCAGTTAATAACTGGTAAACTTTGTATCTGCAAAACAACTCCGATAAACTGCATGCAAGCTCTCCCTTTCACTACCCGTAGACTATAATACCCATCAAAATAGGAGTCCTCCTTAGTAGGACAGATAATGTAGACCTTAAACATATCTAATATTAATTTTTTTTACATATAACCAGTTTAATATGGAGAGGCACTGAAATGTAGACCTTCGTGTTTTTTACCTACAGTGTTACATGACGTGAGAACAGTTGGTTATTTCGGTTTGTATGTTAGCAGGGACTTTAATCGTAACTTGACGAGAGTATGACAAACAGAAAATCCTCTCAGGATCCCTGGAATCAGTGTTACAGTACCTCAGGCATGACATTTTAGCATTTTTGTAGCATAAACTCCATCAAACCGATGAGAGCTTCGGATTTTCCAATGTTTCTCTATGGCGCTGACACCTAAAGATGTCCGAGTTCTGGTCCCAGCGCAACTGATACTCAACTGCTATTGGCTCATCTGCATTCAAGGGGAGGGGCTTACTGATAGGTCAATTAGCTCCACTCAGTTGTCAGGATTTTGAGCTTCCCTGGCTACTGCCTTTAGAAAGTGCCATGGGCCTTTGGAGTTTGGAGTGTTGTTAGTGTAGCCCAGATAATATTTTATTCATAAATGCATATAGAAATACAGACTGCAGGGTTAATAAGCTTGGTTTTAAGGTGCTAGAATTTACATGTGCTCATACACACTAACTTTCTTGCACTAAAATACCTGCTCATCTTTATTTGACTATTTTTACAGTTAGTCCAAAACGCAGCTGCTAGAGTTCTTACTAGGTCAAGAAAATATGATCATATAACACCAATTTTATCATCTCTACACTGGTTACCTATTAAGTTCCATATCAATTACAAAGTATTGCTACTGACCTATCAAGCCCTAAATGGTTTAGCTCCAGTGTATTTAACGGATCTTCTATCGTCCTACAATCCATCGCGCTCTTTAAGATCACTAAACTCGAGGCTTCTGGTCATTCCTAGAATATCTAAGTCCACTAAAGGAGGGAGGGCTTTTTCACATTTAGGTCCTAAACTCTGGAATAGTCTTCCTGATATTGTTCAAGGTTCAGACTCGCTGTACCAGTTTAAAACTAGATTAAAGACGAATCTCTTTAGCCAAGCATTCACATTATAATTACCTTTTATACTACAGTTAAATCGGATCAAAAGCATTAATATTCTGAACAGCAGCTATGCTAATTATTTCCCATCTGCTTTTCTGTTGTTATCTCGGGACACTAGTCCAGAGGTAAATAGTTCGTCAGCTCCAGTTTGTATCCAGTCTCTCATGGAGACTTCAGATGCCCCAACACCTGTGATGAGACGACTTGACGCCTGTGAAGAGACGACTCAACGCCAGCGTTGTTATGGCCTAAATTAATACATGATTGTTTAACTTTTTCTAACATTTTTCTTTAACATTCTCTTTGTAACATTTTTCAATGTACATTTATGAAATGCACTTTCTGTAAAGCTGCTTTGAAACAATGTGTATTGTGAAAAGCGCTATACAAATAAATTTGAATTTAATTGAATTGAACTATTTTCTGATTGGGTAATTACCCATGTTTACTGTTCTTGAGTGGGCGGGGCTTAGGATATGTGCGCAGCACTTGCGGCTTGCGAGGAAAAAAGTGAAAAGAACTTGCAGCTTGCGTTAGTTCTCTATAATATGATAAAGTTCTCGCATTAGTTCTCTAATAATATAAAGTACACCCAGTATTATGGATGACAAATCGTTGTGCTCTTCTGGGATGCTTACTTGTCTGAAGGTAAATAGTCTGTTTTTGTGTTTAATACTGTGCATATTCAATATGACATAATGCTGGAAAGAGTGCTAATCGCACTATATTATATAAATATCATATAATGATATAACATTTTATACAGGAAACGGACAGTTGTTTTTTTAGTTATTTGTTTATTGAACACGATAACCTCCTCGTCTATTCCCTCTGATGATTCGTGACGTCGAATAGTCTTCACTGGATTCCGTGCTGAACTGTTATCTGCCATCTGCCTGAACTTGCCACCCTGTACAGTTGTGCCTGACGTCCGTTGAAACTGGAATTCAAACATCTGCTCAGGTTGTGCACTGTAAAATCCAACAGTTGTTCTTACTAAGACTTTTTTAGTATACTTTACTTAATGTCGAATAATTTGTTGAACTTACTTAAAACAATTAAGTAATCTGAACTATTTGCATGCTATGCCTGCGTTACTTAGAAAACTCAAGTAAACATTACTGGTTTGAGCACCATTTGGCCAAAGCAAAAAAACAAGCAGGCGGACGGGCAAAGTGTTTTTGAGGTGGTGCAATTTTTTATAGACTTATCACTCATTTCCTCCACTTCCTCTCACCATAATTGTGATTAGTGTTCCCTTTGGTTGGAGACTTGAAGTTTCAGTAACAGTTTTTGGCCTAATAACATCTCCAACAATGAATTGTACAAGAAAACGGGAAGCTGGAGTATCACCAAGGAGATTACACACAGACGCTTGAGATGGCTAGGACACGTGTTAAGGATGGAGCAGGACAGCATCACAAAAGTTGCCCTAAGATGGACACCACCTGGTAAAAGAAAACCAGGGAGACCCAAAACCACCTGGTGCAGAACTGTGACACAAGAGCTGGAACGGATGAACCTGTCATGGGGAGAGGCCCAACATGCTGCCAGGGACCGAATACAATGGAGAGTGCTCATTGAAGCCTTATGTCCCATAGGGGATGAAGAGAAATGATGATGATGATTGGTTGGAGCCTTGGAACTTCATTCATATTATAGTAATTAACTTCATATTAATGCAGCAATGTAACAAGAAATCATAGTTGTATGATTTCAAAAGAAGGGAAGTAATATATATATATATTTTAGGGGTGTAACGATTCGTTTTAACAACGATACGATTCGTATCACGATTTGAGGTTGTCGATACGATTCAAGGACGATTTTGGTTCATTTAGAACGATACGATCCGAAACGATTCAGTGACTTGAAATCGATTCAGTAACTTTTTAGCCAAAAATTGTGTGACTGAAATAAATATCTGGATACTGGTCAGTGCAGGTGAAGTTTCCTAGATTCCTGTTGTTTCTTGTAAGGGAATCCGGTATATCAATTAATTATGGATATAAACAAACAAGTAAACAACAATTAATGGCAAATGCATTCAAATTTTATTTGAATAAAGTGCAACCAACAGTTTAGGTTGAATTAACAGGAAGTTAACCTTTTCTGCTCTCATTTTCAATATTCAATACATTTTCAATAAAAGCACAGTAAGTGCAACCAACATTTCAACAGTAGGTTAACCTGCTACCTCTGCTTTTGTTTTCCAACATTACATTATTAATATCAAAAATAAAGTGCAGCTAACTTCTCTTCAGGTTTAATTAATAGTAGGTTTACCTGCTACTTTTGGTGTTGTTTTTCAACATTAAAATAATACAAATACAATATTAATATCAAAAATAAAGTGCAACCAACATTTCTTCAGGTTGAATAAACTGGCTGAACCTGCTACTACTCTCAGTTTAATAAACAAACAATATTTAACAAAAGATCAAATGTAACCAACTACTCTTCAATGACTCTACAGATTTCTTTTTCAAAAATATCAACATGATCTGACCGCAGAACACTTCTCTGTGCGTTCACTATGTCGCCAGCAGTGCTAAAAACTCGCTCTGCTGGCACACTGGTGCCAGGAATGCACAGGTGACAGGTAACAAGCAAGGGTTGAAAGTACAGGTATCGTTTGCTCTTTCTCCTGGTGGCTTGATAATTTCTCGCTCGTTGGCTTCTCCTCTGCCATCCGCCATGCTATGTTTTGTTTTCTCAAGCCCCGTTCACACCGCCAGCGACACGCAGCGACAAAGCGACACAATCCCATTCATTTCAATGAGCGCTAGTGCTGGTGCGTGGAGATGATGTCACAGATAGGCAGACTGAATCGAGTAACGTTTAACGCCTTTATCATTAAAAGTGCTAAGAAAAAACATCCATATAAAGTCTGACGTGCTTAAATCCAATGCGTTATTTCCTATGATCGATACAATCGATTGATTACCTTTTAAAACGATGTTAGATCGATATATGTCGTCCGGAAGGCCAACTTGCCGAGCACAGATCGATGTAGTTAGATCATAGGAAAATAAATCGATACATCGATGTAGTAGATGAATCGTTACACCCCTAATATATATATATATATATATATATATATATATATATATATATATATATATATATATATATATATATATATATATATATATATATATATAATATTTGTCAATTAATGATGTATAACATAACTATACTTAATGTCAAATAATGATCTTTTAACATTATTTTTGCTAATATTTGTGTTCATGCGACGAACAACCGTATTAGTCCAAAAAACAAAAATTGAGATAACCATGTGACTTGAATGTATGTGTGCCACTTTGTATACAGAATCACTCTGGGGGGTGTTCGCGCGACCAAAACTCTGTATTTTACAATTTAACATAGTCTCACGCGGAAAAAACGTTTATGTCCACTAACGAAAAATGGAGACACCGGTTGCTTTCATGTCCGCTGCGGACATTAATAGGCAAAACCTCGGCAAAAAAAGGAGAGCGAACGTGAATGAATGGAAGGACAGAGCAAGGAAGTATTTGAGGAATGCTGGGAAATATGTGAACCGGAGAGGAGAGCAAAAACAAGGAAAAAGTCCACCAAAAGAGGTGAGTGAAAACCCGTATACAAAGTATCTACCTAAAGTTAGCGGTTACAGTCAGAGGGGCGTGTAGGCTCTGTCTACTACAGTTCATATAGCTCACTCTGTTTAAAGGATCATTTCATGAATGGGTCGAAATGAAAGCTGAGAAAATTAGGATTCAGGGGACGTTTTAAACATGTCTGTACTCCTTATAACCACGGAGAAATGAATCGAAACGCTTTAGGTGCGTCTCTAACACCAGCTCAGCTGCGTCATTCATAGATTGTGTTATACGTAACGTTACTGCTGGCAGAATTGTATACATAAACAAACATAATATGTAAATATTATTATGTAAATTCATAAAAAAGTAAATAAATATACTTTTATTACTCGTATCTAGAAGGTACTTCAGTCAGATAGAGCAGAAGTTCATGGTGTCTGGTCACTCCTTCCTTCCCTGTGACCGTTCATTTGCCACGCTGGACAAGAGGCGTAAGGTGTCCACACTCCACACCCCCAGCGATGTTGCCGAGATGATCCGTGGAGCCAGGCAGCAGCATCCATTTAAAGTAACTGAGATGAAATGTGCGGACTTCAGGCAGCTTCCTGATGCAACATTAAAGCGTCCACCTGGCCTCCTAATCACATCCATGATGTGGTTTAAAGTGACAGGTAAAAAACCGAAGAACTAAACTAAAACTAAACTGGTTTTCTGAGATTAACAGTGTTAGGGATATGTGCGTGAAGGAAGAATCTTTATTGAATTTCTTGTTGAATCATGATTTCAGCTGCTGATCCATGGTGTGTCCACACAAAAGGGAGCCACAGCCTTTACGAGGGATGGAAGACCTGGCTGATCACCAAACAGAGGAAGAATCAACCACCTCCAGCTCCGTTGTTCTCCACCACGTATACTCGTGCTTACGAGGACCCTCTGCCCGTCAAGAAGGAGAAGCACCGTGACCTTATGAAAATGCTAGCCTACATGCCAGCGGAGGCCCAAGCATTTTATGGGACATAAGAATGTGAAGAGTAGCCTGGTATGTGTAGGTCATCTGCAGGGTAAGGTGGGGTATATTGTGTATATTGTGTAAAAGTAATCATAAAAGTAGTTGTAGCTTATCTTGTATGCCTTATCTTATGTTGTATAATAGGAATATATAGGTATTTATTTATTTAGTAAATGAATGAATGGGGTGATTATTTATGAAATGTATTATAAAACTTAAAGGAACAAAAAAGGAAGATGTATATGCAAACTAGCATATGGAACTATAGCATGGAATGATGATGATGTATGTATTGTAAATATGTATTGTTTACTGTTATTACTGTTGTTTATTGTTTGTATGTATTGTTTATTGTATGTACGGTTTATTGTTTGTACTGATGTTTATTTTTTGTACTATAAGTAGGCCTATGTCTTGTTCATTGTTCGTACCGTATTGTCCGTGTTTTTGTTCTGTGATTTACGTTGGCAAAAAATAAAAGAAATTGAAAGAAAGAAATGCTTAATATTTTCTTTAAGGTTCTGTTACTGTATTAAAACTAAGATAAAGCAATCAAATCTCCAGTGGCTTAAAATGATAGGATGAATTGGACTTATACTGTTATTCCACATTAACTGGACATATACTGTTCTTCCACATTCCAGAAATGTAAATTACTCTAACTTTTTATTTTTAAGATTGATACTAAAAAATCTTATCTCATTAGAATTGGGAAGCTTTTGTTGTCTATCTTCAAGTAAAAAAAAAAAAAATACATATAATATTCAGAATCCAAATAAAAAAAAATGTATTATTCAAAATTTGCAAATATGGACTTATATGGTTCCCTTTCGTTCAGTCACTACGACGTAACGTTAGTGACTAACGAATGGGGGTTTCGCTTAGAAGCCTATCAACTTCGAGTTTTGAGAAAACGCCCAATGGCGTGCCAATGCCATGGGCATGCGGAATTTGCATACGTAACTCCGCCTCACTGCGTGAGTATATAAGGAAGTACGAGGCAATATCGCATTATGTTTCTGCTTTCGGAGCCAAGAGTACCTACCTCTTCACTCCTACAGCCTTCTGAGACTCTGTCAGCTTCTTCGAGACGAGCAGCTTTCCAGTCGGTGTTGGTGTGACGGCGCGTTCCAGTGATCGCATACTTCCTGCCTGCTGATCTGTGCAGTGGTCTGCATCCAGCTGGTGTGTGTTTCCCTGGGCGCTTCGGCATCGACTGCAAAGTTTCCTCTCATAAAAGAGCTTGCACGTGACACGTCCTTTTCAGGATGTTTCGTCCGTGCACTTCTGGGTGCGGTAGATCGCTTTTTTCTTTTGACGGGCACGAGCGCTGTGTGACGTGTTTGGGCTTTCAGCACGCTCAGGCAGGGCTCGTGGATGACTCATGTTCCCTCTGCGGGAACCTGGCCATCTCAGTGCTTCGATCGAGACTCCGTGAATTCCGTGCTGATGCCGGAACGAGAGTCCCCTCCGCCACCCCCCAATCTGCGGTCTCCTCTGGAGGCGGCACTTTGGCTGGTGACCAGGGTGATCTGAGGGTGACGGTGTGGAACAAAGCTCCGACGCTAGTTCCTCGGCCCACACCCCCCTCTCAGGCACTTGACCCGGTCCGTGCTCAGGCGTCTACATCGGGGCCGGCTCCTGCTGTCCCGACTGTGGCGTTTGGCGCGGCGGAAGAGGAAGTGATGTCTATCGCCGCATCACAAGGTGGGCTGGAGTCATCTGAGGATGATGATTCGGCTGTGCTGCCACCTTCGGGTGCGCCAGCATTGCCCGAGTCGGACCCAGAGTTGACAGCCATGCTGTCTCGGGCCGCCGCAGCGC
The DNA here is from genome assembly GCF_949357685.1 of Gobio gobio. Lineage (NCBI taxonomy): Eukaryota > Metazoa > Chordata > Actinopteri > Cypriniformes > Gobionidae > Gobio > Gobio gobio. Next base: position 27,324,756 of record NC_137108.1, on the reverse strand, counting down.
TTGGACTGGAGTGGAACCCTCCGCCTCAGCCCGAGCGATCGCGGTTGGATGATTGGTTTTTGGGGGCGGCGCGTCCGGACACCCGTCCGGCCGCTCCTCCAATACCTTTCTTCCCCGAGGTGCATGAAGAGGTCGCGCGTTCCTGGAAGGCCCCGTTGTCTTCCCGTGAACGTTTGGCGGCCTCTTCCGCCTTCACCTCTCTCGATGGAGCCGCGGCTCATGGGTACACTGGGGTCCCCCCAGTCGAACGTTCTGTTGCGATGCAACTGTGTCCTCAGAGCGCTTCGTCCTGGCGTGGTGACCCAAAGCACCCCTCCAAAGCCTGTAGGTTTTCGTCCATGGCAGAGAACGAGTTTCCAGGCATGTTGTCGTATCGACGGATGCCTCTGCCACGGGCTGGGGTGCCATGTGCAATGGACAAGCAGCCGCGGGCTCCTGGACAGGACCCCAGCGCCTTCTGCATGTCAATTGCCTCGAGTTGCTGGCAGTACGGTTCGCCCTGCACCGCTTCCGAGCGCTGCTGAAGGGTCAACATGTGCTTGTCCGGACAGACAACACGGCCGTAGTAGCGTACATCAACCACCAGGGCGGTCTACGCTCCCGCCGTATGTCTCAACTCGCCCGCCATCTCATCCTATGGAGTCAGAAGCGCCTGAGGTCCCTTCGTGCTGTCCATATTCCGGGAGTCCTGAACCACGCAGCCGACGAGCTCTCGCGGTTTCAGCCTCTCCCGGGAGAATGGAGACTCCATCCCCGGACGGTTCAGCTGATTTGGGAACAGTTCGGCGACGCACAGGTAGATCTGTTTGCCTCCCACGACTCTTCCCACTGCAGCCTGTATTATTCCCTGACCGAGGGCACGCTCGGCACGGATGCACTGGCGCACAGCTGGCCGCGGGGCCTACGCAAATATGCGTTCCCCCCAGTGAGCCTACTCGCACAGCTCCTGTGCAAGATCAGGAAGGACAAGGAGCAGGTCCTTTTGGTCGCCCCGTACTGGCACGGCCGGACCTGGTTCCCCGAACTCATACTCCTTGCGACAGCCCCTCCCTGGCCTATTCCTCTGAGACCGGACCTCCTTACTCAGAGACGGGGCACCCATTGGCACCCGCGTCCGGATCTTTGGAGCCTCCACGTGTGGCTCCTAGACGGGACGCGGCAGGTTTGAGTGGCCTACCACCTACTGTGGTCGCCACCATCACTTCCGCTAGGGCAGAGTCCACTCGGCATGCCTATGCGTTGAAGTGGAACCTCTTCGTCACCTGGTGCTCTTCCCGCCAAGAAGACCCCTGGATATGCCCGATCGGGTCCGTGCTTGAGTTTCTCCAAGAGGGGTTGGAGCGAAGGCTGTCTCCCTCCACCCTCAAAGTATATGTGGCCGCAATATCTGCCCACCACGATCTGGTCATCAGGTTCCTGAGGGGAGCCAGGAGACTGAATCCTCCTCGCTCTCCTCTCGTACCCTCTTGGGACCTCGCAGTAGTGTTAACTGCTCTGCAGAGACCTCCCTTTGAGCCTTTGCGGTCGGTCGATATTAAGTTTCTGTCTATGAAGACGGCTCTGCTGACCGCATTGGCCTCAGTCAAGAGGGTCGGGGACCTGCAGGCATTTTCGGTTGACGAAGCGTGCCTGGAATTCAGGCCGGCTAACTCTCACGTGATCCTGAGACCCCGGCTTGGATATGTGCCCAAGGTTCCCACCACCCCATTTAAGGACCAGGTGGTGAACCTGCAAGCGCTGCCTTTGGAGGAGGCAGACCCAGCCTTGGCATTGCTCTGTCCAGTACGCGCCCTCCGCGCCTACGTAGACATGACGCAGTGTTTCAGGACCTCAGACCAGCTCTTTGTCTGTTATGGTGGAGAGCGGAAGGGAAGTGCTCTCTCAAAGCAAAGGCTGTCTCACTGGATAGTGGACACCATTGCTTTGGCTTACCAGCAGCAAGGCCGACCATGTCCCCTTGGTGTGAGGGCACACTCCACCCGGAGTGTGGCTTCCTCTTGGGCTCTAGCGTATGGCGCCTCGCTAGCAGACATCTGCAGAGCTGCAGGCTGGGCGACACCCAACACATTCGCCAGATTCTACAATCTCCGAGTGGAGCCAGTGTCCGACTATGTACTCGCCCCCCCGAGGGGCCGGTGATGGGCCAGGCTCAGGTGTCTTCGCTTGCTCGCCACTCCACTCCACGGACTGGATACGTGCGATATTTTCCTCAGGTGAGCTCCCCGAGAGCCCTGAGCTCCTCCAGCACTGTCGACGCCGACATCAGTTCAGTCTGCCCTTTCGAGCCCAGACCCTCATGTCCGGCCAGGTGCCCCATGTGCATGGTTCCCTCCGGCAACCCCCACATGTGTATTTCACCGTAAGTCTCCGCAGTGAGCGGGTTTCTTCCCTTGGCGTGTCCCCGCCAACCCTAGGGTTAAAAATCCACCTTCGGCTGGTACCCTAGAGATCTTCCATATGCAACCCTCAGCGGGTCATATGTGTCTCTTAAGTCCTCCCCACGGGTAGGCATTTTTGGCATTCCCTCACTGGGATATGCTTCCCAGTGTACCTTGGTAATCCTGTGTTAAGTGGGAGTCCTTCGTCCGTTCTAGTCTTACAACAGGGTACTCACACTTACGCAGGGCGCTGGAAGACAGCTGAGTGGCGGGATTATATTGGGACCCCCATTCGTTAGTCACTAACGTTACGTCGTAGTGACTGAACGAAAGGGAACGTCTCGGTTACGGATGTAACCCTCGTTCCCTGAGGAGGGAACGGAGACGTAACGTCCCCTTGCCACTTCAGTTGTGCTGCCTGGAACGCTGGAGTTCAGTCTTGGCTCCTCAAGCAGGTAACATAATGCGATATTGCCTCGTACTTCCTTATATACTCACGCAGTGAGGCGGAGTTACGTATGCAAATTCCGCATGCCCATGGCATTGGCACGCCATTGGGCGTTTTCTCAAAACTCGAAGTTGATAGGCTTCTAAGCAAAACCCCCATTCGTTAGTCACTAACGTTACGTCTCCGTTCCCTCCTCAGGGAACGAGGGTTACATCCGTAACCGAGACGTTCTTCGTCTCAAGCCCTCATTTATGGCATAACCTATTAATTGAGTTGATATAATCTCTCTATATTTGTCACAATATCATTTGACCATGCTTGAGTGTGTCACACACAGACTTCAACATTCAGCATGCAAAACACAACAATGGTAACAAGGATTTTTTTAATTTTTAATTTTTTTATTATTAATACGACCTTTACTATTTTACTTGCTGTCATTATTCGGGTTATACTGACAAAAGACAAATAGTAAAATAAAGCTAAAAATAGTAAAACGAAGCAATTCATTTATTCATGCCATGCACTCTGGGAGTACACTTCCTCAGATCCCAGATAGAATTAAGTTGACAAAACTTAAATGGTTTAAGTAAGAACAACGTAATGCAATTAAGTAATTCTTACTTAATTGTTTTTAGTACCTGTAGACTATTGATAAGTAATAAATAAGTGTTGAATGGAGTTCAGTTGTTGCTTTTTGTCTTCACTTATTTTTTTAAGTTCAGCTTACTTGAGAATTTTAAGGCAATCGGTTTCCTAATATTTTCCTAGTAATATGAGCACTGATAACAAGTTAACATAACTAATAATTTTGAGTTAAGTATACTTCATTAACAAGTTTTCTGTACAAATTTTGTTAAGTTTAGCCGACAAAAAAAAATACTCTGCTTTACTTGAAAATTTTAAGGCAATCGGTTTCCTCACTTTTTTCTAAGTAAAGTCAACTTATTATGTTTTACCGTGTGAGTACTACAAAGCCTGTGCAGAACTTTACGCTATTTTTGTGTTTACTTTTAAAGTGAAGCGGCCAGTTTAGTTTTTTGGCCACTACTCTCTCAAGCCATGTCACAGGCCTGCAACACATTTTTTGTTTAAGACTGAGTGAATGAGAGACAGGTGTGCAGTGTTGGGAAGGATACTTTCAAAATGTATTTCGTTACAGAATACAGAATACTTGCCCAAAAATGTAATTTGTAACGTATTCCGTATTCTGAATACTTGGATTAGCCTACTTCCGGTTGTGCTGATGATGGCTGACCGACATCACGGTAGAGTGCCGCCCCCGTTGCGAGTCTTGCAGGAGCGATACACACTAATCTAGTCACTAATCTAAGTCTATTCTATAGTTAACCTAAAAACTTTGTACTGAAGGGATTTATCTGTAAATTAAAGTAAGAATATATAACTAATGCATAAATACTATTTTAAATATTGTAGTCTATGCCAGAGACGTGACATGTTATGAAAATACCGTGTCAGGCATCTTGACATTGTTAGCCTCACTGTGAATTTAACTTAAAATATTTAATATTTAATTTTGTACAAGAAAACAGTCCTTATTAATTAATTATTAGTATACAAGATTGTGCTCATTAACTCTTGCTCCTGCATGGAAGCGGCAGTTTAAGATAAACCCAGCCTTCAGCGTCAAATAACTCTTGTCTGGTTATTCATTTTAAAGACAATTTGCCTTAGCCATAATGTCAAATCAAATGAAAGAATGAAGGTGATTCTGATAACACACATTTATTAAAACACAGAAGAACAACAAATCAAGAACAAGAAAATGGGACTCTGTTACCAGCACAATCAACTTTTTGTTGTGCAAAGCATAGACTACAAAATGAATCAAATGTTATTGAAATATTGTAAGGTGGTTGTATGAACTACACGATCAAAATTGATCAGCTCCGTAATGGATTGTGAAAAGTGCATGTAACCTATTGGAAAGCCAGTAATTAGTTGGGTGAGGAAAATAACGAAATTATAGTTTTTATGTAGAAAATAGTATTTATGTAAAGAGATATAGTAAAATAAAAATAGCTTAAAAGTGCACAACTCTTCTTAAGTGGAAGAAAGCTACGTTTCCCCCCTCACATGCAAACTAATGGAAAGCGGATGAGTCATTAGTTGGGTTAGTAAAATAACGAAATTCTAATTTTTGAGTAAAAAATATTTATGTAAAGAGATACAATAAAATAAAAATTTAAGTGGAAGAAAGCTACGTTTTTCCCCTCACGTAGGGCGGATGAGTAGTTGGGTTTTTACGAAATTATAATTTTAAATAGAAAATAATATTTATGTAAAGAGATATAGTAAAATATAGAAACGCTTTTTAGTTCTTCAAGCTGGTATTTTCATAATAATAAAGTGCTGATTGACAGACTTTATCACTAATACTATAAAATAGGAATGCATTGTCTGCATCATTCTGTGATAAGAAGCCATATCAGCTTGCCAACACTCTGTTATTAAACGTTGTATTTTGCTGAACAACAAGTTCATGAACGCTTCGTTCTTGCCCTGGCTCTGTTGTTCTCTGTTGTCTCTAGCTCCCGCTGCTCCTCTTCCGACTCATTGTGATCAAGCTAACCGCGTCCGCGCGTTTTCATAATAGGGCGTTCTGGGAAATGCATGGAGTTGTCTTCATTTATTTAGAGAGTGAATAAACTCGTGAAACCGAGAAGTATCGTAATGTAATCCATTGATTTCAACAATGTAACTGTATTCTAAATACCAACTATTTAAATTGTAACTGTAACGAAATACAGTTACTCATATTTTGTATTCTGAATACGTAACGCCGGTACATGTATTCCGTTACTCCCCAACACTGCAGGTGTGTGTGTGTGTGTGTGTGTGTGGGCCCACTTGATATACCAACATTCTAATGATTTACATTTTCATTGATCTTGGTGTCAGTTGAAAAGAGGGGTCATATTGGAACTGTTTTATTTTGTATCGTATATTGTTTAACTGTTTTTTGTCCATTTCAAACCATTTATTTCCCTCTACTGAATACTATATTTCACGTATACTTAAGTAAAGTGTATATAATTTCTCCCATTCACATTTTGTTGTGTTATTTGAAGTTACAACAGTTTAACTAAAAGGTCACATTCCTAGTGGGATAATTGAAAGTAAACGTCTCAGGTTACGAATGTAACCATTGTTCCCTGAGAACAGGGAACGAGATGCTGCGTCAGCTTGACGCTACGGGGAACGCCTCCGGCGTGACAGGTGCCTGAAATTACTATCGAAAAACGTCAATCCTATTGACCGGCAACAGCCTATGATGTCATCAAGGCGCGACCAGGAAGTATATAAGGGCGCCTTGCCAACATGACAGTATCTGCTGTCTCATGACGACTCCTGCTGAAGTCACGCAATACTGCCTTCAGATCAGGAGATGCACAAGCCTACAGCACATCCACATTGGACTCACACCAGTTTGCCTACCGCAGCAATAGGAGCACAGAGGATGCCGTTTCCATGGCGCTGCACTCTGTGCTCACCCATCTGGACCAAAAGAACACTTATGCACGCATGCTGTTTGTTGACTTCAGCTCAGCATTCAACACTGTCATCCCAACCAAGTTAATAGCCAAACTTGGAGACCTGGGCATCAATACCTCAATGTGCAACTGGATTTTGGACTTCCTAACTGACAGACCCCAGAATGTTCGTTCAGGATTCACCTGCTCCACATCCATCACTCTTAACACTGGTGTACCACAGGGCTGTGTGCTAAGCCCGTTTCTCTACTCCCTCTTCACCGCCGACTGCAAGCCTGTGTATGGATCTAATTCTATCGTCAAGTTTGCGGACGACACTACGGTGATTGGTCTCATCAGCAACAACGATGAGACTGCCTATTGGGAGGAGATCCAGCACCTGGCCACATGGTGCACAGAAAATAACCTGCTCCTCAACACCACCAAAACGAAGGAGCTCATCGTGGACTTCAGGAAGGAGTCAAGAGGCACACACGACACCATCCACATCAATGGAATGGCTGTTGAACGTGTCTCCAGTTTCAAGTTCCTGGGGATCCACATCTCGGCGGACATGTCGTGGACGACCAACACCTCCAGCCTGGTCAAGAAGGCTCACCAGCGCCTCTTCTTCCTGAGGACACTGAGGAAGAATCAGCTCTCCTCGGCTATCCTGGTGAACTTCTATCACTGCGCAATAGAAAGCATCCTGACCAACTGTGTGGCAGTGTGGTATGGGAGCTGCTCTGTTGCGGAGCGCAAGGCACTGCAGCGGGTGGTGAAAACTGCCCAGCGCATCACAGGGACTCCACTACCTGCCATCGAACACATCCAGAGGAAACGCTACCTGCATCGAGCTCGCAGCATCCTCAAGGACTCCTCTCACCCAGCCCACAGACTGTTTTCTCTCCTGCCCTCCGGCAGGCGTTTCAGGATCCACCGGACCAGGACCAGCAGACTTAAGAACAGTTTTTTCCCCAGAGCTGTCTCCTTACTGAACTCAAACCCCCGTTGATCCACTCCCCTCATATACTGATAACTCTCCTACCTCACATCCACCTTCACTTTGTTATTTGCACTACCGACTGTTTATTACAGTAACAACTGTTTACTTATTCATTTTGCACTACCACACCGTAACTGGATTATGCTCATTTGCACTGCCGACTGTTTTTACAGTACCAACTGTTTACATTTGTATTTTGCACCGTACTTCTAACTGTAATATGCAACAACTTCCCACTGCACTTTTACACTTTTTTCGGATAGCTTCTGTCCATAATTTATTGCACTACCTTAATCCACTGCCATATTCCTCATTTTAGCCTAACATATAATTGTATACCTCTATCTGTAAAATTCTGTTTATAGTAATAGCCATCTGTATATTATATTATATTCATAGTACATATCCACCTGTAAATTCTGTTTATAGTATTAACCATCTGTATATTATTCACTGTACATATTCACCTGTAAATTCTGTTTATAGTAATAACCATCTCTCTATTTATAGATATATTTATATATACTCAGTACATATCCATGTCCTGCACTTATGCAAACGTTGTATATCCTGCACTTGCTGCTATTGCACTTCTGGTTAGACCTAAACTGCATTTCGTTGCCTTGTACTTGTACTTGTGTAATGACAATAAAGTTGAATCTAATCTAATCTAATCTAATCTAATCTAATCTAATCGTCTGAAGGGACTGTTTTCGGCAGGTAGGCCCTGCGGCATGGCACAGCGACGCAGCGTCTCGTTCCCTGTTCTCAGGGAACAATGGTTACATTCGTAACCTGAGACGTTCCCTTTCGAAAGGGAACTCGCGCTGCGTCAGCTTGACGCTACGGGGAACGATCTACCCACGCCGCCATGCCGACGGGAGTGCATGCCCTCTGGCAGTGACAACTGTCAAGACAAGCAAGTTCTAATGAAATGCCTGAACCACTCCCCTTCTGGTCACAATAGGCTGTCAGTGACAGCGCTCCCTACGGTCATAGCCCAAGCTATCGCCCAAGAAGGAACCTTCACACACATGAGGTCCTTCCCAGGCCCTGCTCGAAGGCCTGGAACCACCCATTCGACTTAGAAGGGGTTCCTTTAAGGGAACGTGGCAAGGGAACTACGAGGGAACCCTATGCCAGTCACTATTTGGGAGGTTCTCACCGAATGCCACCAGGGAGACCTGACCAGGTGACCCAGTCTGTTATGGGACACGTAATACGGTCAACCCTGTCTGTACAGTACAGAGCCTCTGGTACTCGCCTCCGAAGAGGCATCCCGCTAGGGTGCTGCAAAAAAGGCAGTGACATCCACTAGCCAGATCTCAGAGACGGGTTATCCCGGAGAGCAGCTCTCAGCGAAGTGCTATATAACCCTTGCTAGCGAGGGGAGTTTAGCCGCTCGATCCTCGGATCTACCAAGCACCTACTTTAAAACGTGCTTAGGAGGCCAGAGGCCTTACAGGCTGATTATGCCAGGGAGGCCCCGAAGGGCCTACAACCCTTAACCAGCGCCAAGCGGCCGTAAGCTCATAGTAGACCCTCATTCGAGAGGAGCTCATAAGCCTGCCTGGTAGGTAACCATGCAGTAGGCAAACTATGAAAGTCCCCTCCCGTGGGGACCGCATAGCAGCAGTAAGTTTCGTCGTGCTAGGGTAAGAACACCGCCTCCAGGTCTCGCGAACGGCCAGAGACCGGCGCCTGATAGCGGGTGACCACTAGCTGTCAGCGTAAAGCCATTTGTGCGTTCCCGCCAGGGGAACTCGCTCCCCATGGAGGCCTAGAGGAGCCTCCACCTGGTAACCCTTGCCGACTGCTCGCGTGTCCAACAGCGGAGCTCGCCCTCAGGAAGGCCAAACGGGCCTGAAACCTGATCGCAGTCGTGCTAGCCCTCGAGGTAGCAGGGAAGATAGGGACTCGCATCATCAGGGAGGCCTAACGGGCCTACCACCTGCAACAATGCCGGGCATTTCTCCATCACAGCCCTCTGCTCAGTGACTGGACCTATCCAGAGACCACGAGACAGGAGCGTGCCCTCAGAGGAGGCCACGTGGGGCCTACTACTCCAAGCGAATCCCACAGGGAAGCCCCGTGCAGCTTTGCCTGATAGCATCCCGTGCTACGATCCGTTACCAAACCTGGGGACCGGGGAACGATTTCAGGGAGGCGCAATGCCTCCACCTGATAGCAGAGCAAGCCGCCCAAGCCAGAATGTGCTACTCATGGCACTTCATGGTCACCGCCCCAGCGGCTGCATTAGGGGAGGCCGGTTGAGGCCTACTACCTACTAGCACTCGTGCTAGCCATACAGCGCCTACTAGCAGCTTATACCAGCCATCGAGGGACTCAATGCCAGTCGTGCCCCCTCGGGGGAGACCAGGCAGCGCCTGCTGACCACAGCAGGCCCTCAGGGAGGCCAATCAGGCCTACCATCTGAGTAAAGGTAAACCAAACCGGGAGCCTACCCCTCAGGGCGGCCTTAAGAAGGCTGGCTGCTGCGCCTGGGCTGGCGGCAGCTGTCTGCTGCTGACAAAGCCTGGAAATCCAATTCACACCTGGGAACTCATCCCCAAGGAGAGTAGCTGACGAGGTTACTGCTGACGTCGACACCAGTGGAGAAGAGCCTCCAGGGCCCACTCGTGGGCCACGGCGTCGAGACTTCCTTGCAGGGAGGCCGGTTGATGCCTACTACCTGTTCTGAAGTCCAACTGCCCAGACTGCCGAAGCTGGCTACTAACAACCAGCTGGCTCCTATGCCCGCACCTGGGGCTGGCTCCATCCCAGAGGCAGCTAGGTACAACTTGCATCGCCGTGTCCTAGGGCCCCTAGGACGGCGCAGTCTCTCGGGCAGCGCCTACAAACATGGACCTAATCACATTGCCAACAGCAGTGTACTCAGCGAAAGTGCTTAAACAAAGACCCTCTAAAGCGAGGGGAGTACAACTTACGTCACCTGCCTCGGGGCGGCTGTCTTACTTTCCATTCAGCGGCCAACCATAAGTGCGAGGGCGTCAGCCATTGGTAATGCTCGGGCCTCAGGGGAGCATCCGACCAGAACCTTCACAGAGGTTTATCCGATGTTCAGTTCAACCCGAGCCCTAAAGGAGGTGGAGCAGAGACATAGAGCAAGGGTGAAACAATACCTTTTCTTTTAGAAAATATAGAACCCACCGGCCGAACATCCCCCAGGAAGAGGCCGGTGGCCGCCAAAGATGGCGGCCACCAAGCTCTGAAAGGCGGAAACAGCAGATAAGTCTGATCGCAAAACCAGCGAAAGACGCTTCACTCCGCCCCACGACCACTGGCAAAGTCGCTGTCTGCTGCAACACCCCGACTGCGTTACTCGTAACCCCAGAACGCAGAGAAGGGGGCGGGCTTTGGCCGGACGACTCTGTAACAAGAGGAGGCTGAAACAAGGATGCATAAACCACTCCATGTTCTATATCAAAGGACAGGCCAGGGGCGAACACCTTCATTAAAAGGGAACGCCCCCATCCTTGACAAAGCCTAGGCCAAGTGGTGCGGAATACCGCACTAGATCTACTCAGGGCTCGGGAAGAAATATTATTACCTCTAATATAACACACTGAGGCCCCGAAACCCCTTTTCCCAAAGCCCCGCAGAGCTGGGCGCAGATCTCACGACAGCTCGCGCATTAGCGCGTACCCGGTCTTCAGCTACTTCCCACTTTTACGCTAGGAAAACATGGCTAGCCCTCTACACTACAAGCCCTCGGGCGAGAGCGCAAATTAATAACCCACATAGTGGGAAAATATAACACGGAGAGGCAGCAAGACTCTACTAGCAAAAGTGAGGCATACACACACAACCACATAATGTTGCAAAAAAGATCGTTCTTAGCCTACTCACGGGGAGCTGCAGCCCTGCGACATCCCGCGATGATCCAAAATCTCCCCAAGCAACCCCTCAGGGGAGCGACGGTCAAAAAAGTCCTGAAAAACATAGTTTTGAAATTGTTTCACCCTCGTAGAGGGGGACTCACCAATCGCTCCTCGCGGTGCATCAATCCAGCCACCGAGCTAGTATCCGCCGCCGACCTGAGGGGGGCGCTTCGACAACCAAGCCAGGCGGGCCGTCAGAATCGTACATTTCCTGCTCATCATAGGCCCACCGGCCTGATGTAAAGCGCCCGGGAGAACGAGAGAGGAAGGGAAAAGCAGCATTTATCTCCGCGCCCTCGGGGGCGGAGTCTGCCGCCTATGCTGGTCCCGGTTGCCAGCCCGGCTTCCTTCCTCTTCCGGTTGCGGGTGTCCCGCCTCTTCTGCTTCCCGCTCCTCCACGGTGGGGGCGCTCGAGAGGCAACGCTGGCTCGCTGCCCCTGTCTCCAGCCCTCAGACTGAGACGGGAGCGGGACACCCGACTGCCTGGGCGCTATCCCGGACCTCCGCGGTATGCAAGTCCTAAACGCTGCCGAGCGCGCCCTCGCCTCCCTGAACTTACCCACCACCGCCTCTACGGAGGTGCCAAAAAGTTCAGAGGGCGATAACGGGGCATCGAGGAGAAAGGTTCTCTCTTTCCCCCCGATATCCGCCAGGTTGAGCCACAGATGTCTCTCCGTGGCCACCATCGCCGCCATCGAACGACCGATGGCAAAAGCGGTTTGCTTGGTGGCCCGGAGAGACAGATCTGTGGACCGGCGCAACTCGGCTACCGCCTCAGGGGTCAGACCCACCCCCTGATCGAGGTCCCCCAGCAGGTCTGCCTGGTAAGCCTGTAACACCGCCATTGTGTGTAAGGCTGCCCCGGCATGACCCGCCGACATGTATGCCCTGCCGTTCAGGCGCGCAGACGTCCTGAGAGGTTCAGACGGCAGGGTGGGAGCCCTTAATGTCGATAGCCGCCCGGAGGCGAGGTAGTTCGCAAACGCCTCGTCTACGGGCGGCAACGCCACGTATCCCGCCTCGGGTAATCCCTCGACATCAGCGAAATTAGCCCGCTGATGTCGATGGATCCGGGCTGAATAAGGTTTCTTCCATCCTCTCACGATCTCTTGGTGGAGATCGGGAAAGAATGGAAGGCTCCCGAGAGCTGGTTGGTCATGGGCGGAGAGAAAACGGTTGTCCAGCCTACCCGGACGCACGTCCTCTCTCCTGGCGCGCTGCCAGGGCAGCTGCAGTCTACCTGCAGCGCGCTCCATCACCTCCAACAGCTCCCCATACATGGGACAGGGTGGTTGAGAAGCCTCAGCCTCAGGCGCTTCATTCGCCTCCTCAACCATCCTCTGCTCAAATGGAAAAGCAGCGGACGAGGAGGAGGAGCCCAGATCCTGCTCCTCCTCCGAGGTCCGCCCCTCGCGATCTGGCTCGTTGTCTGCCAACACTACACCGGTCTCCAGACGACGAGCCAGATCCAGCTGGGAACCCCAAGTCTGTAACCGCCGCTCAGCCTCAGCACGAGCAGGGCCGTTCCCAGCTGCTGAGCTCTCTCCCCTCGAGAAGAGAGCCAAACGAGAGCGGAGCGTTCTCATGGGAAAACGCTCACAGTTCGCACAGGATGCTCCCTCGAGAACATCCCGTGCGTGCTCTTCCCCCAGGCAGTACACGCAGAGTGTGTGTGTGTCATCAGGTGTAAGGTACCTGTTGCACGGATCCACACACTTGCGGAAGTGTCGCTGCTTCTTCGCACACTTCATTCTTTTCTTCTCTGTTGATGCTTCCCGATAGCGAAACAGGCAAAACAGTCACTGAAGATGAAGAGATACTGTCATGTTGGCAAGGCGCCCTTATATACTTCCTGGTCGCGCCTTGATGACATCATAGGCTGTTGCCGGTCAATAGGATTGACGTTTTTCAATAGTAATTTCAGGCACCTGTCACGCCGGAGGCGTTCCCCGTAGCGTCAAGCTGACGCAGCGCGAGTTCCCTTTCTCAGGGAACTTAAAATTACTACTAAAGGGAGGCACCGCCAATAAGCTTTGTTTTAGTTATAAAAAAGAAACTTAACACTGTTATTTGTTTTATTAGCATTTCTTTTTTGAACCAGACCCAGGGCCCTTTCTCGTGTTACAGTTACTAAAGTAGTTTTGCTACCTACAGTACAATAACCAGCACAGGGATAAGGGGTTACATTAGGCTTCTTCCTGTGAGGCCCCTGCTTTTTAGTAGGCAGTGTTGTCAAGTCATTAGGCTGCCTTTGAGCCTCCTTGGCTACTGCTTTTACTGCCTACACTCTCTTGAGCTCCGCTAGGATAGTGATTGTGAGTGGTAGGCTCTCTGTGAGCCTCCTTGGATGCTGGCCTGAACATGAATGTTGTTAGGCTTCCTCTCTTTAGTCTCCTTTGACTTAGTTCAGCCCATAGGGCACTAATCCCCTCAGCATGGCAGCGTGGTTATTCCGTTACCCATAGCAACTCCTAGGGGATGCAGCGTAGAGTTTCCTTTCGGTATTCCTGCACACGTCTCCTTCAGACAAGAAGTGGATGACGTTTTGCACAGGTGCCCTCTTATACTCTCTGTCGCACAAGTGATGTCAAGTTAATTGACGTGTTTAGACTCATGCTAAAGACAGCATTTGTAAAAAATCAAGTCTAAAAGAGAAAAATTATTGAAGTCAAAATTATTGAAGGATCACAAGAAAACCCGCTCACAAAATGTCACTGGTCCAAGGAGGCAAGGGAGGCTGAGCCTCTTCACATGTTATAAAATGAACAGTTTTTTTATACATATTATATTATAATACATAGATGTATTTTATTAGAATATTTCTGCATGCTCACACAGTACAAGATGACCACTAAGGTCTACAACACATAGTTTAGCGATGTCAACAGTGCAATCAAGAAACTATTAAACTCATGGGTTATTCTGAATTGGACATACAGTATAGCAATCTTCTACATATCAGTGAAAAATAATAGTATGTGGCAGATGTTTTATTGTTGGACCTCCCCATGTGCTTCAATGAGCCCTGGCCACCCATGACCCTGTCGCCAGTTCACCACTGTTCCTTCCTTGGACCACTTTTGATAGATACTGACCACTGCAGACAGGGAACACCCCACAAGAGCTGCAGTTTTGGACATGCTCTGACCCAGTCATCTAGACATCATAATTTGGCCCTTGTCAAACTCACTCAAATCCTTAAATTTTTCCTGCTTCAAACACATCAACTTTGAGGGCAAAATGTTCACTTGCTGCCTAATATATCAAACCCACTAATAGGTGCCGTGATGAAGAGATATTCAGTGTTATTCACTTCACCTGTCAGTAGTCATATGTCAGTAGTCATGTTATGCCTGATCAGAAGAGGTCCATTTTTGGAATGTTCTCAAACTTATCTAGTCTTTATTATGTGTTACAATAAATAATTTGAGATTACCTTTATCATTTCTGCTTCTTTTTGTCACTTCTACAGATTTTTAGAAATATTGTATAAATCGGTCTGATTATGGTGTCAAATGCCACATTTGAACCTTTCAAACCAGCCTTAGCCTTGTGCATTTTCAGAGGGTTACTTAATTAGATTTTTTTTTTTAAATAGGTGAATAGCATAATTGTATAATATATAGATTATATATATTTATAATAATATTTAGAATGATAATTAAGCTATACTGATCTACGAAACTGGACATAATATTCAGAAACCTTGTTAATAATAGCAGGTGTTTAATTGTTGATAAATAATACAAATTATACACTTGGCATTTATACATTTGCAAGAAGCAACACATTTTATGTCAGAGGTAATAAAGAGTTGCTAAACTGAAATAAATACAGTTTTTACAGAAAGAGAAAATGTCTGCATCTATATAGATGAATGGTTAAGGTATAAACAACAGGAGTTTAGCAAAAAAATATCACTTTTCCTATTAGTGTTTGGTCTATCAACTTTAAGACATAAGACCAAAAAGATCTTGTTGATGCCTAATAGTATGATATAGGTCATGGTTATGGGAGATATGTGGGATTTTGGAGTCTCAATTCTCATGGAAGGAAAAGCAGTTCTGTAAGTGACAAAGTAAGAAGTCTTTGAAGCATTTAATTTATCTTGATGAAGGACTCGTACAGGGAGGTGAGCTGGTCCTTCAGGTCCTGTGCGTAAGGGTCCAGCTTTTCCTTCAGGTCTTCAGCGTAGGGTGTGAGACTCTGCTGGACCATCTGGGCTCTCTCTCTAATCTGGGCCTGAAGATCCTCAGCCAGAGGGGTCACGGTCTTCTGGAACTCCTGCAGACGCTGGTCAACCTTCTCCTTGAGTTCAGCAGTGTAGGGCTCCAGCTGAGCCTGCAGCTCCTTCACGCTCTGCTCCAGGTTTCCTCTCAGCTCCTCACTCTTCTGGAGCAGAGTGGCCTTCAGGGTCTCAGAATCCAGGGATTCTGCATATGGAGTCATGGCCGCCCTGAGCTCCTCCACTCTCTGCTGGATCTGGCTCTTGAGGTTGTCAGCATAGGGCTCCAGCTGGTCTCTCACAGTGATCAGGTCCTGGCCCAGACGCTCCCTCAACACTTCAGACTCTTTGATGATTCTGGTAATCAGCTCTTCAGCCAGAGGATCCATCTGTTTCTTGAGGGTGACAGCATATCCGCTAGCCATATCAGCACTCTGGGTCAGTCTAGTACTGGGATGTGAAAGTTGAAACATGTAATGCAGTTCGAGATTTTAGTATTTCAAACATAAACTGAGACTTCTAAACATTACTTACTTGACTTCCTGACCCAGCTGAGACTCTCTGATCATTTTCAGGGTGTCCTCTGCAGTGCGTGTGGCCTGGGCAACATAGCTCCAGAATGCATCAGTAAGCTGCTCCAGCTGTGGCTTGGGCTCATCAGCATAAAACAGGTTGGCTTGGCAACCTGGAAAAAAATGACAAATAGTTCTAAATCCACCAGACAGTTTCCAATCTTTCCAATATACCCTAACTGCTCAATATTGCAGTATGTGTACTTGTTCTTGTTTGTATTTTTTTGTATAATTAATTTCTGTTTTATTGCCCCCCCTCCCCCTCCCCCTCCCTCCTCTTTTTTTATTGCTCTTTTGGTATAGTATTTCAACATGAAATTAAAGACCAAAATTCAATGGAAGTCTTGACATAGGCTTTATCTAATATTACAAAATGTGTTGATAAATAGGTAAGGCATTAACATGATTTACCTGTGAATGCCACAAAGGCAAGAATCAGATACAGTTTCATCTTCACAGATGTTTGCTAAAAAAAAAGTAAAAAATAAATTAATATTTACGCTTAAAACATTTCATATTTATTTACACAATATATTTTACTGACACTAAAATACTATTTGTAATAGTATTTTAGTTATTTATTATAGTCTGTTAAGCTTAAATTACCTTCAAGTCCCCCAGGATTTGTCCTGTAAGCTTCTGTGAGTCCAGACCGTCTGAGGCTTTATATGTGTGTGTGTGTCTGTGTGTGTGTGTGCAGTTGAATAATCTACAGAAAAAAATCAAAGTCCAGCATCCAGTGCCATGTTGTCAGTGCCGCTCCCCCCCACCGTCACTTCAGCCTGCTGTCACATGATGTTGTGCTTTGAACCTACTGATACTGAATCTATACCTATACCTGAATATAACCTTTCTCTAGAGTTTAGTCAGAGCCATGGTGTATTTTAGTTTTATAAGCAAGTGGGTAGAAAATGCCATTTCTCTAAAAAAAAATGTTTTCATTTTTTTTAAGTAAGCACTATAAAGTTATGACCTTTGTGCCTCCACAGTTCAGATTGGGATGCAAACTTTCAACTGAGAACGGGGCAGCTGTCTTGTACATGTGGCTGCATCACATTTTTATTTGTTTTTTGTAATCTTTTATATCCTAAATACATCTTTACATAAACTTTTTTAATTTGCAATATACTTAAAAAAAAAAAAAGATTTTTACAAAAAAAAAAAAAAAATTAAGAATATAAATACATTTTGTCATGATACATTCTAGAAAACATATGACTTAAAAGAAAGTGCTTTAAAATGTTTCTAATGAATGGGGACTGCTCTGAATGTTTATGTGAAAAGAACACCAAAGAAAATAATTTTTGTAATAGATTTTTTTTTTTACATTGTGTCATTTTTGAGGTTTGAAAGCACACATGCATTGAAATTACATGAGAAAGTGTGACCAGTTCATTATTCAAAATATAAAATTTTTGTGTTCCACACAAAATGTTATGAAGTGACGAGAAAACATTTTGTGGGGGGAAAAAAAACGAAAAAAACATTCTCCTATGCTATTCACGTATAAAGGTTCTACGTCAGAATGCTGGCTCATTATTTGCTGATGCTGTTCACTTGAGCACCACGAGCAATGTGTGTGATGCTGACATAGGAGCTGGCCAATAATAAGCCGGCATTCTGACGTAGAACCTGGAAGTGCTGTACTGTTTTTACTATGTGAATAGTGTAGAAGAACGATGTTGAAGTGAAGAGAATGTTGAAGAAAGTCGTTATTTTTGTTTGATTTTTAGTTTTAGTTTTTTTTGCTCACAAAAGATATTCTTGTCACTTCATAACATTAAAGTTGAACCACTGGAGTCACATTGACTATTTTAACAATGTCTTTACTACCTTTCTGGGCCTTGAAAGTTCCAATGACGTTGCTGCCTATGGCTGGTTCAGAAATCTCTCAGATTTCATAAAAAAATATCTTAATTTGTGTTCCGAAGATGAACAAAGGTCTTACGGGTTTGGAATGAAATGGGGGTGAGTAACTAATGACATAATTTTAATTTGGGGGTGAACTAAACCTTTAAATATGCTTTTATGCAATGCAATGATGGTTTTGAATAAAAAATAGCAACATGGGAAACACTGGAGCATTAAATGGGGCCATACTTGTTTTGGGTTACATGTGCCATGTTGTCTGATTCAGATGGTCTTTGTATTAACTGAAAAGTGACATGAGTGTGGACAAGTGATCAATAGCTCTGCTCAAGGACAATGGTGCTTTTGTCAAGTAGATTTTGTTGAAAACAAAATGGTGGATTTTGACCAAATGCTTATTTGATACAACAACACTAATAACTGTATTCCAAAGATTCTTTAAATGCAGTTATTAGCGACTTTAACTCCCCACATTCCCTTAGATTGTATAATTTCAGTGTACATAATTTGATGTGATAATTTGTGTTGAGTTGAGTTTTGATTGACATGTAAGAGTTGTTGTTTTCACATAAACCTATAGAGTTTATACTACATTTACATTTACATACTAGTGGCTCATTCAGCATTATTATACATGTTCTGTTAAACCCCAGACCAGACACACCTCTCCCATCATCCAGCCAGCGTGGAGGGGCAGAGTCCGCTTACAACACTTCAACTGGATATCTGATTTCCTCCACACACACACAACATTTTTTACTGTAGGCTTGGAAATTCAGAGCACAGAAAAAAAAACATCTGTGTCACTCTCTTATGAGAATGTCCTATTTTTGTAAACATATTAGTGTAAACCTATTTTCATGAGGTTTCAAGTGGCCTATGTTTGATTGTCCATAAAGAAGAATTATTAAGAAATGTATATTGTTTA
The DNA here is from genome assembly GCF_949357685.1 of Gobio gobio. Lineage (NCBI taxonomy): Eukaryota > Metazoa > Chordata > Actinopteri > Cypriniformes > Gobionidae > Gobio > Gobio gobio. Next base: position 27,305,934 of record NC_137108.1, on the reverse strand, counting down.
TTAATAAACTTACAGTACAATGTTGCTGTCCAAGAATATTGTGGGTAAGATAAAAATATCTGATCTAAGCACCATTCATTTGTCAAATACACAAGCAGTTTGACAATCTGTGACTTGCACTTCCAGATGACTAGACATAATCAACTCTTTTGTCTGAAGGAAACGTGCGGTCAAACCGGATGCATGACAATGAGCTCCCTTTCAAAGTGGAACTTCAACGCTGCATTGACAATGGAGCTACGAGGAACAAACACCCACAATGCCATGCTTAGGGGGCATGCCTGCTGTGTGGTGTCCTTACATTAAGGCACCACATGATGGCGTTCAAGCTTCTTGAGATAGATACGTGTGAAGTAAGAGTAGAAGGAGAGAGAATACTGTGCATGTGCGTGCATGTTATCCTGAATCGTTCAAGATAGTTAATAACACGTAAGATGAAAATATTCTAGCGTGAGTTTTTTAAAGCTACACTGTGTAACTTTTTTAGTCTATTCTTAGCTAAAAACTAGTGCTGTCAAACGATTAAAATATTTAATCGCGATTAATCGCATTAATGTCATAGTTAACTCACAATTAATCGCACATTTTTATTTATTCTAAATGTCCCTTGATTTCTTTTTGTCCCATTATTTTTTCTTATTTTAATGCTCTTATCAACATAGAAAAGTGGATCGGCTTGCTTTGTTCAAATGTTTGTTTTATTGAAAACAACATTGGCATACTTTAGTGTTCGATTTCACACCAACATTCTCACTTGGAGCAAATAATCGCTCACACAATGTAACACTGCCCATCAATAAAAGGGTGAAACAAATACTTTGTTGCACAAACGACAGCCCTTTCTAAGGGATCAAAACAGGGTGATACAAAATAAAATTACAAAGTGCACATGCAAGGTAAACTAGGACTCCGCCTATAGTGCAGTTAAACCAGGGGTCGCCAACTAGCGGACTCCGGTCCGAATCCGGACCGCGAAGCCTTTTGACGTAATGAAACAGTTAACGTTGCAATGCTCAGTTACTACGTTCAGACCCAGACGCGCGGTCAAGCATGCAGTGAAGAAGAGACTGATGGTGCGTTCACACCGGACGCGAATGACGCGACATGCACGCCGCTTAATCCGCGCCGCAGAATGTCTATTTGCGTCTTTGCATTGACTTAAATCACTCGCGCAAAACGCTTCATTCGCGTCTGGTGTGAACGCATCATCAGAGCAGAAAGCAGCGCTCAAGACAAGCACTTTTAGTTGAAGACCCCTGAGCTAAACCATGGCTTAATACGTTTCTCATTTCGGCGTCTCACGCTTGCCATCCACGTCTACTCTTTTAATGGCCCAAACGAGTGCGGGCAGCCGCAGCGTGCCTGATGTTTTGTTTCCGGTCTAGCTACATCCGGAGTGGTGTTGTAGTTTTTCTAACGTTACTAGTTGTTGCAACAGCATGTGAAAAAACTACAAAGTTTGTTAGACCAAAAAGAAGGTTAATCTCGCGATAAAAAAATTGACGCCGTTAAAATAGGTTTGCGTTAACGTCGTTAATAACGCGTTTAACTGACAGCACTACTAAAAACACTTAGTTCTTTCAAAAATATATGTGCTCATTAATGTATATTTACTTCTTTCAAGTAATAAAGTATTCTCGTAAGTTTATAATATGCCATTGAAAATACATAAGGTAATGGGATCTAACGGTGGTCGCCATGTTGCCCCTCCATCTTGAAAGTACATTAGCCAAAGAGGGACATACCCGTAAATTCCAGCTTCGCCATTCGCGTTTTAACCGGTTTTAACACTGTGCGCGTCAACTTGTTCAGACTTGTCTGGTGCATGCGCAGAGAGTTCATCTCAGCAGCTCCAGTAACAGAGTTATACGGAGTTTTCCTGGCTTGTTTATTCCTCAAAAGTCTGTTTTTCCTTGTGTGGTATTTCTGTGCGTTAATAACTCCGTAAGTAATAATAGTTATTGTCATTGTGGATGTGTTTCAGAGTGTGTCATCGCGTAATTCAGTTGAGTATTTTTGTGTCAACATACAATAGCGTAATGCTCACCTATTTGAATAATCATTCAGTTATTTTGTTATCAACAATGTTTATTCGTTTATAGAAAATATTTGCTTGTAATGTATGTTGATGGAAATATGTATCAGGTCTGATCGGCATATTAACACTTGTTATACAGAGCTACACCTGCGCACACACTTTTGTAATCCGACACCGCTTGTTAGCAGCAGCAGCGGCAGCTCCGCTCCTTTTAATGCAGCTGCATTTAGCGCCTATATATGGTACAATAAGCTCTGGTTTACGGTTACATTATACAAATGTAACTTATAAGTATAGTTATACAGTTCTTAACTGTGTATCTTCTGTCATGCCATTATCATGTATATTTACCATCCTTATTTGTTCTCTCACAGAAACCACATTTATGTACATATACATGCAAACCTGTTTATGCCTTGCAATTGGATGACTGAATAAACATTACTATCATCAAAGTTCACTCTGGATTAGCTGCAGTTCTTTCTAGCCGAATAATTAGGCCAGTTGAGTTCCAACCATCCCACTGCGCACAGAATATCCCACAGGCACCGTGTCGAATGTGGACGAGGTCGAACTGGAAGCCATATTAATCTTGGACTAAATCGGCCACCGTAGGAGTTAAAACGAAATCGGAATTGAGAGGAACAGAAACTAAAATTCACTGGATGGTCATATACCTTTTCACCACTAGATGGGGGGAAATTTCACACAGTGTAGCTTTAAGGAAAACGTTATTTTATCACCTTATTTTTCCATGGCGACACATCATGCTTGTCACGTGACACACCGCAGCCACAATAGCGATGCATGTTGCTTTTGTTCATTTTTCCTTTTTTATTCAAAATATATTCACAAACTTGTTGGCTATGTCATCAATAGGCATGTGCCGACATCAAATTTTCATGTTGCGATAAATTGCTGAAGCTTCACCGTATCACGGTATACGGTATTATCACAATATTGAAATTTGTTGCAAAAAAAGTGTTGTCACACTATAACAGGTTTAATAACTTTCCTATAACAAAAAGTACCAAACATTTAATACAATAAAGAAAAACGCAAACATTTATAAAGTAAACAAATATTTAAAACAGATTAAAGTGCAAAAGAATTATAAAGAACAATAGGTAACACTTTACAATAAGGTCTCTCTAGTTAATGCATTAACATTAATAAAGAGCAAATACATTTTTATAGTTATTATTCTTTGATAACGTTAGTTAAAGCAACTGTTAGTTAGTGTTAGCTCAGGTCCAAAAAAGGGTGGCAAATAAGGTTAAATTCAATTTACAGAATTTCAAACAAATCAGGCCATTACTCAACTTAAGTGCTGCCAGAATGTACTTACACACAATGATATTCTCACATTTTGAGTACTGTTTTACAAATTGGTCACTAACTAATATAACAACACTTAAGCCTATTGAAATACTCTTCAAAAGAGCAATTAACATTTTTGATAAAAAAAACGTTATCAGTTCATCACTGTACCATACTGGAAAAACATAAATTATTGAGTTTTGAAAATGTTATAAATTTTAAGTATGCCTGCTTTGTTTTATAAGACTATACATCATCTTGCCCCTCCCTCACTGAATGATTTTTTTAAGAGAACTGAGAGTGATGGTAGAACAAGGGCCTCTAAAAAAGGAGACTGTGTAATACCTTTTAGTCGCACTACATTTGGACAAACTGTCTTGTCAGTAAAGGGAAGTAAATATTGGGATAGCCTACGCCCTACAATAAGGGACTGTTCCTCATACACTAATTTTAAAACTCATTTAAAAATATGGCTTTTAGAAAACCAAAGTTGCACGCATTCTTAAACTGCCTCATGAACTTCTTATGTGTGACGATTACTTAATTACTTGTTCTTATATTCTTTTGTTGAATATGAGATCCGCCCTGAGTACCTCAAGTCTCTGGATGTTGTGGGGCTGTCTTGGCTGACACGCCTCTGCAACATCGCATGGCGGTCAGGGGCAGTACCTCTGGACTGGCAGACCGGGGTGGTGGTCCCGCTTTTCAAGAAGGGGGACCGGAGAGTGTGTTCCAACTATAGGGGGATCACACTTCTCAGCCTCCCCGGGAAAGTCTATGCCAGGGTACTGGAGAGGAGAATTCGGCCGATAGTGGAACCTCGGATTCAGGAGGAACAGTGTGGTTTTCGTCCCCGTCGTGGAACACTGGACCAGCTCTATACCCTTTCCAGGGTGCTGGGGGGTTCATGGGAGTTTGCCCAACCAGTCCACATGTGTTTTGTGGATTTGGAGAAGGCATTCGACTGTGTTCCTCGTGGCATCCTGTGGAGGGTGCTCTGGGAATATGGGGTCGGCGGCCCCCTGCTTAGGGCTGTTCGGTCCCTGTACGACCAGAGCAGGAGCTTGGTCCGCATTGCCGGCAGTAAGTCAGACTTGTTTCCGGTGCATGTTGGAGTCCTTCAGCGTGCACTGGGACGGTTTGCGGCCGAGTGTGAAGCGGCTGGGATGAGAATCAGCACCTCCAAGTCCGAGGTCATGGTTCTCAGTCGGAAAAGGGTGGCTTGCCCGCTTCAGGTGGGTGGAGAGTTCCTGCCTCAAGTGGAAGAGTTCAGGTATCTTGGGGTCTTGTTCACGAGTGAGGGAAGGATGGAACGGGAGATTGACAGACGGATCGGTGCAGCTTCTGCAGTAATGCGGTCGATGTACCGGTCTGTTGTGGTGAAGAAGGAGCTGAGCTGCAAGGCAAAGCTCTCGATTTACCGGTCAATCTACGTTCCTACTCTCACCTATGGTCATGAGCTGTGGGTCATGACCGAAAGGACAAGATCCCGGATACAGGCGGCCGAAATGAGCTTTCTCCGCAGGGTAGCTGGGCGCTCCCTTAGAGATAGGGTGAGGAGCTCAGTCACTCGGGAGGATCTCGGAGTAGAGCCGCTGCTCCTCCACATCGAGAGGAGCCAGCTGAGGTGGCTCGGGCATCTATTTCGGATGCCTCCTGGACGCCTTCCCAGGGAGGTGTTCCAGGCACGTCCCACCGGGAGGAGGCCCCGGGGAAGACCTAGGACACGCTGGAGGGACTATGTCTCCCGGCTGGCCTGGGAACGCCTCGGGGTTCCCCCGGAAGAGCTGGAGGAAGTGGCTAGGGAGAGGGAAGTCTGGGCGTCTCTGCTTAGACTGTTGCCCCCGCGACCCGGCCCCGGATAAGCGGAAGATGATGGATGGATGGATGGATGGATAATCTTTTGTTATTATTGCTGTCAGTGTATTTCTGTTAGTGTGTATTGTGTCCCTCAAACTGTTGAGGGTGTGTATGCATGTTTATCCTTGTTTTTGTTTTTTATCTGCCTAGGGACAATAGATGAAATTTAGCTGTGGTGCTAACTCTAGCATATTTACATTGTGTACTTGTACTGATGTTCATTAATATGCACTGTCCCTATTTAAATAAATAAATTAAATAAATAAATTAAATAATACAGTTACAACTTTTGATTTTAATAATGTTATTAAATGCTGAAATGTACATTTAAGATTAATACATGCTTTAGAAGTATTTTTCATTGTCAGTTTGTTAATGAATGAACTAATGTTAAATAATACCCTTATTGTAAAGTGTGTGACTGAACAACAAAGAATCAGAACATATTCAAACAATATCTAGGGCATGTCATTTATTAATGTATTCCAGATTAAAATATAAAATGTTTAAAGAGCACCTATCATGGCATTTAAAATGTTCCAAATATTGTTTTAGAAGTCCCCAACAACAGTTTTGCATGCATGCAATGACAAAAAAGACTTTAGTTTTCTTATAATATGCATTTATTTTTACCTGTTTTGACAGCGATTCTCAAATGATTCCTTTAGTGATTCACTTTTCAAAACCCCGCCTTTACGTGACGCTAATCTGCGGTGATTGGTCCGATGACCCAGTCAGTTGTGATTGGTATAGTCTGTGCCGTCTATGGTCTGTGCAGATATTTTCGGAAACGGAACGCCCATCAAAGTCTTATAGTGACAGTAATTTGTTAATATGTGTCAGGAGTTATGAATATGAAAACCGCGTCGGTACTGTTTGATTGTAATATGAGCCTCAGCTGATCTCATTCATAAAAAAACTCCTCTATTCTCCTCACGAAGACTCGCGACAAATCAACATCCCTCAGGGCTTTTAGTTCAAAAGTGTGCAGATGAGGAGACATATTGATAGATTCTCATATGTCTGTGTCAAATTTCTAAACAGAGGAGTATTTTTTATTCAATACTTCCTCAAAATGGGCAGTTATAGCCTAATCATGAGCGATTGAGTCTCTTATGTGTTGTTTTCAATTCATACTGGCAGCCGGAGGGCGCTCTGTGCACATGTAGTCCATGTACAGACAGACGAAGAAGAACCATGTGCCATAATAGAAGTCCATAATAAAATCTTCCTGAGATCGCGAAACATACATTTGACGACTAATAAACACACAATCGCGACGATGTATGGTTTGTCTTCAAGCCACTTAGTCTTCAAATGCTCATCCTTGGGCAGATGAAAGAAGTTTGCTTTTGAGTGGCACTTCAGAACACCGCGTCTCGTCTCCATGATGTTTTCTAGTTTTCACTGGCGTCTTGGAGCGCAATAAGTGGGCGTATCGTATTTAAATAACTTGACAAGTTGACGTCCTCTAGTCAGAGAAAAAGCTTCGGTCTTCTAACGATTCTTAAAAATGACTCCGAGTCGACTCTTACTTTTGAAAGAAAATAACTATATATACGGTGCACTGTCATATTTCAAGCTATCACAGGATGTTTTTGTTCACTTAGATCTATGTTACACACTACATGAAAGGTAAATTTCAAAATTCCATGATAGGTGCTCTTTAAGTTTGAAAATGAATAGCCTTAAGTCTTTAAGAATTACGTATTTGGTTATGTGATGAGCACCGTAGCGAATACAGAAATCTGAATGGCTGTGTGTTTAGTAGCGCAAGTGTTTTGTTTACAAGGATTACCGGGTAAACGGCTGCATTTCTGCTGTTCCATCAGCGCCCTCTGCTGTCAGAGAAAGAATGTGCATTTTCATTCAGCGCATCTTCACTCATTCCGCCATGTGCTGCTCATGCACCTTGGGGTTGTTTACATCAGTGCGTTCCTCTTTGATGTCTTGTTCATTTTAAAAGGTTGGATAAAGTATTATTAAAATGCATTAAAAAAATCGGAATAATTCATAATAAATATTCACGGTATTTTGAAGTGCCCACGATAACAATATTGTGCATGTTCATTATTGCGATATATCGTATTACCGTCTCCCGGCAACAACCTGATATTCCTATTCCAATTCTCAAATATTTTTAAGTAAATGTGTTTTGTTGTTTAAAAACCTTTATAATGATCATGTTAGTTGATTTATAATGTGCGATGGGCGCTGCCATGTTAGTTTGTGAGAATTGGATCTGTCAGATTTACAACACGTAAATTCATCAACTTCTCCCGAAATACATGAAAGTAAGTGTCCGGTGAAGTGGGAGAATAATAGAGTAAACTTTATAGTTACCTACACAATGTGTATCTGAAATGAATAAAATCTCTGGCTCAGCACCAGCCAATGCACAAAAGCAAATATGAATTTAGCTGTTGATCACGGCTTTGCTTCTTTGCTGAAAGTCAGACACATTGCCCAATACTGGTGATGATCTGGCAGATGCTATTAAAGCTTTGGAAAAACACTTAATTCCAAAAAGAAATGTGGTCGTGGAAAGACATGTCTTTTAGGGGTGGGGGAAAATTTGATTCTTAGATGCATCGCGATGCGGACGTGGACGATTCTGAATCAATTCACAAATGTCAAAAAATCTATTTTGTAAATGTTGATAACGTAATGTTGACAGAGCGCAAAAGGTGCAACTCTGAAGCTCGGCAAGTGCAGCACCCGGACCGTCTGTGGCGTGCACAGAGACGCATGATAGCCAAGGGGGTAATCCAGTCCCCTTCCATAGGGCCAGCCATTGCTAACCAAGCCATCACCTGCTGTTAGCATTCCATTGACTCCCATTCATTTTGGCGTCACTTTGACAGCGAATAACTTTACATCTGAGGTGTTAAAAGACTCCATTTGACAATTGTTTATTTCTAAAAAAAATGTATAAAAGGGTCCATTACCTTGTATCTTACACGATCGCCCAGTAGAAGCCGTTTTTGTAAAAAATAGGTTAACGATTGCGTCATAACCACACAACTCTGTCGCATAGTAGAGAAATTACTGTATAGACAGGAGGAGAAGCTCGCAGGCAATCTTTTACTGTCTATGAGGCAATCGGGGGGACGTGGAGGCATAAAGTCCGATAAAGTCAAGGGAGAAGCATGGGAGAAGCCCATAGAGAGCCAAAAGCAACGGGACAAAATATTTCAACAACGTGATTCAGATTTCACTTTGCACAACTACTAGAGGACTTACAGCTGTCAGACAGGTTGCTCAATCGAATCTAAATGTGAGGTGCCTAGAGATTCCAATCTAATGTCTTTAGGAAACGAGTACAGTTTTGGCTACTTGTGATTTTGCACGAGTCTGCCATTTTGCTCCTACTCATTAGTGAGGGGAAGTTCGGTTCTTTTCCGCGAACCAGTTCTTTCGGACAGTTCGTTTCAATGAACTGGATCAAAAAAACATTGGTCCTCCCCGCACACTTTTGTGAGGTTCTATAGTTTTGATCTCGACATGGCTCCGGGTTTGCATGTTCTATCTGCTTAATCCGGCCATGCAGGTTATCTGGTATTCTTGGAGCCAGATATGGCAGCGCTTTAGCTTGGCATGTGTGGTATATCGTTCCCATTACGTCATAAAGTGACGCAGCTTCGAGTGAACCTATGAAAGAGGACGTCTCAGGTTACTTGTGTAAACTATGTTCTCTGAGTAGGGAACGAGACGCTGCGTCCGCTGCCAAGCTCCTTGCGCTGCTGACAGGCCTTCCTTTTTGGCAGAGAAATCTGAGGAGCAGATGGCGCGCGCGCCAGTATAATGTGGCGACGTAAGAGCGTTGGGGCGGCGCCCGCGCCATCAGCCAATGAATTGCCGTGATTCTATAAGGGCTATAATAATCTATATATCACCCATGAATCTATATAATTCTATATCTCTAACTTATGCTGTGCTATCTGTCACTATCAAACTCAGCCTATATGAATGTGTCACTATATCTATCCAATCTGTCACTGTCTATACTTATCAGTCAATATATCTCATTTAAATCTAGCCTAAATATAGCCTAACTAACCAAAGCGCACTATAAATCTCACTTATATCACAAAATCACTGCTATCACAAAATCTCTCTCCTCTCACAAAAACCGACGAGGTGAAGATGGATTTACTTCACTTTTAAACTGTGGTGAATTAGGTTTGTGACTGTGTGGTTTGTTCCCGCCCCCTTTAATCAACGCAGTTTCGCCAGGCGCCACATGATGAAACACTTCGAAGCTTCGTTTAGCCATAGTCACGTGACAAGGGTGTTTCAAATCACTGTTCGGAGCAGTGTTTCGAAACATCTGCGCTTCGGGATCTCGGCAAAGCGCCGAAATGTCAGTTTCGCGTCAGCCATCCCTACTCTCCAGAGCTTCCAATGTTTCCCCCGAGCTTGCTTGATATCGACCACATCTGAAAGAGAAAAGACAAGTATTAATGAACTGTGACTGCTTGGTATCAACATACCTGAAGTGGACGTACTCACCTGTGATCAGTCCTGCACCGAGTGATCTTCCCAGAATCTGCACCTGAATTCACTTCATACTCACCTTGCACTCTTATCATCTTAATAAACACTGTGTTTGGATTCACTTACCTCTGCCTCCTTGCATATATCCTGACAGAAGGTTTAACCTTAACCGTCATGAATCCAACGCAGCCCGAAGACAGTGCTTCCGCAAACACCGCTCCCACACTGGTGTACATCGCCAACCCTGCCTCCCGACCAGCACCCTTCTCAGGCTGGGTGGAAGATTGCAACGGGTTCTTACTGCAATGTTTGCTAGCCCTTGAGCAACAAGCCCACCAATATCCAAGGGAAAGATCAAAAATCTCCTTCATTATCCAGCAGTTATCCGGGGCAGCTTTAAGGTGGGCTGAAACGCTTTGGTTTCAAGAGACTGCGGTTACATCCTCATTACAGAATTTCATAAATCATTTCAAAGAAGTGTTTGGGCGTCCAGTAGAAGATTCATCTGTCAGCGACCAACTATTGCAGTTATTTCAAGGTAAAAAAAATCAGTTTCTGTGTACTCCCTTGAATTCCGAACCCTAGCGTCTGCAAGCGGGTGGAATGAAAAGGCCCTTCTGACAGTCTATCGAAGAGGATTAAGCCCTGCACTTCGCCTTCTAGCTCGCCATTTATGATGACACTCTGGGACTAGAAAAATTCATGCAGCAAGCTCTCCGGGTTCATCAAAGATCTCAGAACTGTTACCGAGACGTTCAATCGTCAGTCCCCGTTCTCCACCAGAATCCATCTGAATAATTCCCAGAGCCGAAGTCGGAGAAAATGCAAGTAGAAAACTGTCTCAAGCTGAACGCAACCGTCGCTGAGAATTAAAGTTATGCCTATATTGTGGGAGTGAGGGTCACTTTCTACGGACATGCCCATCTCGTCCTCCTCGGTTACTGGTGAGTTCAGTCTTCAACCAACCCTCTGTATCAGCCCCGTTAACGATATCAGTGACTTAAAAGTCTCAAGATTTCCGCGTTTCAGTCGCTGCCATCGTGGACCTCGGGTCGTCAAGCGATTTCATATCAGGAGATCTATCCAAGAAACTCCAGCTTCAGAGAACCAACACATCCAAACCATACTCCATCCATGCCGTAACTGGCGAACTGAGTATGTAACATCTCAAATAACCCCTATTACTTTATGTGTTGAGAACATCCACCAGTAATTGTTTAACCCGTTCATTCTCGAGAATAGCCAGGCTCACATAAACCTCGGTCGTCCATGGCTCATCTGACATCAACCTACCATAAATTGGAAAAATTGGTAAAATTCTGAACTGGGGTTGCAACTGCCTTTCAGCCGACATCGCCCTCTCCGCCCAGCCAACAGACGAGCAAACAGAACCCGTCTCAGTGAGTTCCACTTCCATCGAAAGCCCTAAAGAAAGCCAGTCAATGACCATTCCTCCGTGCTACTCTTCGTTTGCAGATGTGTTCAATCCTGTTACAGCCAGCCTCCAAACTACCGCCACACCGACCTTGGGATTGTGCCATCGATTTTGTTCCAGGTAAATCCATTCCCAAGGGCCGGATCTATTCCTTGTCCATTCCTGAACAAGCAACCATGCAAAAATACGTAGAAGAAGCTCTGCAACAAGGATACATCAGACCATCCACCTCTCCAGCTGCTGCCAGCTTCTTCTTTGTTCCCAAGAAAGACGGAGGCTTGCAGCCCTGTATAGATTATAGAGCACTCAATAAAATCACTGTAAAATTCAGCTATCCACTTCCTCTTGTCCCATCCGCCCTCGAACAACTCAGAGAAGCCAAAATGTTCACCAAGCTTGACTTGAGGAGTGCGTACAATTTGATCCGGATTCGAGAAGGGGATGAGTGGAAGACAGCATTCATCACCCCCGCAGGGCACTACGAATACCTCATGATGTCATATGGTCTAGTACAGTCATTCCCAAACTGTGATCTGCGGACCACTAGTGGTCCGTGAGGGTACTGCAGGTGGTCCGTGGAAAGGCAAAATAAAATAAAATAAAATAATATTTTTTTACCTTCATTTTACCAGGAAATTCCCATAAAAAAATAAAAAGTAAACAGAATATGTATGCCTATATTGATATAACATTTGTATTAAATTGTCAAGTTATTGTGCGATTACTAAAATAGGCTAGTGGCGCTCGGCCGTGACGTTCAAGTTCAGTGCCGTTATGGATCGGTGGATAGCAACAGGTTCTCTGAAGAGAAAAGAGACAGAGGCAGAAGTTACAAAAAATGAAGAGATTGACAGTGAGTCGGATGCATCTATGAGCCAGATTCATCATAAAAAAAAACAAAGAAAAGGAGGGTGAAGAGAAAATACTGCGAAAGTTATTTAGCATTAGGTTTCAGCTACACCGGCCCCGAAGACGAGCCGTTGCCCGTTTGCATTTGTTGCTACAAGGCACTGGTTAACGAGAGCATGAAACCATCAAATCTTCGCCGGCATTTGGAATCCAGGCATGGGGAATTTAAGTCCAAGCCAGTCGAGTTTTTCAAAAGCAAGCTCCAGGAATACCGCACAAGCAAAAAAGTAATAGAATCGACATCTGCAGGTGGCGCTACGTTACTGCTAAAGCAGTAGAAGTCTCGTACCATCACATCACACGCATAGCCTTTATAGGCAGTTTTATGAAACAAAATATTTATAAATGGAATGAATAAGATCTGTTATTTTAATTTCCATTTAGTTTCTTGATCTCGTGTTTCTGAAATGTTTTTTTCAGAAATGCCAAAGGTTTTGAAATGTTGACTATCCAAGTGTTCTTTTCCATTGCTATGGAAATAAGCCTGTTGTTCAAATTAATCATGCAATATGCACATTCTATAATAAGATAAACACCAAGATATTGCCTGACGCTGCATATAATAACAACAGCACATGTTAACTCAACGTGATCATACTACCGCGGCTAACCGGATTAGCGTCTATCCGCGATTGCGCCCGCGATCGTCATTTGCATATCTAAATAATCCATCAAACATCTGACATTCACAATAACAACTACAAAGTGTTAACTAAACAACATTCACGTGATTACTCACATTAGTTGCATGAACGCACAACATTGAACAACATCAGGAGCACACAGGTGGAGCTGTCATCACATCAGTCTGCTGGAAGTAGCAACTCTGATATCAGTCCGTCAGAGAACGCGCTACAGATTTTCTGTTCCGGGACAGACTTTCTGACACAGCCGCCCCCAATTATCAGTCAGGATAATTGTATTCCTAAGAAAGGCCGTCCGAAGCATCCGTATCATCATCATCATCCGTCATTTGGGGGAGTTGTATTAATTTCACAACAGGGCGTGTGTACATCTTGTCTCTTACTTGGACTTTGGCTGTCCGAATTCTCCCGTCAGCCCCTGCATATGTCTCTGCCACAGTACCCACAGGCCACAAAGCTCGTGGAAGTTGATTATCTATTAGGAGTACCACTTGTCCCACTGCCAACTCTTTGCCATCCAATCTCCATTTCTGTCTACCCTGTAGTTCTGGTAAGTAGCAGCGGGTGAAAGCAGTCCAGAACTGATCGGCCAATACCTGGCTATGTCTCCATCTGCGTTTCCCCAAGAGTTCGTTCGAGTCATAAAGGACTTGTGGCAATGAAGCATCACGGCGTCCCATGAGTAACAGATTGGGAGTCACAGGATCCAGGTCTGCAATGTCCGATGAGACATAGCCTAGCGGCTTGGAATTGAGTATGCCTTCAACTTCCACTAGCAATGTTTGCAGGACAGATTCAGGCACGGATTGTTCCCGTAGAATGACTCGCAAGGCTGTCTTAATGGACTTCACTTCTCGCTCCCATGTTCCGCCGAAGTGAGGGGCACTAGGTGGGTTATAGCGAAACTGGATCTGCTGTTTAGCCAGCTGTGCCTGAAGTTCATGAGCCATTCGACTGAAGGAGTCCTTTAACTCGTGGTCACCTCCAGTAAAGTTAGTGCCATTGTCACAGAGTATCTCGAAAGGCTTTCCTCTCCGGGCTATGAAGCGCCGCAGAGAAAGGAGGAAGGCATCAGTGTCCAGGCTTTCAAGGAGATCAAGATGTAAACATCTAGTTGTTAAGCACTTGTATAGGATCCCCCATCTCTTTTCCTGACGACGTCCTATCTTTACATGAAATGGTCCAAAGCAGTCTGTGCCGGTGGAGTAAAATGGAGGCTTGAAGAGACGTAGCCGACAGGGAGGCAGATCAGCCATCTGTGGAGTCTGTGGCTTAGCACGCCAAAACTGGCAATCCTGACAGGAATGTTGATGTTTGCGTACAGCTTCACGGCCTCTAAGCACCCAGTATCGACGGCGTAGCTCAGCCAGAACTCGCTCTGCACCAGGATGATGGAGCTGCTGATCCACGTCTTGAATGAGTAACTTGGTGATATGATGTTGGGGATCTAAGACAATTGGGTGAATGATCTCGGAGTCCAGGGTTTCAGCACGGCGAAGTCGTCCACCTACCCGGATAAGATTAGTGTCTTCCTCATACTCTGGGGCGAGAGAACTCAGGCGACTGTCTGTTGGAATGAACTGTCCAGCTTTCAATGCTCTGAATTCGTCTGGGAATGAATCACGCTGTGCATGTGCCAAGAGGAGCTTCTCTGCCTGTATATACTTTGAGGCTTCACAAGAGGCGTTAGTGTTGGCCGCCCCATCAGCAGACTCGACAGTAGCTTGAACTAGATCCTTCCAAGTTCTAAACTGATGGAGGTCTGAAGGCACTGGACTGGGAATGACAGTAATTGCTCCATTAAAGGACGCTCTTTTCATCTCACTCAGGTCAGGTTCAATCTCTGTGCTGGGTGTCAACGGCCACATATCGGGTGGTTCAGTTAGGAAGGATGGCCCGGATCTCCATTGGTGCGGGCCTGCTAACACTGCTAAGGTGAGACCTCGGGTGATTTGGTCAGCAGGGTTTCGAGCAGAGTCGACATACCTCCACTTGGTAACATCTGTCAAAGTCTGAATCTCGGCTACTCTAGACCCCACAAAGACCTTGTATCTGCATGACTCCGATGTTAACCAATGCAACACAGTAGTGGAACCAGTCCAATATGTAACTTGGTGTATGGGAATGGTGAGTTCCGTCTGTATCACTTTGGCCATCTGAGCTCCAGAAAGTGCACCGCACAACTCCAGGCAGGGCATAGATAGACATTTACGAGGAGCCACTCTGGATCGAGCCAGGACAAAGGCAATATGGACCTGCTCACTCTCATCTGTGATCCGAAGGTAGGCCACGGACCCATATACCCTCTCTGAGGCGTCACAGAAGACATGTAACTCCCTAACGGTGGAAGGAGCGTTGGCACCGCCAGGTGTATAATGTCTAGGGAATTGTAGTTCGGTGATACTGGAAAGCTCTGCAACCCACACGGACCATTTCTCACGGAGATGTAAGGGCTCGATAGGGTCATCCCAGCTGAGGTTGTGTTTCCAGAGATCCTGGATAAGAGTCTTAGCCCTCGTGGTGAAGGGGATGATAAATCCTAATGGGTCGTATTGACTTGCCAAAGTCTTATACAGGTTTCTCATAGTGGGCTGAACAGGCTCTGCCAAGCGGTTCTTATACCCAAGGGTGTCGTCAAGGCAATTCCATTGTAGGCCGAGTGTTGGTTCTTGCATGTCTGTGCTACTCTGAGATAACCAGCACTCGCTACTAGCAGATCTGGCTTCTGATGGAAGGTGCCTGAGGACCGATGGTATATTGCATGCCCAATGTCTGATCTCGAAGCCTCCCTTTAGCAAAGACTCACGCAATCCATCTATTATGGCTTTGGCCTCACCCTGGTCTGGAGTACTGTGAAGGCAGTTGTCCACATAGAACGAGTTCTCCACAATGTCAACTAAGCCAGCCATGGTGTCTTTGTGTTCTTGGGCATGATACTGAAGGGCATACATGGCACAACACGGGCTGCAGGTTGTACCAAAGGGAAGTACCTGCCACTCGTAGATGTCCGGGTCAGCTTCTCTATCCATGTTCCTCCATATGAATCACAGTACTGACTTGTCACCAGGTAACAGACGTACCTGGTGGAACATGCCCTTGATGTCCCCACTCACTGCAATGGCTTGTTGTCTGAACCTCAATATGACGCCTAACAAAGATGGCCCCAGTGTCGGCCCAGGAAGGAGTTGTTCATTCAAACTTTGACCATGGTACTGGAAGGAACAGTTGAAGACTATTCGATCTTTCCTGTTATGATGCACCATGTGGTGCGGAATGAACCAGGACTCTGTTGACCTGTCTGCCTCCTCTGATGATATTTTGGCAAGGTAGACTGCAGATTCAAGCTTTTGGATTTCAGAGCAATAAGTCTGAGCCCGCTCAGAGTTCTTGGCCAGCTTTCTCTCAATGTTTCTGAGACTGGGAAGCACAGCCTCTTTGCCTGCGTGGAGCATGGTGATAGGAGTGCGCCTTAGCAATGGGGTAGCATACCGCTGAACCCCGTCCACGTTCACTCTGACAGTATCAGACTGTAGGAGGTTATAGGATTGTTGGTCCTGCTTTGATCTTGTGATCAGCTTTTTGTTGTATGGCAACGTGTCAATTTGCCATAAGCGCTCCACATGCTGATATAGTTCATCACATGGTGGAGCTGCCATAATATGCAGGCACTGTTGCTGACCTCTAGGGGGCTGAATCGGGCACATTGGGCCTTGTAGTACCCAACCAAGCCTTGTGCTTATGGCAACAGGACCGCCCATCGTTCCTCTACGTACTGGCTGAGTAGGAGTCAGGAGGTGTGGCATATCAGACCCTATGAGTAGCAAGGGTTGAACTCGGTCTACGGGTTGTAGTGGTAGACCTTTCAGGTGGCGATATGCTTTCTGCAGTGCTGCCACTGGGTAATTGTGTTCAGCCAGACATAGACCAGAGGCAGTAAAGGCATTACGGATGACAAACCTCTTTGTTGGTTTGGTGATGGGAGAAACCACCAAGGTCACTGTGGACCCTTCAAATTTGGTATGACTTTGTTGGATTGTCTGTAGAGGGAGAACCTCTGGAGCTCCAGTTAGCCCAAGTTTTTGAATTACAGTAAAAAGGATGATAGTTCTTTCCGAGCCGTCATCAAGAACCGCATGGGCTTCCATTGTTTGGCCACCACTGTGCAAGAGAACTTTGACAACCTTAAGCATAACCTTCTGTGAGCGGTTGGGTCTGTCAAGATAGACTTGTGAGGATGGTAAACTCACCATAAGCACAGCTCTTGAAGTGTCTTTCACAGAGTCGTGTAGGACTGTAAGGTGCAGCTCGTAGCAGACTTTACATGGCCGCTTGAGGTTACAGGAGCCCACTGAATGATTTCGACCACATCCATGTGATCCAGGTGACGATCTGGGTGGTGGTCAACCTCTTGAATTTATCACAGGAGTTGAGATAATGATCTCGGTTGTCGCAATGAGGACAATAAGGCATTGGCTTGGAAATGGCTTTAACCTGGGCCGTTTCAGAGGGCTTGACATACCTCTCGGATGTCAGAAGTACTGGTGTTGAACGCTCTCGATGGTATGGAGTGCCTTTACTCTTTCCCGATGACTTTACTGTGTCAGACTGAAACACAGCAGCAGCTTGGCTAGAGATGCGCTTTGCTTGTGACTTTGTTTGTAACCAAGCCGCTAAGTCGGGGAGAGTGTAGGTTCTATCTGTACCAGTTTGAAGGATACCACGACTTAGACAATATTCTACAAAGCTGTCTCTGTAAGCGGGTGGCATCTTGCCCAGAAGGCGATCCACATGAGAACCACACATAAGTTCATTTCCATTTTGTCCCTCCAGCGTCCTCAGCATGCCCACTAGGGATTGGACAGAAAAGGCAAACGAGTCGAAAGCATTGGTGTCACCCATTCTGAGTGGTGGAGTGTTCATGATGGCACCTAGCTCTGATTATACAAGCTGCCTGGGCTGGCCATATTTCTCCTGCAACGCATGCAAAGCAGCGGTGTATGATTGTGGGTGGTGCATATATGCCTTAGCCAACTGCTGAGCACTAGCAAATTTCAGGTGACTCAGTAACACTTGGTATTTGTACTGCTCGCTGATGTGGGTATGGTGACTTAATAGATTGTCTAAGGCCAATTTCAACAAGGCAAAGTCGCTTTCTGTGCCACTCTCAAACACTGGTAGTGTGGGCCGAGGGATACCGTAGGCTGCTGCCATCAGAATCTCTGTTCCGGGTTGAGGCAAGTAACCAGTTTGGGGAACAGGTGGATGCTGATAGGGTTGAGGGCAGATGGGTGTGTTAGATGAGACTGGCCCTCTCTGATGGGTATGGGCTGGAAAGGGCAGAGTAGGTGGGCCTACCTGGCTCGGTAACATAGTATTTGCATTTGAGATCGATGCAATGGTTGCAGATGGGGGTACAGTCTGTGGTATCAGAACACTATCTGTGTGTGGGGTCGCAAATTGGGTTGCTGCCGGTTGCATGGGGTTAAACTGAGGTAGTGGCATTGAGACTGGGCTGGGTTGCTGTGGGACAGGTGACATGTTCTCCCCAGAATATGCGACTTGTGGTCTCCCTTGGACTTGACTGACTACACATGAAGACAATTGCGCTGTGAGAGCTGGAACTTGTCATGGATCAAGTTGTCGTTGGATTCTTTACCTAACTGAAGTCTCTGAGATCCTGACACCTTGCACTTCTGGAGACTCCAGGTAGGTTGCAGCTCTGGAAAATGGTGGCGCTGGAGACTAAAGGGTTCCTGATGGTTTCACCCTTAATTCTTCACCTTAATTCTTAATTCTTTTGCAGTTAACAGGTGTCTTTTCTTCACCACCTGTTTTTGTCAGATCCTGCTGACCCAACGAGCATTTCACTGTCCAATGGTCATGCCTTAACTGCAATGTCTAGTATTGCATTAGTATTGCATCCTTCTCATGGGCATTTAATACTTTTTGACTTTTCAGTCTGAGTTAAATCTCTTTTTTGGCTCAATTTATCTGTAAAAGAAAACATGCCTAATAATTCTGCACACCTGAATATAAGGTGATTTTCAATTCCAGCCTTCATGAACAATTATATATCACTTATACATTATTAAATACTAAATCAATAGTAGTTATTAGGATTACTGTGGTTTGGAATTGGTCAAATGTGCCTGGAAAAAAAATATGATCAGAAAATCAACGTGCCTAATAATTCTGCATTCCCTGTACACCGTGGGTCCCCTTACAGTGATATCGCCATTTTGTGCCTTCATGTTTCTACAGTAGCCCTAAACGAACAATCTTCTCTACAGAGCACTAATCACTCTCTGCTCTCTCCGACTACATTTTTGTTCTGTGTTGGCCCCCGTTAGCCTGACGTCAATTCTAGTCAGAATATGAGTCTGATACTGCTCCGTTGGGCTGTGATTATGGGGCGTGTTTCAACCGTCAAATGTCAAAAGAACTCAACTACACTGTGTTGCCAAGTCGATACGAAGAATTTCTCCGTTTAGGATTAGAACAAATTCAACCTAAGCGCTCTTTGGTGATGTGGATGATTACGTTACTGTTTATCATCTGTCCATCATCGTCTAAAGCCCGCCCTGACCATTTCATTGGTCCGAACAGTTTCTGTTCGGGCATAATTACTCCTCTACGGATCAAGTCCAGACCGAACTGCCCGAGCTCAAATGTTGTGGGCGGGGCTAAGTTCGGCTGGCATCCAGCCTAGGCCCCCGTAGCTTCGAAAGGGAGGGGTGAGCGGTGGGTGTTTGCAATTCACAACCTCACCGCTAGATGCCACTAAAATCTACACACTGCACCTTTAAGTTACACAATACATTTATGTTAGCCTGGTCCTACCAGACTCTAGTACTCCCTCTAGGAGTACTGAAGGAAAATGAAAATTGAGCACAAGTATGTAGGAGGGCAGAGCCAGGCTAATTATAACCAGGTATTTCTGGAATGTTGTCATTTGTTCTTCATGAACGTAATTTACATTTGTTCCTGTGAGGAATGATGAAGAGATGATGGCTCATGAGTCATTTCTGAAAAAATTGAAAACTGGTTTTATTACATTTGTGTTTGAATAAAATCCACTTTAAATCCACTTCAACTCAATTGTACAACAATCTATTGTATTATTATTATTATTATTATTATTATTATTATTATTATTATTATTACTACAACAGGGTTTTTTAATTGCTTAAACACAATTTCTTAAACTATGACTCTTTTTCTCTAAACTTTACACACAGTTACAAAACAAGCACACAACATGGAAAACATCACAGACTTCTGAAACATCTCTTTCAGAAGTAAACACATTCAAAACTATTTGAACTCTTCTAAAAATTGTGTTTTTGTATAGTAACTTTAAACACAAACCATCAAATGATTAGCCATACACGGCAAAGAGACACAGATATGAAAAATGTTAAAAACTATCTTGTGTCCTGTGCATGTTCACTATACTGTGGAGTGTGTAAGCAATTAAAAAAAAACTGTAATACTGTCACAGAGTCCGCCACATGACAAACATCTCCAGATCACCAAACTCCGCCCACTCGTTTCCAGTCACCAGAATACTGATTCCCTGCACCTGCACTTCCTCATCAACACGGCCTATATATTCACCACCGTTCCTCAGATCAGTAGCTGGTCTCATCGTTACTACATGCAACAGACTCCAGTGGCTATACTTGCCTATACCACTTACCTGATCTACTATACCCGTTGTCTGTCGTTCGTCTGCTTTTGTCACATTCTGGTATCCGCCTGGAAGACCTTTCTCTCCAATTCAGCATCTGCATTCAAACACACAAGTCATTCTCCATCTACATCCAGAAACCCTATCCAGAACTCATCTACAGCATATCTACTCACCTGTGTCTCTCTTACTTCCCAACAGACCTGCTTTATTTAATAAAGTCTGTGTTCTTGACTCACCATCTCTCTCTTCTGTAGCCTGGCAAATACATTGTATGCATACACAATTGCTGTATACAATTGAGGAACTTTACAGCTATTGAATTGAACTGACTTGAGCTTATAATGACACTATTGGCTTTTTAGAGCTGCTTTACAGCTGAATTTGACCTGCTTTGAAACAATCTATATTGTATAAAGTGCTATAGAAACAAAGGTGACAACTTATATGTATATTCAGTATATATTTACAAAATAAACAGAAATGCAATGTTGAGAAGTGTATTTGTTTGTGAACAAATTATTTATACGTTTTTTCACACATGATCATTGGGGGGAAATTAGTGATATTTAAATGGAAGTATTTCCCAAATTAAACAAAAGAGCTGTTCGTTTTGAACGATGTATCAACGGTGATGGATTGTGTTTAGAATTTTGCAAAAATATTTTTTTTCAGAGCCTTGTCACATCATGGCCGCCACGCCAGAGCCTCCAGCCATCATGGCCGCCACGCCAGAGACTTCAGCTACCCAAGCCTGTGTTTTACCGTGGCCCCCTGATTCCCAGAGGTCACCTCTGTTGCTTTGGTGGTCCTCACATCCACCAGCTCCACCCTGGTGGCCCCCCATCACTGTTGGTTCTACCATGGCGTTGTCCATTGCTCCACAGCCCATGGCCCACTGCTCCACGGTCAGGGCCCAACTCTGCTCCATGGTCCGGACCTGCAACTGTTCCATGGCCCAGGCCATGATCCAGTTTTTGTTCCCCTTCACGAGCATGGCCCTCCATCCCTTACCGCCTCTGCTCCTCCTCCCTCCTGTGTTTTTGTTTTGGGGTGGGTGTTCCATTAAACCGTAAGCCACCCATAGAGGGCGGGGGTGTCTTTCATGTCTATTTTTTTGTTTTGTTTCATGTTCATGGTTCATGGCTGCGTTCGAAACCGCATACTTCCCTACTATATAGTATGTAAAAAGCAGTAGGCGAGCGAAAAGTATGTCCGAATCCACAGTATTTATAAAAGAGTAGGCGAGAACTACCGGGGTTTTGGACTATTTCTCACGAGATTCGGACGTGCGTATACTGATGTTGCGTTCGAATATGCCTACTTACCTACTATATAGTAAGCAAAAACAGTATGTGAAAGGAGTAGTATGTTCGAAACCTCAGTAATCATAAAAGAGTACGCGAGAAATCCCCGGATGGCCTACTGATTCCGCCCAGATTGTGAAGCACCCATCGTCGGATACTTTTCTTTCCCTTTCAGTCGGTCACTACGACGTACTTCGGTATTACCGCCGAATTGGGATCACTTCAGAGAGCCCCTGTCAGCTTCGAGAACTAAAGAACAGGCCAATGAACAATTGGCGTGCGAGATTTGCATCTTGCGCTCCGCCCCGCGCCGCGGGTATAAACAGGAAGCGAGAGCATCGCACTGACGTCATTCACTTCGGAGCCGAACGGCGTGAAGTACAGACTGCTTCCTGAATTCCATTCAGCGATATTCCGAGTCTAGAGAAGAGGAGAAGGGGGACGTTGTGCTGGTGTGACGGCTATTCCAGCGGGACCGCGATCTCAAGCTGCACTAAAACAACTGCTGTTATCACAGCAAAACAATTGCTGTTATCCGTGTGCCTGCTCTCCATCAGCATGACTACTTAAAACGACTACTTAAATGTGTGATAGTTTGTTCGAACAATTCGTTTGGATAAAGCTTTGTTTCATGTGTTGGTGACTTATTCATTTGTGATGTTTACTTTTATTCAGTCTTTTACTCATTAATTCATGTTTCCTATTGTGTCAGTAAATAAAATATTTTATTAACTCATGCATCTATTCATTGCTTGACTGAAAAATGGTATTCACATCAGCTGCATTTGTTCTAGTCTAGTGTATATTCATGCATCGCTATGTCATATGACAAGTTGCATTTTGCTTGTTTTACTAAAACAATATAATTTTCAGTAAAAAAAAGAAAAAGTAATATAATTAAGTATTGGTCAGCATTTGTCATTATTATTGTAAGTGTTTTAGTGGGCTAGCAATGCAATTCATTCTGGGGTAAACTTATTTTTGAATAGTGATACTTACATTTTTTGAGTATAAAATCAACAGTTTTATCCAAAGGTGAGATCTTCGAGCAGCTGAAAGATGTCTCTGTGCAAACACTGAGGGAAATCGCACAGGTCGGGCTGTGGAGTTACTGATGCTTTGAGCTGTTACTGCACCTGTCACTCATATCTTTTATTTTATAATTACATGGTTGTATCTTTAACAAGCATAACGATAAAACAAATATCATGGGTTTGCATACATTATATACAAAGGGAAAAAAAAACAATAACAAGTTTAGATATCTTTGAATAATTCATCATAATGCAATAAATTTTTTTATTTCATAAGCTTAAGGGATGAAACAGGAGATAAATTTAACAAGAAAAAGGAAAATATAAAGGAGATTTAGGCCAATTTTGCTTGTGGATGAAATTTTTTGCATATACAATAAAGAAATTAACAACATATTCAAGAGATCACGATTTTGGGTTTTAGTAAGGATAAAACTGGGTCAGATTAGTAGGGTTAATATCACAAAATAAATGGGCAGCTTTTTCTTCAACAAGAGCACAAAATTAGCAAGTTTAATCAATATTATGATATTTATAGATCGTCTTTCAAGTCGTTGCGCTTGAGATAACATCGTAGGTCACATGATAACGTCAACATGGCGCATAAAGTGTGGATCGCATTCATACTTAACGAGATCAGGCAATATACCTACTCTTTGAGAGCTCGTTAAGTAAGTACTTATTGAAAATGAGTACCTACTCAATGAGTATGCAGTTTCGAACCCAGCCCATGTCTTATTTTTGTAGTCATGATTCCTTTTGTTTCCTGGTTTTGTCATGTGATTCCCTTATCCCATCATGTGATCCTGTCATGTGCTTCCCTAGTCTCATGTGTCATGTCCTGATGTTCAGGTGTTTCTTGTTAGTCATTAACCTGTGTGTATAAATAGCCCTCGTGTTACCTTTGTTCTTTGTCTAGCTTTGATTATGCAACCTGCTGTCTTTGAGTCATTGTTAAATTCAAGTTCATGTTTATATTTACAGTTTTTTTTTGGATTGCTTACACACTAAAATTAAAAGTAGAACACTATTAGCAAAACCTTACACTCAAGAAGCAAAACATCAGCCCATATTTGCACAACTATAAGCACATTGTCAACCTCACACTTGTTGCAAAACTCTACACACAGTGATTTGCAAAACACTAAAAACACTTAACATACATTACACACAAAAATCTATCATGAAGTCACTTCTTTGCACTACCAAAGCACTGACTGTCAAATTACCGCACCGTCCAACCAATTGGTTCAAAACAGTCATCAGGTGTGCAAACACTTGTTCGCTTAATTGTAGACACACCAGTGTTGCACGGATCTCATTTGTGAGATTCGGTCCTCTTTGAGCACCTTCTTGTCTTCCTCTTCCTCTTCCTCTACCTCTACCTCTTCCTCTACCTCTGCCTCCAGCATGGCCTCCATCTCTTCCTCTGTTGATTCCTCTGTTGAGGAGGAGGAATCAACAGAGGAAGAGATGGAGGCCATGCTGGAGGCAGAGGTAGAGGAAGAGGTAGAGGTAGAGGAAGAGGAAGAGGAAGACAAGAAGGTGCTCAAAGAGGACCGAATCTCACAAATGAGATCCGTGCAACACTGGTTGATCACGTTGTCAACCACGGACTGACGCTGAGAGAGGCTGGACTGCGAGTACAGCCAAATCTAAGCCGATACACAGTGGCAAGTGTGATAAGAACATTTCGACTGGAAAATAGGTACTGTAAAAATATCATCATATCACAAACATCTGCACGGTTTCAGTAACTGCTTACAGTACTGTATTCTATGCACTATCAGCACTTCTGTTACCTTTTCCTGTAAAATTACTGTACTATTGTATGGATTTGTTTTCATATATAGGATTGAGGGTCAGGAGCGACAAGGGGGAAGGCCTCCTATGTTCACAGAACAGCAAGAGAGGGAGATTGTAAACATGGTTTTGGCCAACAATGCTATAACACTCAAGCAGCTCCAAGCTAACATTGTCAATAACCATGCCACTTTCAACGATATCCATCAGGTCTCAACATCAACACTGGCACGCATCCTAAAAAAAAAACATATTCAAATGAAGCAAATTTATCGAGTGCCTTTCGAGCGCAATTCCGAAAGGGTGAAGCGACTGCGGCATGATTATGCAGAGGTATGTATTCACTATAGCAGTGTGATCTTGCATACTGTCTCATATTCTTTTACTGTACTGTACTATTTATACTAGATCTACACTGAACTATACAATTTTGCCTGACACTGTTCTTCAGAGAGTTTTACGAATGGATGGAGAGGAGATCCTGCATGAGTTAATTTACGTAGATGAGGCTGGTTTTAACCTGGCGAGAACACGAAGGCGGGGAAGAAACATCATTGGCCAAAGGGCTATAGTCAATGTCCCCGGGCAACGTGGGGGTAATATAACACTCTGTGCAGCCATTACACAGAATGGGGTCCTCCACCGCCATGCCCATATGGGCCCTTACAACACAGCACTCATACTTACATTCTTGGACCAATTGCACAACATAACAGCAGCTAATCAAATTGATCATATGCAATACATTGTTGTCTGGGACAATGTGTCTTTCCACCGCTCTGCTCTGGTTCAGAACTGGTTTCAGCAACATCCACATTTCACTATCCTATATCTTCCACCATATTCTCCATTCCTCAACCCTATAGAAGAGTTTTTCTCTGCATGGCGGTGGAAGGTATATGATCTCCGTCTCCAGGCTGAGGTACCCCTCATCCAAGCCATGGAGGAGGCCTGTGACCAGATGGAGGTTGCAGCAATGCAAGGATGGATTCGTCATTCAAGACGTTTCTTTCCAAGGTGTCTTGCCAATGACAACATTGCCTGCGATGTTGATGAAATTCTCTGGCCAGATCCAGCAAGGCGAAGAGACGATGTATAGTTTTTTTTGTTCCTTGAACTTAAAGTACAATATGTGAAGGGACATTTTGTTACAGTATTCTGGATCCTAGTTCCTTCAGTCTGCAACATTGGTCTTGTGTGGTGTTTGGTGACTTTACATTATATTTGTACTTTGTTGATGGTAGCCTACTCTAATCATAGGGAAGTAGAAGTGCTAAAAGTGTTTTAGGTTTATCACAGCAGAGTGTAACTCGTGCAAACAGAGTATGTTAATGTGAAACGTGTGTGTTTCATATGGTAACAAAGTGTGGTTTTGAAACAGAAGTGTATAGTTTTTACAAGAGTGTTTAATTATGCAAAGGATCTGTAGTGTTTTGCTAATTGGGTGTGTGGTTGTGCTAATTGTGTGTAGTGTTTTGAAAACGCGGGCCCTGTTTTGAAAATCGTGCTTAAGCAATCCAAAAAAACTGTAACTTTATGTTCAGCTCATGTTTAAGTTCAAGTTGAGTTATAGTTAAGTCATGCCATCGTTGTGTTTTTGTTTATTTGTATTTGTTCAGGTTTTGTAAATAAATGCTCCACTTGGGTTCACTTCAGCTTGCCGTGTGTGTGTGTGTGTGTGTGGGCATGTTTTCGTGAAATATCAGGACACAAATGTGTATAATGACATGGGTATGACACAGGTATTAGAAAAAGAGGGTGAAATATGAGGACGTTACCCATGTCCTCACTTTTCAAAATGCTTATAAATCACACAGAACAAGTTTTTTTTCACAGAAAGTGAACTGCACAGTCTCCTGTGAGGGCTAGGTTTAGGGGCAGGGGCAGTGTAAGGGGATAGAAAATACGGTTTGTACGGTATAAAAACCATTACGCCTATGGAATGTCCTCACATTTCACAAAAACAAACGTGTGTGTGTGTGTGTGGTGCGTTGCGTTGCGTTGCATCCGTGTGCTCGAGTGTGTTTAAACAGTGTTGGTCAATTTGACCCATAATGGATGTAATACTTTTTTTTTTTTAGCATAATAGGAGGGTTAAGAAAGTTTGAAAGTTCATTTTAGGATATTGAACACTTTTATTTTTGTATTGCCCTTTTTCTATTTCTTTTTGGACTGACTTTAAAATAGACATGACAAAAAATTAGAACTTAGAACTTCATGACATTTTACTTTGTTTTCAAAACCCATATTTTTCTGAAAAACAAAAATATATTATTAATTATTTAGGAAAAATTCTACATTCATAAGACAAGAATAACTCAAAAGAAGCCCTCTAATATTACCTTTTATAAAGCTGATTTTTACAATATACTTTGAAACCCTTTCAAACATGAGGTCGCAATACAAAAAGCTTACAAAAACAGAAACCTGAAAGCTTTTCAATTTCATGTGACTGCCTTAATATTATAAAGTATTTTCTATCTCAGAATTCTTATTTTTATTATTTATTTTATATACATTGTTACATTTGTTGTTATTCTTTGTTCTACATATTCGGAACTGTACCACAATGCTTTATTATTTTTATTTTTCTCTCATTGTACTTTTTGTATTGTACTTGTCTATAAATGTACTAATTTAAATAAAAATAAAATAAAACCAAACAGAGAAGTACCTCCACCGGCCGAGAGGGGCAGTATACCTAAAAAAGACGGAAGACAAACCGGAAAAATATATGAAACAGATTTACCAACAGCGGCCGGCAACTCATCACACGGTTTTAGTATTTGAAGAGAGGAGATCAGAAAATATCCTCGACTACGAGCGTTTAAGTAAGTACATGTTTCCTTTTTGTGTAACACAATATTATGTTCATTTTTGATGTATATACCGGTAGGTTGTTTTAATTTGTTTGTGCCGACACGCACTGCTAGTCTAGTGCCCAATGCACAGTGTTAGCTAACACGTGCTGTTTCGCCTTTTTTACACACTGAGTTCAAGCATGTTCTACATGTTAAAATGTATCTAGCTACTGTAGGTAAATTAGCCAAAGCTTTACATCTAGAAAGACTTAAGTTTAACTTTTGGTGTTTTCTAACAAAACAGAATGATGTATATAGGTTATTTAAATGATTGTGTTAGTCCGAACAAGCATGCTGCTAGGTCAGTTTTAGCAAGTGTTAGCTAACATGTGCTGTGTTGCTACTGTTCTTCTAGCATTTATGGTGATTTATGAGTTATTTCTCTGAACTGCTGTACTTTTTATGTTTGAGGACAATGCAGTTTACTTGAATCACTACACTGAATTAATACAGTTTACTGTTCCACATTTAGCTGACCAGTTTTTCCCCCCACAGCATAGCTATTGTATATTCTGTATATAACGTTAACATTGCGGTTTTGTTCACATTTTCTTGCAGATACCTTGACCAGAGCACAATCGGTTATCTTCATCCAAGAGACCTACTGTTGGACAATCGTTTCGGCTTTCAAGGTAAATAAATTGTTAGTCACAATGTCTAGTTACTGGGCTATAAGGAGAAGAATATTGAAAGGAGTTGAGATGGACAAACAGGAAATTGCAGCTGTTGGAAACTTTAACAGTATGGAAAATTGTGCCTTTAGTTGTTGTGGATATATATATATATATATATATATATATATATATATATATATATAAAAAAAATTTTTAATTATTATTATTATTATTTTTTATGTAGATTTCCAGAATGAGAACCAAGCCCTGAGGGAGGACAACCAAGCCCTGAGGGAAAGCAATGCACGAGCAGGTGAGAACATGCACTCTTTCTTAAATTTTACTTCTTTGACTGTGATGTAGGTCCAAAATTACCAAATGCCTTTCATTTTGTAGCTTCGGATGGCAGGGGCTCACTTCAAGAGCAGGTGAAGCAAGTGAAACAATGTTGATGATGTTTGCTTGTACTGGGAAATCAGGTACAACTTGCAAACAACACCTGTGGTTGTTGGTTTAATTCCCACTGGGGCCACCTGTACATGTAGTAGACCTAGTTGTAAATGTCATAGTTTAGTAGTTGAGGGACCAGGACTGACTGTTTTATTCTTTTATTCTGTGAACCCCTGTAGGTGCAGATCAGACCCTAATGCTGCGACGTCTTGGAGAGTTTGGCGATGTGCGTAGCATGGACAACAAAATGGACACTATGCGGCAACATTTCAGTGCCAATGTGTCTTTTGGAGAGTTATCCCTGCCAGGGGGTCTGTTACTCCCCCTAGACAACCCATTTGGCGTTGCTTGACAACAGTTTGAGGCAGGATAAAGAGCTCCAGGAACGATTTGTAAGTGTGCTGATTTTGTTTATAATGCTGTAGGGTAATTTAAAAAGTACAATTTAAGATTGTACACTGCATTTTCTACAGTCTGAATCCACAGCCTGTCACATTTTTATATTTATGTATGAGAAGCTTCAGAGATATGTAATTTGTAACACTTTTTTGTATTTTCAGCTTCGGTTTTTGGCAATCAAATGTGGGAGGGACCTAAAGACAACCGTGTGGCGAATGCTTCAGAGTATCTTCTCTAATCACCTTTCCATTAATACAACCTGGACTGGTGTAGGGGATAAAGCATGTTTTAGAGACATGTTCCTGAAGACCATTGTTCAAAGTAAAATATATATAAAATATATAAATTTGTTATATATTTAAGTAGATGTGTGTGGCCTTATGCCATTCAAATGGAATGACAGATCTGTATGTTCTACAGGAGCCATCCGGAAGAACCCAGCAACCCAGGATGCCACTGATGAGGCGGTCCAGGTTAACGTTATGCGTTACCTGAAAGGAACATCTGATCGTGAAGGCGGAAAAAGACGCCGCACAGCTGAGAGGGACCCACAGCCGACCTCTTATACCTAGGCTGACTACTGACACCTGGAACCCTTTCTTTATCCTGCAGTCAGTAACCTCAAGACCCCTAAAGAAGCCAGAAGTTTCAGGCTACACTCACCCAAACCACACTGTTCACTGTGGAAATTACTTTTTTTTTTATTCCCTGTGACCCTGCCTTGAAGGCAGCTCCTTGGATAGATATGGGATGGCGAGGTTGTTTGTCCTTTATATAGGCGCACAAGAAATCACTGAAGATAAGCCAATTTGCGCTGCCTCATTCTGGAGGTTGGGGAAAACCGGAGAACCCATAGTCAGGCTTGTTATAATGGTCTGTTCTACTACTGTTCTATTCTTCTCCAGAGCTTTACTCTAAATTATTACCATTTATCCTATTGTTAGAAATGGCTTGTTAAATGTGATGTTATACCTCGATTTATTTGGTATCCTGCACATTCTTTGGTACCAAATATCCTCATTATTTGATATAATGTTTAATGGTAATTCTTTTCATCCCAGAGCTGACCTCTTTGTTATTAACAAATATTGTAAGTGTTATAATTTGCTTGTAAGGCTGTTTTTTTTTTTTTAAACCAAAATTTAATTGGAAACATGCAGGTTCTTTAGTAAAAATGTTTGTTTTTGTTATTTATAGGCCTATTTAAGCTTATTTATTGTCTGTTATTTATATTTCATTTATATTATCTTGTATCATTGACAGTTACTGTACTTTGAAATGTGGAATAAAAATGCCAAATGGGAATTTATCTGGTTTGTTCAATTATTATCCATCATAAACTGCATGTTACAAATATATGAATAATAAATAAATAAATATATATTAATTATTACACAATAAGCGGAGGCAGATCGCTCGAAAATAGCGTTTGCCTCCGCCGGGCCGCCTTCTGGTATAAAGGCAGCGGAACGGCGGTTTGCCTGCGGGCCGGCGGCGGAACGAAGGCGGTAGGAAGCAGCGGCAGCCGCCGGCGGTGCGCCGTCAAACGTGTTTGCGATTACGCAATTCTGACTGTGCGTTCACACCGCCGCCGGCGAGAGCGTCAAACTTCGCTCTGGCCGCCCTGCCATCGACGCTGTAGAAAGATTCGTGGACGCGCTGCCGCTCTGACGTAGATCGAATGCTTGGTCTTTTTTGAAACGGCATTTAAAGGGGCTGCAAAGCAAACATTCATGTTGACCGGCATTTGTGCTGACTGACCACAAGTAGGGTATAACCGTATAATATAACCTCATGAAATCATTTAAATGTGAAAGTTTAAAAAAAGCAGATCGATGGAAAGAACTTAACAATTATAGTTACATGTTTGCTAACGAAATAAACCAATTAAAAGCCATTTGTGTGGTGGATAAATAATGTTGCACGTCTTCTTATCAAACCCACCGCACCAGCAGTGATCAACCTCCTCTATTTTGCTTGGGAACTAAAGTGGTAGGAACCGAAGTTTACAGCGCTGCGTTCTCTAGAATCATCTCAAGCGGAGCACTACTACATTCCCATTGGTTGCCGCCGGCTGCCGCCGAACCGCGTCATAGCTCATTACCATAAAGTTGACCTGACTTCAACTCTCCTTGACGCCCAAATCGTCCAAGACGAGCCGCGCCGCTCTCGCCGGAGCTCGCCGCCGGGCTCCCATTGAGAATGAATGACTTCCGGCCACTTTGACGCTCTCGCCGGCGGCGGTGTGAACGCACAGTGACGCTTCTACAGCTGCCGGATCACAGCCGGTGGTCCGCCGACTCATTGCTATCTGGGGTGTTTTGACTGAATAATACGGGTTCGTTCTCGCAAAACCTTATAGTGTGCCCCTGAACACTTTCCATATGGCGCGCGTCTCCCTGTATCGTTGCGTGATACATTTGTTTATTTTTTGTAATGTTTTAGCTGATCGCCATTCACTGCCATAATAGGAAGGAGCGCATGCAGGAACAGTATTTTAAATGTCATAGGACATAGGGCACTGGGACAACATCAGGGTAAGTAAAAGAAGGCTTTATTTTCATTTCAGGATGAACTATCCCTTTAATAACGTTGGTTAGCGCAGGGTTGCCCGAGGAGGACAGACCTGCGCAGCATTTCAAACACGCTACACTCGTTAATGTATACACCACATATTTGTAGTGCATCCTCCCGTGCAAGAAATAAGTTTGTCATTTGTGTTGCACTGTGCCGACCCAGGCTTTTTTTTAAAAGTAAAATAAAGCCACACTTTTGAGCGCCGCTTACCGTGCTCCATGGCTGCAACAGAATAAACGGGCGCGGCAAGCACTTCCGAAAACTTGCGCGTTTGGAACCGATGATCGGAATCGAAAACAAAATTTCTAAACGATTCCAATGGCATCGTTATTTTTTAAACTGTTCCAAGTTGGAACCGGTTCTCGATGCCCAACCCCATCCAAATCTAATGTTAGCTTCACTTCCTGTCTCCTGAGATACCTTCATCTGATCGATTTTTGAAGGCAGCATATTTGTATCCTTCGCTGCCTTTGATGTCCCACAATCCTGTGCTTTCCATTCTGTGACAATTGAGCTGGAAAAAAAAGATGGCGTCCGAAATTTGCGATCGCTGGTCAGTTTGTGTGTAAATGTACGTTTTTTTACCAACATTTTCTATTTCTGATGTAATTTCTAGCGAGAAATTACTAATGTAGTTATTAAATATTTGTTTAGTTCTCACACAAGCTCTCTCTATTTTTCTTTAGATCATTAAACTGTTACACTGCCTAAGAAGTCTGTCCGAAATCAGTTTCAGGAGGTGCCTTTATGCACAAACTCTGCTTTACAAGCCATTGTCTGATAAGGCAGCAAGGCAACGAGTCAGCTGCCTAGGTTTTTGG
This sequence comes from Gobio gobio, assembly GCF_949357685.1. NCBI lineage: Eukaryota > Metazoa > Chordata > Actinopteri > Cypriniformes > Gobionidae > Gobio > Gobio gobio. The sequence continues at coordinate 27,273,675 of NC_137108.1, read as the reverse complement.
ACGCAGCTATTGTTTCCAATGGGAGTTCAGTACAACTAAGTAGAAAAAAAGTTGCATATTTAAATAACTTCAAGGGACTCTCACTTGCTTATTACAAGCTCGGTGGTCAAACAGTTTCATGTTTAAACTTTAGTTGTTAATGGCTTAAAACTGGTATGTATCCTCTTATTTTTTAATCACACATTCTCGTGGTCTTAAATGTAATTGAGATTCAAACAACATTATTAAATACTTCTGCATCCCTTGCATTTTGCTTGCAAATTTTAATGCAAATGATAACCTCAATTATAAAATGTGATCATTATGATTCCCAGTAAAAATGCAGTTAAGTGCTATCCTTCTGCTGAGTTTGGCTTTGGCTCTTTGTCTTCCATCACCAATGGTAAGTTGGATAGAAGGCTTATGTTATAATACATTGCCATTGTAAAGGTGATATATAGCTGTTAATTTAAAAATCTATATATTTTTCTTAATGTCAGAGTATTTTTTGTCATTTTCTCAGACATTTTTGGTGATAGAAAATTGGCCATTTTTATCACCTGATAAAAATGGTAAGTACAGCACAGTCACTGATATGAATATGTTATTGTAATGTTGATGTTATTGTAATGTCTCAACAGTGCAGTGTAAAAGAGCCTGTTTTCATTAAAGGGCTACTTCAGTGATTTAGCATTAAGCTTTGTATTTAAACTGGGTCATTAATGCAGTAGAAATGTGAAATTATTTTTGAATTTGGTGCCTTCTAGACTGAGAAATGTATTTTTGTCTCATGGGGATGAAAGACAACTCCCAGAATGCACTTGCTTCGCTGCCCTACGAGGCCACTCCGTACACCGTCGTTTTGATCTTCATAGTAATACAATCATTTTGTTCAGTTAGAGAATAAACACTACAATTAAAAACTGAACGTGTCTTTTCAATAAAGTGTGAGTGAGCCGAATGATATTAACGGCACAGACGCAGTTGTCAGCTTTCATTCGAGCTGAGCAGAACTGAGGTAACGTTAAGTGCCAGTCTGGCACGTTTTCAGATCGCATATGGAAGCTAAACTATCACAGGAATTCATTAAAAAGTTGAAACACTCACTTTACTCTGCACCGCGCCCTGTTATGATTGTCCGTGCGGCCGTCTGTGTCTTACATTCTGTGCGTGAGATCTCTCTCCCCTATGGGCGGGTTGATAACATGCGGAACAGCTCCATCTAGTGCCTGTAGTCTTTAGCCTCTGGCCAAAAAGGTAGAAGAATTATGCATTTTATTTCTGGAAAAAATCCTCCGATGACGATATTTGCGTCATCAGAGGATTTTTTCCAGAAATAAAATGCATAATTCTCTCGTCTCAGGGGGATATGAGGGGGGAAAGTACCATAATTTGAATATACTACCGGTATATACTTATATATATAATATACTTTCTACTGATACAAAGCCTAATGCTAAATCACTGGTTACCCTTTAAACTGAAGTTTTGATTCCTCTTTTTTTGTGCTCATTTAAAGGGTTAGTTCACCCAAAAATGAAAATTCTGTCATTAATTACTCACCCTCATGTCGTTCGAGACCCGTAAGACCTCCGTTCATATTCGGAACACAAATGAAGATATTTTTGTTGAAAGCTGGTGGCTGAGCAAGGCTTCATATAGGCCTCCATTGGCATTCAGTACACTTACACTCCCAAGACGGATAAAAGGCACTTAAAATGTCATTACAAAGTCCATCTCACCACAGTGACTCTACAATAATCTTACGATGCGACGACAATAGTTTTTGTGCACAAAAAAAATCAAAATAACACCTTTATCCAGCTTGTTATTGCCTTCCGTGTGTGCCTCCACGACGCATGCGCGAGAATAAGACGTAGCGCCGGGGTTTGGGAATCCATGAAATGCACACTCTAACCTCATTTTGAGCACTACGCCGAGACCTAAAGCACGATCAATGTAGAATCCAACAGCTTAGACACGCGCGTCTTCCTCTGATTGTAAACAAATCACTTCTGGGTCATCTGTCCGAACGCCGGATCTGCGTCATATTCTCGCGCATGCGTCGTGGAGGCACACACGGAAGGCAGTAACAAGTTGGAAAAAGGTGTTATTTTGATTTTTTTTGCGCACAAAAACTATTGTCGTCGCATCGTAAGATTATTGTAGAGTCACTGTGGTGAGATGGACTTTGTAACGATCTTTTGAGTGCCTTTTATCCGTCTTGGGAGTGTAAGTGTACTGAATGCCAATGGAGGCCTATCTGAAGCCTTTATCAGCCATCAGCTTTCAACAAAAATATCTTCATTTGTGTTCCGAATATGAACGGAGGTCTTACGGGTCTCGAACGACGTGAGGGTGAGTAATTAATGACAGAATTTTCATTTTTGGGTGAACTAACCCTTTAACTTTCAGATTTTTCACTAAAATTATGTTTTTGTCTAGCACTCAATTCTATATTCCAACTTCACCTCTCTGTCTTCTTTTATTTTCTTCATCATATTTTCCTCAAAGGCACTACTGAGGAATGGAAGGACATTCCAGATATAAACAAAGGTAAAACTACTAGCCTATATTATCTCAAGAATTCAAGTACATTTATATAGCAGTAAGGTAACATTAGGGTTGTCAACTGCCCCGTATTAGAACGAAAAAACATGCAATCTACCTGAGGGAATAATATGCTGATGTGATTTGCTGCTCGAGAAACATTTCTGATTTCTATCAATTTTGAAAAGAGTTTTTTTTAAGGATTCTTTAATGAATAGAAAGTTCAAAGATGTATCAGATGTATCTGAAATAGAAAGCTTTTGTAACATTATAAATGTCTTAACTGTCACTTTTGATACATTTAATGTATCCTTGCTGAATAAAAGTATTACTTTATTTAATTTCTTGAACGATAGTATGTTACAAAAGCTTTCTATATAAAAGCTGTTATTTTGAACAATGGTTTGTGTATAACATGACATTTTTTGTATGACATTAAAATTGCTTTATCCAAAGCGACTTACAACTTGGGGGTACAATAAGCGATTGGTCGTGAAGAGTCGAGTGAGTGCAACAAGTGCCTGAAATACTTGATAATACCTGAAATAGTCCGTGTACATTTCTCAGTGTAGCACAGGCTAGAGTAGGAAGGGAAAGAGGAAAGGAAAGTGTTTTTTTTGTTGTTGTTTTTTAGAGGTTAAGTGCTCATGGAAGAGATGAGTTTTTAGTTGACTTTTGAATGTTGTCAACGAATCAGCGTTTCGGATGGCGGTGGGAAGATCGTTCCACCTGCTTGGAACGTTGAATGAAAATGTTCTGGAAAGGGATTTTTTGCCTCTTCGTGATGGTACTACAAGCCTTCACTCCTTGGCTGAACGAAGGCTTCTGGTGGGGGTGTGGAGTCGTAGAATCGAGTCAAAGTATGCAGGAGCTGAGCGCGTGGTGGCTCTGTAGGCAAGTTCTGTCTGGCTCGTTGAAGACCAGACGTGCCGCTGCATTCTGGATCATTCGAAGTGTTTGGATTGCACAAGAGGGGAGTCCAGCCAGAAGCGCATTGCAGTAGTCAAGTCTAGAAATAACAAGGCCCTGGACAAGAAGCTGTGTTGCATGTTCTGTTAGGAACGGTCTGATCTTCCTGATGTTGTAGAGCGCAAACCTGCACGAGCGAGCTGTCTTAGTAATGTGTTCTCTGAAGGACAACTGGTCATCAAATGTAACTCCAAGATTTCTGACTGACTTTGAAGGGGAAAACAGGGATGTACCTAACTGGATGGTGAAGTCATGTTGCATAGTGGGACCGGCGGGGAAGATGAGGAACTCAGTCTTTGCCAGGTTGAGCCATAGGTGATTTTTACTCATCCATGCGGAGATGTCAGCCAGACAGCTGGAGATTTGTGCAGCTACTGTGGGGTCGTCTGGTTGGAATGAAAGGTAGAGCTGAGTGTCATCAGCATAGCAGTGATATGAGAAGCCATGTGCCTGTATGATGGGACCTAATGAAGTAGTGTAAATGGAGAAAAGGAGAGGTCCAAGCACTGAGCCCTGAGGAACCCCCGTGGTCAGTTGATGCGCTTGGGATTCCTCTCCTCTCCAGGCAACCTTAAAGGACCTACCTGTGAGATAAGATTCAAACCAATGGAGCGGAGTCTCTGTGATGCCCAGTGATGAGAGGGTGGACAGAAGAATTTAATGATTGACCGTGTCAAAGGCAGCAGATAAATCAAGGAGGACGAGGACTGATGATTTGGACTCAGCTTTAGCTATCCACAGGGCTTCATTGACCGACAGTAGTGCAGTCTCTGTGGAGTGGCCCCTTTTGAAACCGGATTGGTTAACGTCCAGCTGATTATTCTGTGAGAGGAAGGATGAAACCTGGTTGAAAACAACTCGTTCAAGAGTTTTTGCTAAGAATGGCAGGAGAGAGACAAGTCTGTAGTTATCTATGAGTGATGCGTTTAAAGTGGGTTTCTTAAGCAGTGGAGTTACCCGAGCCTGCTTGAAAGTGGTAGGGAAAGTGCCAGTGCAGAGAGATGTGTTGATGATGTGTGTGAGTGCTGGTAGGAGTGTAGGAGAGATGGCTTGAAGGAGGTGTGAGGGAATGGGATCAAGAGGACAGGTGGTAGGATGGCTGGAGAGGAGAAGTTTAGATACTTCGGCCTCAGTGAGTGTAGAAAATGAGGAGAGAGTATGTTCGGTTGTGGATGTGGCTCATCTAAAATCCACAGTGCGCGGGGGTGAGAACTGATTGCTGATAGTTGTTGTTTTGTTTGTGAAGAATTGTGCAAAGTTGTCTGGAGATAGGGAGATGGTGGGAGGTGGTGGAGGAGGACAAAGCACAGAGTTGAATGTTCTGAAAAGTGTGCGTGAGTTTGAGGTGCTGCTGATTTTGTTTTGGAAATAAGAAGATTTAGCTGCATGTACTTCATCTGAGAAGGATGAGAGCAAAGACTGATACTTAGCTAGATCAGATGGGTGGTTCGATTTATGCCATTTCCTCTCTGCTCCCCTGAGTATCATCCGGTGTTCACGAATAACATCAGATAACCAAGGGTTAGAGGGAGTAGCTCGTGCTGGCCTAAAAGAAAGAGGGCAGATATTGTCTAGACATGAAGTTAAAGTGGAGCATAAAGTGTCAGTTGCAGTGTTAACATCCATAGAAGAGAATTGTGTGGATGAGGGAAGGGAGGATGACAGAGCAGAGGAGAGATGAGAAGGAGAGAGTGAGCGCAGGTTTCGCCTGAAAGTAACTGGTGGAGGAACTGGTGGTGCGTGAGTAGTAAGTTGAAGATTAAATGTGATGAAAAATTATCTGAGATGTGTAGAGGTTTGACCAAAATGCTGTCAGTAGAGCAGCTGCGTGTGTAAATGAGGTCCAGCTGGTTACCAGATTTGTGGGTATGTGACGTGATGAGGCGTTTGAGGTCGAATGAAGCTAGGAGGGTGTGGAAATCTGAAGCATAAGATTTGTCCAGGTGAATGTTGAAGTCGCCGAGTACTATGAGTGGGCAGCCATCCTCGGGAAATGAGGACAGCAGAACATCTAGTTCATGGACAAAGGTGGTCAGTGGACCAGGGGGGCGGTAAATGACTACAATATGTATTTTAGTGGGAGTTGTAAGCGTTATAGCATGATATTCAAATGTGTTGTTATTGCAAAGAGCTGTGTGAGATGAGTATTTCCAATTGTTAGAAATGAGAAGACCCGTGCCCCCACCCCTCCCAGTCTGGCGAGGGGTGTGGGAGAAAGAGAAGTTACTAGAGAGAACAGCAGGTGTTGCTGAGTCTTCTGGACGGACCCAAGTCTCAGTCAAGGCCAGGATTTTGAGAGCGGATTGAGTGGCAAAGGCTGGAATGAAGTCAGCTTTATTGACAGCTGACTGACAATTCCATAGCCCCACAGAAAAAGAAAGAGACGGAGGGGCATTAGAAGAGGAGGGAACAGGACGTAGATTAGCTGTGTTACGGTGCCGTCTACGTGTACGTGTAATAGTGGGGCGTGGTTGAGAGATAACGGGAATGGAGTGGACGCACATGGTTAGAGAGAGGAAAGGAAGATGAAAGGAGAAGAATGGAGATAACTCAATGCCTTATCGGAGTCCTTGCTTCGGAGGAGTCGCACAGAGGAAGAGTCGAATGCAGATTTTTAGGATTAAATTGAACATAAATAGGTTAGGCAAAACAAATGTGTTATGTGTGAGAACCTTTTATACACATATTTAACTGCAGACATTGAAATTACATGCACTGTGTGGTAAAGTACATATATTTTGAGTGTCACTTATTTTCCTATAAAAAAACACAATTGTTCCTTTTTTTATTTTCTGACGTTGACAACCCACGTTCATAAATCATTATTACTTTTACTCCTATTTTATTTTATCTACTGTAAATTGAACACAATTTACTGTAAATGAACACTGTAAACTGAACACAAGCATATTTACTTTATACTGAATGTTAGGTCTAAATCTCAGAGAAGGAGACATCATGATGGTGAGTTATGTTCTAAGAAATTCTAAAAGTACATTGAATATTGGATAATTCAGAAAACAGTCAATATAATATTTCTCAGGATACTTAAAACATTCTGTTTAAAGCCTAATCAAAGGAGTGCCGTTCTTGGGAATCAGTACCGGAGGGATATTCCCGTCCCCTATTCGCTGAGTGTGAATCTCAGTAAGAAAACATGGATTTCTAAAATCAACTTTTAAATTATTTTTCCTTTTATATTTTTTTCATCCATTATGCATTTTTGATTGTGTAGGTATGAACTATAGAGGGGTCATTTTGAGAACCTTTGAGCAGTTCAGACGGAAATCATGTATTGACTTTAAGCCGAGAGCAGCAGAAGATTTTTACATCTCTGTGGAGAGTCATGAACGGTACAGTATGGTTCCAGTTATTAATCAACAATATTAGTAATATATGGTATTTTAGACTATTCTCTGATACAGCCTAAACTATGCTATATTGAATGAATATAGTATAAAACAGACTAAGTTAATAGTTAATAAACTCTTTTAAAAATTACAGTTTTTCTCAGTCGCTTTGGTACATTTCTCGAATCATCCTCGACATCTGCAACACAGTAAGTGCATTTCTCAAAACAATTTGTACAAATAGCAAAACACCATGGATTACCTGCAAAAGCCAGTCACTTGCTCAAAATCCTTAGTTCATCCCTCAAAAGTAAATATCTGTGTTAAAGCTACACTATGTAACTTTTCCGTCCACTAGAGGTCGCCTGTTCAAAACAAAGGCGTAGTTTGATGACGCCACGTTTGAGCGCAGAATCTTGGGACATGTGGTCTTCACCTCACAGCCGGTGGAAAACAGTCAGGATAGGACTTGGGCAGAAATCATGTTCATGGATGCGTTTATTAACATTACTGTAGTCTGAAGCAGAGCAGGACCGAGTGTTGTGGAGCTGAGCAAGGCCGCAGGAGCGATTGAAGAGCGGGACTGTTATTATGGCATAGTCGCCGGCGGGACTTTTATTATGACACGGTTGCCGGCGCCACTTCCTCTTTTCCAGTCATGAGTATGAGGTAACACAACTCTGTTTATTGTATTAGATATATCTGAGTGTGTTGAAAGGGAAGTTATGACGTTCGCTCGGCGGCTGCTATGACACTTGTTCACACTGCAGTGAGAGTAAAGTGTTTCACTGAATAAATCCGGAAACCGAGGTTGACGCAGATATGACGCAATCGACAGGCGACTCCCTCACACGCATAGCTCACAAGTCCCGGTTCCTTGGTTAAAATAGCAATTTCTCACGATTTACAAATAGTTGGAAACATTTGGGATATTCTAAGTACTCAACTGAACAAAATATATAACACTGGCCTAGTGGTTTCTGGATATTTTACTGCAAAAATCCTACATAGTTCACCTTTAATGAACATGTCAGTGACATCAGAATGACAAGTCCTTGTGTCATTGTGTACGGATAAGTCAAATTGCTTAGTAATGTTGTCATTATAACACTGTGTCCTGGAGGGATGTTATGATGTAAACTATGGCTAAAGTTTTGATGACAATTATTGTTAATTGTAGGTTACACCTAGTGTATGTGGGAGTTTGATTGCAAGAGACTGGACAAGATTCACATTTACGCTTTTACTGTTTGTACTGTAATTTATTGACAGACCATGTCATTGCGATACAGAGAGGAAAAGACAGCACTGCATAGCACAAAGAAGAAAAAAACTGTAGAAATGTGAACATATGACAATCTCCTGAGGGAAAACTGTACAGTGCATGTAGGAATTATAGTGCAGACTTCCTGTCTGTTGGGCCACAAATTCTCATCCACATCACAATTTATATCTTTAGAAAAGTCTAATGGAAATGTATAGAAATATGCTTGACATATTATGACAACCATTTGCAATTAAAGACTTAAGCTATTAACTAATGCTTAAATGTTGTGGGGGGGGGGGGGTGAGACTATTCAACAGAGACCCATTATAATACATTTTGATCAACATGACATAAGAAATTGATAATGTAGGAAACAGCAGAGTACATAAAGTACATAATCTTTTGCATGGATGTCCCAAAGCATTTGCAACTTGTTCAAAGAAATGAGAAACTGCTTTTTTGATGTGCACAAGTGACACAATGATGTGAAGATTGAACGTCTTGGTTACGTATATAACCCTTGTTCCCTGAAGGAAGGAAACGGAGACGTTACATCAGTTACTGACGAAATGGGGGTCCCAATTCAATCTCGCCACGACGGCTGTTTTCCAGCGTCCTGCGTCTGACGCATCCCTGACGTGAGTCTGAGCACGAACAAGTGACTGGGCTCAACGCCAATACCAAGGTACACTGGGAAGCATATCCCACGTGGAGAAATGCAACACAATGCCTGCCAAAAGGGAGGACTTAAGAATACACATATGACCCCTGTAGGGACTACATACGGAAAAACACTGGGGTATCCAGCCGCAGGTGGAATATTTCAACCCTGGGGTGGCAAGGTGTCTTGCCAAGGGAAGACATGAGCTCGAGGAAACTTACCTTGGAAATACACATGTGGGGGTTGCCCAAAGGGGGAACACAGGCTCCATCTGAGATTGTAGAATCTCGCGAATGTGTTGGGTGTCGCCCAGCCTGCCGCTCTACAAAGGTCTGTCAGCGAGGCGCCATGCGCTAGAGCCCAAGAGGAAGCAACGCTCCTAGTGGAGTGTGCTCTTACCCCAAGGGGGCACGGCATGCCTTGAACCTGATATGCCAGGACAATGGCGTCCACTATCCAGTGAGACAACCTCTGCTTGGAGAGAGCCTTCCCTTTCTGCTGCCCTCCATAACTGACAAAGAGCTGGTCTGAGGTCCTGAAACACTGCGTCCGGTCTACGTAAGCGCGAAGGGCGCGTACTGGACAGAGCAGTGCCAAGGCTGGGTCTGCCTCCTCCACAGGCAGCGCTTGCAGGTTCACCACCTGATCCCTGAAAGGAGTGGTGGGAACCTTGGGAACACATCCAGGCCGGGGTCTCAAGATCACGTGAGAATTAGATGCTTCGTCAACCGAAAATGCCTGCAGGTCCCCTACCCTCTTGATGGAAGCCAGGGCAATCAAGAGTGCCACTTCCATCGAAAGGAACTTCAACTCTACGGATTGCAGGGGCTCAAAGGGAGCTTTCTGCAGGGCAGATAGAACCACTGCAATATCCCAAGAGGGCATCCGAGGAGGGCGAGGCAGATTTAGCGTCCTTGCCCCCTTCAGGAAACTGCTAACCAAGTTGTGCTGTCCAATGGTTTTAGAGTCCACCAGGTCGTGGTGGGCCGATATAGCAGCCGAATGGGAGAACCGTGTACTGATATGCCTGCCCCTCGAAGGCAAACCGTAGAAACGGTCTGTGTCGAGGAAGAATGGAGACATGAAAGTATGCGTCCTTCAGGTCGATCGAACTGCCTGAGCTCAAATGTTGTGGGCGGGGCTAAGTTCGGCTGGCATCTAGACTAGGCCCCCGTAGCTTCTCTATGTGCTTCGAAAGGGAGGGGTGAGCGCTGGGTGTTTGCAATTCACAACCTCACCACTAGATGCCACTAAAATCTACACACTGCACCTTTAAGTTACACAACACATTTATGTTAGCCTGGTTCTACCAGACTCTAGTACTCCCTCTAGGAGTACTGAAGGAAAATGAAAATTGAGCACAAGTATGTAGGAGGGCAGAGCCAGGCTAAATACATTGCAGATATGCTGATTAAGTACAAACTCAACAGATCACTCAGATCATCAGGATCAAGTCAATTAGAAATACAGAGGGTTCACTCAAAGCAAGGAGAGTCTGCAATCAGATGTGCTCCAACAGTAGCCACTTTCAAATCCAGACTCAAAACACATCTGTTCAGCTGTGCATTTACTGAATGAGCTATGCCACTGTACGTCCGACTGATTGCACCTTATCTTATGCATTTACTGAATGAGCTCTGTGCTTTGTCCGAACTGCTTGCACTTTAATTATGTGTTTCAATTTAACCCTGTTTTATTTTTAATTTTTAATTATACTTTTTATGTTTTATTATTTTTTATTTTGTTAAGGCTGTCTGGGTGGAAGAGGTTGAGAGACGGGGGAGCGATAAATCAAAATCCCTCCGGTGCGAGGACGATCCGTTTAGATCTGTTCTGACGGATAGATCTGTATAGCCTTGGTGGTAAGAGGAAGGACCGCGTATATCCGCTCTGACGGTCGAACAAAGTAGAGATAGCCCTGGTGTTCCTGTCCAGGAAGATTTGTCTGTAAGGGTAATGTTTAAATGCACAGTTACCTGACAAATATTTTTTTTGAGTACTCCCTCCAGTGCGAGGAAGACCCGTTTAGATCTGCTCTGGCGGGTAAAACATCTAGAGAACGCCCTCAAGTTAGGCCAAGAAGATTTGTCTGTAAGGGTACTGTCTAAACGCACAGTTACCTGACAAATATTTTTAAAGTAAACCTGACTCTCCATTTTCTTCCACCCCAGATAGGGGATTTCATCTTATTATTTTATTTCCTTTTAATTCCTATTATAACTGTTATACTATATATATATATATATATATATATATTTATTTATTTATTTATTTATTTTTTTCACTTATGACTATTTTAACTTAATTTCTATGTAAAGCACTTTGAATTGCCACTGTGTATGAAATATGCTATACAAATAAACTTGCCTTGCCTTGCCTTGCCTTGCCTAATTATAACCAGGTATTTCTGGAATTTTTTTTATACAGGTATTTACGTCCATTTGTTCTTCATGAACGTAATTCACGTTTGTTCCTGTGAGGAATGATGAAGAGATTATGGCTCATGCGTCATTTCCGAAACAATTGAAAACTGGTTTTATTACATTTGTGTTTGAATAAAATCCACTTTAAATCCACTTCAACTCAAAGTGGAGCAGTACCAATCTTGGTAACATCTTATAAAACTGATTAGTTTACGTAGCATTTACTCCTCAGTCAACAATATAACTATTTTGTAGTTAATGGTAAATTCATTTTAAACAACTACTAAGTTGTTGCTTATCACAAAAATACATTATTTATTGACTTTCACTTTATAATAATGGTCCAGATTTAGTCAAAACTGATTAAAATGATTACATGTTCACTAGTAAGGGCTGTAATGAAGTTCATTGTCTACTATAAGAATACAATTAGTCATAATTAGAAAAGACATCTGGAAGAAGTAACATAAATCCTAAATTATATATTCATACAGCCTAAGTTAGCACTGATGCAGCTGAAGCAGGAACTGGCAGGGCCAAAAGATCTCACAACCCTGCTGTTCTTTCTTAAGAAGAATATTTACTTTGATACATTTTTTGTTAATTTCAGAGAGTTGGTGAGGGTCTTCCAAAATCTTTATGAAAAATACAATATGATATTTATGTATGTTAATAATTTAATAATATTTATTATTTAAATGTAATCCATAAAGTTGCTTTAATACAACCAATTTTAACAAAAACAATGAAGACAGAACATATTGCCAGTGAAACTTTACTGGTGACATGTAATATGTAATTGCTCTTCTTTAAAGCTCTCGGTGACTGACTTCAGATTACATTTCTGCAATTAGCATACTCACATGCAAAATATAGGAAAATAACAAAAAAGCAGCAAAAAGGTTTCAGCCACATGACAAACTCTGCCCACTCGTTCCCAGTCACCAGAATACTGATTCCCTGCACCTGCACTTCCTCATCAACACGCCCTATATATTAACCACCATTCCTCAAATCAGTGTCTGGTCTCATCGTTATTACATGCAACAGACTCCAGTGGCTATACTTTCCTATACCACTTACCTGATCTACTATACTCGTTGTCTGTCGTTCGTCTGCATTTGGCACATCCTTGTATCCACCTGGAAGGCCTTCCTCTCCAATTCAGCATCTGCATTCAAACACACAAGTCATTCTCCATCTACATCCAGAACTCATCTACAGCATACTCACTCTCTCGCTTCCCAACTGACCTCTGCTTTATTTAATAAAATCTGTGTTCTTGACTCACCATCTCTCTCTTCCGTTGCCTGGCAAATACACTGTATACAGTATGCATGCACAATTGCTGTATAGAATTTATGAACTTTACAGCTATTGAATTGAACTGACTTGAGCTGTATAATGACACTATTGGCTTTTTAGAGCTGCTTTACAGCATAATTTGACCTGCTTTAAAACAATCTATATTGTATAAAGTGCTATAGAAACAAAGGTGACAACTTATACAGTATGTATATTCAGTATATATTTACAAAATAAACAGAAATGTAATGTTGAGAATTGTATTTGTTTCTCAAAACATTGAGTTTTGATTTCTAAGTGAACAAATTATTTATAAGTGTTTTCACACATGATCGTTGGGAGAAATTTGTGACATTTAAATGGCAGTATTTTCCAAATTAAATAAAAGAGCTGTTCATTTTGAACGATGTATCAACGGTGGGGGATTGTGTTAAGAATTTTGCAAAAATATTTTTTTTTCAGAGCCTCCAGCAATCATGGCCGCCATGCCAGAGATTTCAGCTGCCCAGGCCTGTGTTTTACCATGGCCCCCTTATTCCCAGAGGTCATCTCTGTTGCTTTGGTGGTCCTCACATCCGCCAGCTCCACCCTGGTTCTATCATGGCCTCGTCCATTACTCCAGAGCCCATGGCCCACTGCTCCACAGTCAGGGCCCAACTCTGCTCCATGGTCTGGGCCTGCAACTGTTCCATGGCCCAGGTTCCCCTTCACGAATGGCCCTCCATCCCTTACCGCCTCTGCTCCTCCTCCCTCCTGTGTTTTTGTTTTGGGGTGGGTGTTCCATTAAGCTGTAAGGAGCCACCCATAGAGGGCGGGGGTGTCTTTCATGTCTGTTTTTTTGTTTTGTATGAGGCTTGTTTGACTTCATATATGCACAGACCGAGCAGCTGCTGACTTGAAGCACTGCATGCTGGTTAGACATTTTTTCCGACTTGAGCCAGCGCCGACGCCACGTGACTGTGACGTATGGCATCAAAGTACCGCGAGAGCGATTCGAGAGCAGTGGGCTAATACAGCCGGTGCAGTTTCTCTAGAGCGGCTGCACCAGACTGCACGGACTCTGATGACGACACAGCTGTTCCATGATTGGCCAGATTCCCTGCATGACAGCGATCACATGTGTTTCGTGTTTATTCTAAAACCTTCTGTTCCACTAATGCTCCCAACTCTTAAAAACCTCTTTTCATGTAGTTGCGATGTTATATTGTCATGTTTATCAAGATAAAACTGATAAAAAACTTTGACCCAACTTCATTGATAGTGTAGGCTTATACGTTGAACTTTATTCTTTTACAAACAGACGCTGTATTAAGCAGTGCATGCAGTATTTAATGAAAATGTCTCTGAAACGTCTGTGTATTTGACAAATATTGCATTTATTTCACTTCAGCTGTGCAAACACAGCGCGAGTGTCACTGTGGGAAGCAGAAAGTGTCCGACTTCACGTCTCCGTTTGCAGCTCCTTCCCTGCCTGCAAGGGACTACTTGCCGATCGGTTGCATCCAACCGCAGCCGATGTCGAACACACCTTTCATGTGCATGGTTCATGTCTTATTTTTGTAGTCATGATTCCTTTTGTTTCCTGGTTTTGTCATGTGATTCCCTTATCCCATCATGTGATCCTGTCATGTGCTTCCCTAGTCGCATGTGTCATGTCCTGGGGCACGTTCAAAACTCAAACCAGTGCGCAACGTTTTGCTACGGTTTCCGGTTGAACGTCATGTTTCCTGGCAACGGTGTGCAATGGTGTGCAACAGGTTTGAGATGCGTTTGATCTCGTTTGGTGGGTGTGTCAAAAATGTCAGCCCAATCAGCGGCAAAATGTATATAAACCACGCGGTATTAAAGAGACAGCTCACACAATGGAAGTAAAGTTGTTTAATGTGTCCGCTGGTATTAGAAGACATGATTGTCGTAAGAGTATATATATATATATATATATATATATATATATATATATATATATATATATATATATATATATATATAATCAACATGATGATGTATTTATTTATATCTTTAGCTTAATTGCAAGGCAAGTTTATTTATATAGGCTACCAAATTTCATATATGGTAATTAAGTGCTTGACATAAAGTGAGAAAGAAAATACAAGCTATTAAAAAAGTAAGAACTAGAAATAAAATTATTTAAGTTAGAATTGATTACCAGGAGATAAAAAAGGTTCATTAAATGGGATCGGGATGTTGTCTTTTATTCTGGACGGCAAGGCCAGTGACTGCATGTATTTTGCAGTATTAAACACGTATTTATATCGATTTCATCAGGCTCCGAAAATTCCTCAAAAAGAACACAAAGAATGGCTTTCTCGGCTGCCATAGTTACAACTCTTGCGTCAACAGAACAGGGTGTTCAACGCAGCACCGTTTCCGTTTAAAACACGTTTTGCAACGTTTTGTCGGGGCTGAACGCAGCCCTGATCTTCAGGTGTTTCTTGTTAGACATTAATCTTTGTGTATAAATAATCCCTCATATAACCTTTGTTCTTTGTCTAGCTTTGTTTATGCAACCTGTTGTCTTGAGTCATTGTCAAGTTCAAGTTTATATTTAAATTTATATTTAGCTTATGTTCATGTTCATGCTCATGTTTAAGTTCAAGTTGAGTTATAGTTAAGTCATGCCATCATCATGTTTTTGTTTATTTGTATTTGTTCAAGTTTTGTAAATAAATGCTCCACTTGGGTTCACTTCAACTTGCCTTTAGTAGGCGTATGTATGTATGTGTATGTATGTGTGTGCGTCATTGTTTCCAATGGGATTTCAGTACAAGGAAGTAGAAAAAAGTTGCATATTTAAATAACTTCAAGGGACTCTCACTTGCTTATTACAAGCTCGGTGGTCAAACAGTTTCATGCTTTAACTTTAGCTGTTAATGACTTAAAAAAACTGGTACGTATCCTCCTTTTATTTTTTAATAACATATTCTCGTGGTCTTAAATGTAATTGAGATTCATTGAAACATTATTAAATACTTCTGCATCCCTTGCATTTTGCTTGCAAATTTTAATGCAAATGATAACCTCAATTATAAAATGTGATCATTATGATTCCCAGTAAAAATGCAGTTAAGTGCTTTCCTTCTGCTGAGTTTGGCTTGGGCTCTTTGTCTTGCATCACCAATGGTAAGTTGGATAGTAGAAGGCTTATGTTATAATACATTGTCATTGTAAAGGTGATATACAGCTGTTGATTAAAAATAATATTTTTCTTAATGTCTGAGTATTGTTTCTATATGTCATATTCTCAGCCATCACCTGATATAAATGGTAAGTACAGCATAGTTACTTATATGAATATGTTAATGTTGATGTTATTGTAATGTCTCAACAGTGCAGTGTAAAAGAGCCTGTTTTCATTACTATTTGAAGTTTTGATTGCTCTTTTTTTTTTTTTTTGCTCATTTAACATTCAGATTTTTCACTAAAATTATGTTTTTGTCTAGCACTCAATTCTATATTCCAACTTCACCTCTCTGTCTTCTTTTATTTTCTTCATCATATTTTCCTCAAAGGCACTACTGAGGAATGGAAGGACATTCCAGATATAAACAAAGGTAAAACTACTAGCATATTATCTCAAGAACTCAAGTACATTTATATAGCAGTAAGGTAACATTAGGGTTTTCAACTGCCCTGTATTAGAAAGAAAAAGCATGCAATCTACTTTAGGGAATAATATGCTGATGTGATTTGCTGCTCGAGAAACATTTCTGATTTCTATCAATGTTGAAAACATTTTTTTTTTTGAGGATTCTTTGATGAATAGAAAGTTAAAAAGAACAGATTTATCTGCAATAGAAAGCTTTTGTAACATTATAAATGTCTTTAATGTCACTTTTGATACATTTCATGCATCCTTGCTGAATAAAATTATTACTTTATTTAATTTCTTTCCGAAATAAAAAGATTACTGACCCTGAACTTTTGAACGATAGTATGTTACAAAAGCTTTCTATAGATAAAAGCTGTTATTTTGAAGAATGGTTTGTGTATTTTTTATATGACATTAAAATTATTTTTAGGATTAAATTGAACATAAATAGGTTAAGCAAAACAAATGTGTTCCCTTTCGTTCAGTCACTAATGTCAGTGACTGACGAATGGGGTTTCGCTTAGAAGCCAATCATCTTCGAAATCTTAGAAAATGCCCAATGGCAGTGCCAATGCCATGGGCATGTGGAATTTGCATGCGTAACTCCGCTCCACCGCGTGGGTATATAAGGAAGTACGCTGGCAACATCGCATTATGTTTCTGCTTCGGAGCTAAGAGCATCTCTTTACTCCTGCAAGCCTGAATTCTGAAGTCCTCTCTTCAGTCTTTGACGTGGCATGGCTATCCTAAGCGCCCTCCCAAAGCCTGTGGGCTCGTCTACTTCGGTGGCGAGGTCCTGCAGAGCTACGGGGCAGGCCGTCGCCCCTTTGCACATGCACAAGGGTAGAGCCGACCCAGGGCTCTTCAATGAGCTGCGTGCCGCCACTATTCCCACCCTCCGGGCGGTGAAGGTGACCACATGCTCCCTGGGTCGGGCGATGTCCACAGCTGTGGTCCGGGAGAAACACCTGGCCTTACCTGGTGATGTGAGCGAGCCCGCCTCCTCAAATCGCCCATATTCCAGGCTGGCCTCTTCGGCGGCACGGCCGAGAACTGCACCCAACAGTTCTCGACCACCCGGAAGCAGACTGAGGCTGTTATACGTACTGCCACAGCGGCCAGCGGCTGCACCCAGCCGCCGGCTCAGTCACCTCAGCACGCTCAATGCCGAGGGCGCCCTCCCCCCTCCCACCCAGCCCCAGCAGCAGCCTACACCTGGGCCGTGGAGGTGGTTGCAGGATGACGCCCAGTCCGCTCCCCAGCCTGACCAAACACCAGGCTGGATGTGGACAACTCAGAGATGGGTTCCAGTTCTTTCCAGGGGATGGTAGCAGGGCCTCTCCTTCCCCTGGTGGAGGGCCAGGGAAAAATCCTTCCGCTGCTGGCCCCCGGGCTAGCAGCGTCAGGAAAGAACTCATGTCCCCATCTCTGAGCCCCTAGACACCGGTGATGGCAGTGTGCGCCGCCCCTGGGCCGCGACGCTCTCGTCCCTCTCTCTCGCCAGCCTCCTCTCAGAGCAGACCCCAGTGGAACGCACTTCCTTCCCTGGTCTCCTCTAGGAGGCAGCTGCTGACTGTGCCCCCACTCCGGGACGCTACACCTCCCACGTCTGGGCCAGTCACGCTGCCTCGCTGCCCCACCCGGGGTACGTCTGTGGTCCGAGTGACCCCGCTGGTGCAGTTCCTGGGAGCCTGGCTACAGCTTTCGGGACTGTTCCGCTGGTTCGCGAAGACCATGAGGCTCGCCTACGCGATTCAGTTCGCGCAGGCTCCTCCCCGCTCCGGGGAGTCCGTTACTCTGTGGTGGGGCCCAATGCCCCTGGAACTTTGCAGGTTTTTCCTGCTATAAAGTTAGATGCGATTTCACCAGACGGTACAGAGACATTACGTAAGAAGAACTTGTCGGGTGCTTTGGCACAGACACTATGCACAGATAAATCTTGTCCGGAGACTGGGGTAAACAATCGAAATGGCGCAGTGGAGAAAGTAGGAGCGGCATGTGAATCTGTGCACCTGTCTCATCTATCCATACCGTGTCTTTGAAAACGCTGTAACCAAACAACAGAGATACAGACTATTTCAGACTGCTAACCATGCCAAAGTACTCTGGGACCCCAAGGTTAAACCTAAAGGTGTATTTGGGGGACACCTAAATATAAGAAGCGCTGTACCGAAATCTGAACAACTTGAACAGCTGCTAACACATTCCAACCTTGACTTTTTGTGTATTTCTGAGACTTGGCTAAAACCCACCACTTCAAATAGTGCTGTTAATATTCCAGGCTATAACATCTACAGGCGTGACCGTGGTCATGGCAAAGGGGGCAGAGTAATGATTTATGTTAAAGGGTTTGTTCACCCAAAAATGAAAATTCTGTCATTAATTACTTACCCTCATGTCGTTCGACACCCGTCAGACCTCCGTTCATCTTCGGAACAGAAATTAAGATATTTTAGTTGAAATCTGATGCCTCTGAAAGTCCTCCATTGGCTCAATGGTGCTCTACACTCTCAAGACCCTTAAAAGGTACTAAAGACGTCGTTACAAAGTCCATCTCACTACAGTGGTTCTAAAATAACTTTATGAATCGGCGACAATAGTTTTTGTGCGCAAAAAAACCCTAAATAACGACTTACATAGTGATGACGATTTCAAAACAAAGCATCATGAAGCTTCGAAGCGTTATGAATCACTGAGCCGAATGATGATTCGGATCGCGTGTCAAACCGCCAAACTGCTGAAATTTGGCGATTCAAACCGCTGAATCGACTCAGTGATTCATAACGCTGGTCATCAGGTTCCTGAGGGGAGCGAGGAGACTGAATCCTCCTTGTGCTCCCGTCGTGCCCTCTTGGGACCTCGCAGTAGTCTTAGATGCTCTGCAGAGGCCTCCCCTTGAGCCTTGCGGTCAGTCGATCTTAAGTTCTTGTCAATGAAGACAGAGCTCCTGACCGCTTTGGCCTCCGTCAAGAGGATAGGGGACCTGCAGGCATTTTCGGTTGACGAAGCGTGCCTGGAGTTCGGGCCGGCCACTCTCACGTGATCCTGAGACCCCGGCCCAGATATGTGCCCGAGGTTCCCACCACTCCGTTCAGAGAGCAGGTGGTGAACCTGCAAGCACTGCCCTTGGAAGAGGCAGACCCAGCCTTGGCACTGCTCTGTCAGTACGCGCCCTCCGTGCTTACGTAGACAGAACTCAGTGTTTCAGGACCTTAGACCAGCTCTTTGTCTGTTATGGTGGGAAGCTGAAGGGAAAGGCTCTCTCAAAGCAAAGGCTGTCTCACTGGATAGTGGACACCATTGTTTTGCCATACCAGCAGCAGGGTCATCCATACCCCCTTGGGGTCAGGGCACACTCCACTCGGAGTGTGGCCTCCTCTTGGGCTTTAGCGCATCGCTAACAGACATCTGCAGAGCTGCAGGCTGGGCGACACCGAATACATTCGCCAGAATTTATAATCTCTGAGTGGAGCCCGTGTCCGACTATGTACTTGCCTCCACTAGTGGCCGGTAATGGACTAGGCTCAGGTGTCTTCGCTTGTTCGCCATTCCACTCCACGGACTGGATCTGGCGATATTCCTCAGGTTGCTTTCCGGAGGCCCTGAGCTCCTCCAGCACTGTCAACGCCAACACCAGTAAGTCTGCGCTCTCTAGCCCAGACCCTTGTGTCAGGCCAGGTGCCTCCGTGTGCATGGTTCCCCTCCGGGCAACCCCCACACATGTGTTTCCACCGTAAGCCTCCTTGAGCGGGTGTCTTTCCCTTGGCAAGCCCTTGCCCCCCTGGGGTTAAAAATCAACCTTCGGCTGGTTCCCCTGAGTTCCCCATATGCAGCCCTCAGCGGGTCATATGTGTATTTGCTAAGTCCTCCCTACAGGTAGGCATTTTGGTGCATATTTTCCACCTGGAATATGCTTCCCAGTGTACCTTGGTATTCCTGTGTTAAGTGGGAGTTCTTCATCCGTACTAGTCTTACAACAGGGTACTCGCAGTTACGCAGGGCACTGGAAGACAGCTGAGTGGCGTAATTACATTGGGACCCCATTCGTCAGTCACTGACGTTACTCGGAGTGACTGAACGAAAGGGAACATCTCAGTTACATATGTAACCCTCGTTCCCTGAGGAGGGAATGAAGACGTAACGTCCCTCTGCCACATCCACTGTACCGCTGGAAGGGCCAGGAGTTTAGTCTTGGCTCCTCAGCAGGTAAACATAATGCGATGTTGCCAGCGTACTTCCTTATATACCCACGCGGTGGGGCAGAGTTACACATGCAAATTCCGAATGCCCATGGCATTGGCACTGCCATTGGGCGTTTTCTAAGATCTCGAAGATGATTAGCGAAACCCCATTCATCAGTAACTTACATTACGTCTCCGTTTCCTCCTCAGGGAACGAGGGTTACACACGTAACAGAGACGTTATGTGTGAGAACCTTTTATACACATATTTAACTGCAGACATTGAAATAACATGCACTGTGTGGTACAGTACACAGTACATATATTTTGAGTGTCACTTATTTTCCTAAAAAAAAAAACACAATAGTTCCTTTTTTTTCTTTTCTGACGTTGACAACCGACGTTCATAAATTATTATTTTTACTCCTATATTATCTACTGTAAATTTAACACAATTTACTGTAAACAATCACTGTAAACTGAACACAAGCATATTTACTTTATACTGAATGTTAGGTCTAAATCTCAGAGAAGGAGACATCATGATGGTGAGTTATGTTCTAAGAAATTCTAAAAGTACATTGAATATTGGATAATTCAGAAAACAGTCAATATAATATTTCTCAGGATACTTAAAACATTCTGTTTAAAGCCTAATCAAAGGAGTGCCGTTCTTGGAAATCAGTACCGGTGGGATATTCCCGTCCCCTATGTGCTGAGTGTGAATCTCAGTAAGAAAACATGGATTTCTAAAATCAACTTTTAAATTATTTTTACTTTTATATTTTTTTCATCAATTATGCATTTTTGATTGTGTAGGTATGAACTATAGAGGGGTCATTTTGAGAGCCTTTGAGCAGTTCAGACTGAAATCATGTATTGACTTTAAGCCCAGGGCAACAGAAGATTTTTACATCTCTGTGGAGAGTCGTGAAGGGTACAGTATGGTTCCAGTTATTAATCAACAATATTAGTAATATATGGTATTTTAGACTATTCTCTGATACAGCCTAAACTATGCTATACTGAATGAATATAGTATAAAACAGACTAAGTTAATAGTTAATAAACTCTTGTAAAAAATATTACAGTTTTTCTCAGTCGCTTTGGTACATTTCTCGAATCAACCTGCATCTGCAACACAGTAAGTGCATTTCTCAAAACAATTCGTACAAATAGCAAAACACCATGGATTACCTGCAAAAGCCAGTCACTTGCTCAAAATCCTTAGTTCATCTCTCAAAAGTAAATATTTGTGTTAATGAACATGTCATTGACATCAGAATGACAAGTCCTTGTGTCATTGTGTACGGATAAGACAGTCAAATTGCTTAGTCATGTTGTCAATAGAACAGTGTGCCCTGGAGGGATGTTCTGATGTTAACTATGGCTAAAGTTTTGATGACAATTATTGTAAATTGTAGGTTACACCTTATGTGGGAGTTTGATTGCAAGAGACTGGACAAGATTCACATTTACGCTTTCACTGTTTGTACACTGTAAAACCCAATAGTTGTTCTTTAGACTTTTAAATTAACTTTACTTTCCAATAATTTGTTGAACTTACTTAAAAAAATAAATAATCTGAACTATTTGCATGCTAATGCATTTGTTACTCAGAAAACCCAAGTAAACATTACACTGTAAAAAAAAATCATGTCTCCAATCGAAAATTGTCTAGTGACCGATCACATCTAAATTTTTCAGTTGGCCAAATTGAATTTTTGTGAATTGATGCAATTTAATTCACAGAAATTCAATTTGGCCAACTAAAAAATTGCTAAAAAATGTTTTTTTTTTTACAGTGTACTTGACTGGTTTGAGTACCATTTTGCCAAAGCAAAAAAAAAAAAAAGGTGGGTGGGCAAAAGGTTGAGGCGGGGGGGGGGGGGGGGGCAATTCTTAATAGACTTTTCATTAATTTCCTCCACTTCTGCAGTCATAGTTTTTCTTAGTTGCATTCACTCATTTCCCAGTCATCTTGAATTTTATTGACAATACAACTAAATATTTTGGGAGAGCGTCACATAAGCTGACATAAATGTATGTTGATTTCCTAAAATTTTGGGGTTTGGGTGCTCGAGCCCCTGCCCTTTTTCAACATGAATCAAAAGTGCCCCTCTCAGACAAATATCAATGATAATATCGTGGTCAATAAAACTAAATAAATGTGATTATTATAACATGACAATGTATGTCAGTCCCATAGAGTCTATGCTGTCAGTAGCGGAAACAGAAAAGATTCGTTCTTTCGAGTTCGGGTTTGAGTCTTTCGTTCTTCCTGTCAGTCCCATAGAGTCTATGCTGTCAGTAGCGGAAACAGAAAAGATTAGTTCTTACGAGTCTCGATTTCAGGTTTGAGTCTTTCGTTCTTCCTGTCATATTCTCAGTTAATTCTCAGGAAGAACGAAAGACTCAAACCCGAACTCGAGACTCGAAAGATGAACTAATCATTTTTGTTCTTTCCAGTACAGATTCAGCGTAATGCGCATGCGCGGTCAACACAAAATGAACGAATCACTCTCTGAGACAACTCGGTAGTCCCGAGTCATATTAAAGATTCGTTCAAAATGAACGAATCGTTCATGAACGACACATCACTAGTTCTTATTCATAAATCGGTTGAAAATTACATGGACAGACGAACTAACGTTTGTGGAACGATTTCCTGCAGTTTGTCTCATTTTATAAATTGCATCACTGACAAAATGGATTTTAACAGACAACAAACAAATCCCTGCACAAAACCACAGCAGCAAACGTCGCATTAATGGTGTTGAATTCACTTGTATTTATTTATATTGATACACCGTTTACTATTTCATGAAACTATCAAAGTTAACAAAACCCAAGTGCCACCGGCACCTACATGCCTAGTGAAGTGTAGGCTGGCGAAATGGTTACATGAAAGGAAAGGACTTATTACCATTTTTGAATATTATGTAGCATTATGAAAGAAGTCTCTTATGTTCATCAGGCCTGCAATTATTTGATAAAAAACAGCAATATTGCGAAATATATTAAAATAATGGTTTTCTATTTTAAAAGAATTTAAAATATAATTTATTCCTGTGATCACAGCTGGATTTTCAGCATCTTTACTCCACTCTTCAGTGTCACATGATCATTCAGAAATCATTCTAATATGAGGATTTAATGTCAATGATGGAAACTGTGATACTCTTTTCAAGATTCTTTGATGAATAAAAAGTTAAAAAGTATATATAATAATATTTCACAATATTAGGCTACTGTTTTTTCTGTATTTTTGATTAAATAAATGCAGGCTTGATGAGCATAAGGATATATATATATATATTTATTTATATATATATATATATATATATATTTATATATTGCCCCTTTTTTACATTTGAGCCCCTGCCCCTGACGAACTCTCTGCACGGCCCTGAAGGGAAGTATATATACATACATATATATATATATATATATATATATATATATATATATATATATATATATATATATATATATATATATATATATATATAAATTGAATGCCAATTAATGATCTTTTTAACATTTTATTGCTAACACTTATGACAAACTTTTAATTGTGTTGATATAATCCCTCTATATTTGTGACAATATCTTACTGTTGACCATGCTTGAGTCACACACAGACTTCAACATTCAGAATGCTAAACACAACAATGGTAACAATGTTTTAATTTATTTATTTATTTATTTTTTACACTTAAGACCATTACAAGTTTATTTGCTGTCGTTATTGGGGTTATACTGACAAGAGACAAAAA
This sequence comes from Gobio gobio, assembly GCF_949357685.1. Classification (NCBI taxonomy): domain Eukaryota; kingdom Metazoa; phylum Chordata; class Actinopteri; order Cypriniformes; family Gobionidae; genus Gobio; species Gobio gobio. The sequence goes on along the minus strand of NC_137108.1, from coordinate 27,249,601 downwards.
TAATAAAACAAAGCAATGTGCCGCAATGCATTCTGGGAGTACACTTCCTCAGATCACAGATAGAATTATGTCGACACAACTTAAATGGTTTAAGACTTAATGCAATTAAGCTTACTTAATTGAGTTTTAAGTGCATTCATGCTAATTGAACTACTAAAAAATATGTTCACTTTACTCGAAGAAAACGTGGAAACTGATTGCACATAGTTTATTAAGTCACAATAGCTGAAAATGACAGATTAAAACTATGTTAAGTATAATAGTATTTAAGATGTTTGCAGAACATAATATAACACTGTTAGTTAAATGGAACTACTGAAGTATTCTTACGATTAAATCTTAAGTAAGATTAGTAAATATCTAAAGTATGTTAACTAGAATTGGCATTAAACTAACTTGATATGTATTATGTTAGCTTTCATAACTTTTAGTGAATGTTAAATTCACTTCAGTTTTCCCTTTAAGTTTGCTTTGCAAAAATAATGCAATCCTTTTTTTAAGAAAACTGAACTTGTTAGAATTTACAGAAATTTCAGTAGGCTACTGTAATTTGTTGACAGACCATGTCATTGCGATACAAAAAGGAAAAGACAGCACTGCATAGCACAGAGAAGAAGAAGAAAAAGTAGAAATGTGAACATAGGACAATCTCCTTAGGGAAAACCAGAGCATGTAGGAATTACAGTGCAGTCTTCCTACACCTCTTGACGTTCCTGTCTGTTGGGCCACAAATTCTCATCCACATCACAATGAATATCTTTAGAAAAAAGTCTAATGGAAATGTATAGAAATATGCTTGACATATTATGACAACATGTTCAACCATTTAGCATGTAAAGACTTAAGCTATGAACTAATGCTTAAATGTTGTGGGTGGGGGGGGGGGGGGTTGAGACTATTCAACAGAGACCCATTATAATACATTTTGATCAACATGACATAAGCAATTTATAATGTAGGAAACAGCAGAGACTTGTACATAATCATTTGCATGGATGTACCAAAGCATTTGCAACTTGTTCAAAGAAATGAGAAACTGCTTTTTTGATGTGCACAAGTGACACAATGATGTGAAGATTGAACAGGTAGTTTTGAGAATTTCAATTCTGATCTAAATGTACCAAAGCGACTGAGAAAAACTGTAAAATCAAAATATTAATGCACATGCTACATGAAGTGCTGTTATCTCTCACTTATTTTGCAGGTGTTGGTCATACATTGGCCGCTCATCTCCTGGAGCCCAGACTCTTTCCATTGGAAATGGCTGTGGAATAAAAGCCATTGTTGAGCATGAGTTTCTCCATGCACTAGGATTTTTGCATGAGCAGTCAAGATATGACAGAGATGATTATGTGACCATCAAATTTGAAAACATCAGAAAAGGTTGCCTTGTATTTTGATTATTTTGTTTTTTAACTTTATTTAGTTTTAAGGAAAAGAGTAAAACTGTTTCAGACATACACTGACATACTGATTCCAGTGTCGATTTAACTAATCAGCATAAACACTTAAATAAGCCATTCTTTATGAACAATCACCTTAATAACTCCATTAGTCTTTATTTTCAGGCTATGAGAGCAATTTCAATAAATACGGCGAGGACATGACCACCACCCAAGGCACCCCATATGACTATTACTCTGTGATGCATTATGATAAAAATGCCTTCAGTAACGGTAATGGATCCACGATAATCACCAAGCGTCCTGAGTTACAAGATGTGATTGGTCAACGCCTGGACATGAGTGAATATGATGCAATTGAGCTCAACAAACTCTATAAATGCAGTGAGTATTTATCACACACATCGTTTTCATTTTGCAGTTTGTTCAATATTTTAGTAGGACTTAAAGTCTGATGTAAGAGAGACCAGGGAAAACTTGTTATGAATGGGAAGTTGTAAGGAAATTATTTTTGTCTGAGTGTCTGTTTGCATTACAGATTCCTCCATCTCTTTCCTTGACCACTGCAGTTTTGATGATGCATCTCTGTGTCAGATGAGCATCTGTTCTGCTGCTGATTATGGCTGGCAGAGAGTGAAGTCAGTGAGAGGTGTCAATGTGACTGACCATACCTACTTGAGCAAAGAACAGAATGGTGAGATATGTTTCAGTCAGTCAATGGAAAGTGTCTGTTTGACATCACAGGAAGTGATTTATACTAATTACACAAAAAGAAATGCTTCACTTCCATCCGTGCAGTCACTGTACCACCCAGTTGCACACAACTATACACCTGTTTTCATGCCTGCAGGGACGTCTTTTTTCATGCACTTCAGCACTGAGGGCAGAAACGAGAATGACACAGCCAGAATGGAGAGCAAGACAATGACCCCTAAAAGAGACTGCAAAGTCCAGTGCCTGCAGTTCTACTACTATCACAGTGGTAATGAGTCTGACCAGCTCAACATCTGGATCCGAGAATACCAGAATGATGCAGACACCAGAGGAACTCTCAGACTTATGGATCAGATCACAGGTCTGCCTCTTCCTCAAGTGCAGTACATATTACGGGGAAAAACATGTAGGCCTATGCTAAAATGTTCCTGAAATGTTTAATTTCTTGCAGAACTCACTGGTAATTACTGGAAACTGCATCATGTGTCACTGAATGCAAATAAAACCTTCCAAGTTGTATTTGAAGCTCGTAAAGGAGCTGGAAACTCCAGTGGAGGCTTCTCAGTGGATGATATCAATATTTCAGAGACTGAGTGTCCCCACACATGGCAGATAAAGGACTTTTCAATAAGGGAATCTTCAACATATTACAGTCCATTGTATTACTCCAGTGATGGTTATCGCTTTCAGGCTTTATTAGTAGTGTATCAGAATGACCTTTATATGTATGTTCGTCTGGTATCTGGTGCATATGATGACCAGTTGCAGTGGCCTTGTCCATGGAGACAAATAACCTTCCAGATGCTCGACCAGAATCCACACATACAGAAGCGCATGTCCTCTGAGCAAAGCATCACCACTAACCCTGCTTTGATTTCTTCCAGTGAGAATCAGATTTTTTTCACACACACACATGTTCATATGCAGCATTTTACTACACATACATTGTTATCTCTAACTTCAAAGGGCTTTTAAAAGACACATTTTGTTGTAACAGATGGCAGATATCTCTGGGACAATCCTCGAAAAAATGGAACTCGAGTCACCATTGGCAATGAGACCGTATATGTGGGTGTTTTTTTGGCCTATACATATCGCATAATGAAAGATGATCTGACTAGAAGAGAGTTCATCAAGGGTGGTGACATCATATTTCTCTTCAACATGCAAGGTAGGTTTTTGTGAAGTACAAAATGGGCAGAATAAAAGGGCCGGTTCGCATAGAACACTTTTTTTAATGTTAAAACTATGACCGCAGCATCTCACTGCTTTTTTTCACATCTCGTGAATTAATTCTGTTTCTTAAAACTGGCCTTAAAACCCTGCATTCTTTTGCATTCTTTTCCATTCCTTTCACGGTTCACTAACACTTTCTGTGTGGCTATGATGGCATGAATTCAAATAGGCTGCTGTAATATCAGCTGAAATGATCTGAGAACATTTAGCTAAATGTTGTTTACTAATCCTGAATACTTTTTCATAGATATCTCAGGGTTACTTCAGAAAGACTCTCTACCCTGCCCTAAAGTGACAGTGAAGAATTTCAAAATGTCTCCTGATGCAAGTGCCCAGAAGGGACCATGTGCAATAAGGTGAATATCCCTTTTACTTTTGTTGTAAACTTGTACAAAAAAGGGTAGGCTTAATTCAACATTAAACACTATATTTAAGAAATAAGGTATGAGAGAATGTGCTATGTTTGTGTGAATATAATCATGACTAAATGGCATATAGGCACATCATGCAGCAACCCTTTAGATGTGACTATATTCACAGAACAGCAAGGCATAGTGACTAATTGCCTTTATAAAACGGTTACCACAAAATATTAAAGCTACACTATGAAACTTTTGGCCCTCCGGCGGAAGAATAAAACTGCAGAAGAACGGAGCCCCTAAAGCAGGAGTATTCAGTCTCTATATTTCCTTTCCAGTGACGGTCTGGCCATTTTTTTTTTTTTGGAATAGATATAAATTTCCATCTGACCCCCTGTAAAAGGAAAAAAAATTCCAAACAGCCAAAATAGTAAACACATTGGCCCTCAGAGCCAAAGCAGTTGCGTCTGAGAATTTTCCTAAAAAAGTATTAAAATATTTAATCAGTTCATCTCCATTAGATATGAATATTAAAAAGGTATCCAATGTTTTGTCAAGCTATTATTATTTTTTCATTTAGAAATGGCAGAAGGCCATGTGACAGAAAAAATACAGTATGGGGGTTCAGGGTTTTCCTCAATGTCTGGACCTGTCAGGGTTGTTGTAGGGAAATGAGCAAGGACTCAATGATGCATAGGAATGGGCTTTTTAATGATAATAATAAAACCAAAAATATGACAAAACAAAAACTACCCCGAGGGGGAAAAACAGACTTGACTTGACTGAAGCAGGGAAACATGAGGTAAAGACGACGATTCCGCACTGGACTGCAAACACAAGGAGATTAAATAGGGAACAAACAAAAGAGGGTAACGAGGGAAGACAGGTGGGGCAAATGAACCAATAATCAGGAAACAAGGTGGGCGGGGTTAGACATTAGACATGAGCACATGGCACAAAGAAACACTTGACAAGACATGTGCTCACACCAAACATGACATGAACATGCAGCTAATGAGAACTCATCAGCTGCATGTTCACACAAAACATGACAACATGACGTAGCACGTAGCCAGTGAAAAACACCAACCACGTGCTACACAACATAAGACAAAACATAACATGAAAGCGCACGGTCGATGTAAACATGAACCGTGTGCTACACAGACAGAAAAGCACACGCTCACGTGACAAGACAGAGTGACAAAACAAACACGCGGAGCATGAATGTCCGAATCCCAACACAAAACTGAAACCCAAACTAGACCGAAGTGCTGGGATCCGAACACCACGCCCGCACACAAAACACAAGGACAGAAGAGCACGCAGCTCGAGCATGCTCAAAGCTGCGCGCTCACACAAGACAAGACAAACAATACAGGAGTGTCAGGGCTCTGTCACAAAACCATGAATAAACTAGACAAAAGTGACAGAACCCTGACAGGACCATTTTTATATTTTGCTTAAAATAAGTTTCTACTAAAAATAAACAAACATAGGACATAATAATCAAAATGCCCTCATGAACAGACAACAAAGTTAACTAGTCATTTCAAAGTTTAAGTTGTCTTTTCTTGCCATCAAGTAATTTTCCCAAATTTAACAATGTTTATTATGAAATGCTCGTAACATTCTGATTAATATGCTAAATATAGATGAAAACGTATTGTTACAAATCTGGTTTGAACAAAAATGTATGACAGATAAAAACTATATTTGCTGCATTCTTGTTTTCTGCATTTTTTGTTACTGCTCACTGTGTTTCTGCTACTGTTGTTATTAACTTCGGGTCTAAATGTAGCGCTAGCATCTTTAGAAGGTGAGAGAAGCAACTTGCAAGGAATGGAAAGGGCTTTAATGAAGCACGTTTGGCTCTAAATAAAAATATTTAGAGGATATATATCGCTAAAAGATCATTAGGCTACCATAAACAACCCTGATTGTGGTGTGCACTGCTCCGTTGTTTTGACAGACGCTGCTCACTTAAAATGTAGAAACAGTCAAATGGTGCTACCGTTATCATTACGTATCGCTATTTGAAGATACCTGCCATCCATAAAGGGACATGGTGGTGGAACACAAAAGGTTTTGCGAGCCTCTGTAAAAAATCGCTCAAGTGATGTTGTGTACGAGCGCAAAGCACGTTTTATTTGCATTCAGGGCCCCACTTTATATTAAGTGGCTTTAAGACTAGTTAGTAGTTTAAAGTACTCAAAAAATAAGTAGTTTAAAGTACTCAAAAAATAAGTGCAATTAACTTATTGAGTTCATATTGTATTGCAACACACTTTTGCTGATATTGAGGTGGGATACATAAGGTTAGGGACAGGTGTGGTGGTCTGGGTAAATTTAAGGGTAGGGTTAGATGTAAGAGAAGGGACAGCAGTGTAATGATAAATGTAACTACAGAAATTAATTACAGATGTAATTACATACAGGTATTTAAAAAAATGTAAGTAAAATGTAAAATCATGTAGGCTACACATACAATAAGTGCATTGTATCAAATGATTAATTAAAATGTAAATACATAGTAGTTAAGGCCACCTAATATAAAGTGGGTCCGCATTCAGTGACAGGATGCGAGCGAATGCAAATAGCCTATCTTTGCGAGAGAACACAAATATCTTTGCGAGAGAATGCAAAAGCTTTGCAAAATACTTTTTCCTCATATCTCATATTTTTTCCACCACCATGAATCAAAGTGTATTAAGATGATTTTTGCACTCTCTCTCGTTGATGACATTTTGAGCCATATTTATTTAAAAAAAAAAAGCTACATAACATAAATATACATAACCTAAAAAAAATATATACACTATATATATATATATATATATATATATATATATATATATATATATATATATATATATATATATATATATATATATATATATATATATATATATATATATATATATATATATATATATATATATATATATATATATATATATATATATATTAATCAAGTTCATGCTATTCTTTGGTTCCTTTCATAGAAGGTCAGAGCTTTGTCATTTCATTTTAAATGATTATTGTTTAAAACAGTGTTCAGAGTTTACTGAAGGAAATTGGATACATTAATGTAGCATCTGATTGAATAAACCTAACACTATCTTCCCTTCTAGAGCTCTTCCCACACCTTCTACACCAAAACCCACTAAGTAAGCCACAATCACATATGGTCAGATTTTTTTATGTGGATGGAAATTGTTGAAAAAATTCCTACATTTATTTTTATTTTATGACTTTATGACTGCATTAATTTATTCTATGACTTTACATATAAAGCAATACGATTTGGGAGGCTGTGTTATAATGTGTATATAGTCAATGTCATCATAACTAAAGTGTTGTGAGGAGTGATGCACAGTATATATTCACAAGTTAAACAGATACCATATGTTAAAACTACATATTTTTACAAAAAAAAATGTAATACGCATATGTATTAAGTGGTATTCTTCTGTTAGAATATATGCTGATTTCAAAATAGCATACTACCACACTACTCTCACTATTACTGCAATATCTTTATAATGATTGGTATGCTATTCTGAATTCAGCCATAGTCCCTGACATAACAGAACTAATTCATAAAAATAATAAAATAATCTGTTTATGGTGGTGATATAGTAAATAGGTGTTTTGCATCATAGTTCTTAATATATACATAGGCTAATATCTACAGTATATAATATTGTAGATTTATGCACACTGCTTTGACCAATCAGAACCCATATTACATTTAGTAAAATTAAACAGTTACTTATTTCATGAACACTCCAAACTGTACGGTATCAAAATATATATGATGAAATTAATATTTTCCATTGAGGTGCAATTGTGTAGACAGACAGTGTTTTGAATTCATCATATTTATCATCACATCTGTATTTCTCTCCTCTTTTAGTGAATGTCTGGACATATTTTGCAATTCCAGTGCCAAGACTGTTTCTTCTCTGATCCTCTTGGTGGTTTGCCTCCTTTTGTTGGTGAATTAAACACGAGAAGCCGCTATTAATCACTACCCAGTGTCCGACTACACAATAGTTGTAGTGTTCCTGATGTAAAGAACATGTAAAGTTCCTGGGCTGGATACCATTGAATGTGCATTTAATTAAGCTCTTTACACAGATTGTGTCTATATTCACTTGCCTGTGATAAAGCAATCAACATGTTAATCTTAACTCTAAATCCAATGATTACAAGTGTATATCTCTTTAATGTTTCACAGATTCTCTTTAAAGTTTGATTAAAAATTGCAATATCTGAGACTCTCCAAAGTGCCAAATTATTGAAACATTTTGGTGACATTTAGTGGTATCATATGGTAGAGCAGTGTTTCCCAACCTTTTTTCGGTCATGGCACCCTTTGAAAATGTTCTCCATTTTGTGGCACCCCCTTGCATACGTTATGTTAGGGGTGTAACGGTACAGATTGCTCACGGTTCGGTTTGTATCACGGTTTTAGGTTCACGGTTTCAGGTACGGTTCAGTATTTGCTATGTTCAGGGAAAAAAGGACTACTGTCAAATAAAAATAAAGAAAATAATAAGAACAAATAATTTAAATACAAGCAGCAGCACAAATAAATACTATTACGCAAAGATAGGCCTACTAATAAAATAAACTATGCTTTTCAGGTTTTTCAGGTATGAAAAAGTCTAAACACTGTAGGATATATGTGTGTTTGCGACATACTTTTGACCAATCACAGGCTGTATCTCCTATCTCATCCTCTAACTTCATCTTCTAGCTATTCAGGAGTAAATACAAAGTTTTAACATTTGTTGTAGAGATCGACCGATATATTGGATTCCAGATATTTTTCCCGATATAAACACTCTAGCCCGAGGTGCCCTAATGACTACCGCCCTGTAGCACTCACACCCATCGTTATGAAGTGCTTTGAGCGGCTGGTCCTGGAAAACCTAAAATACTCTCTACCATCCACGTTGGACTCACACCAGTTGGCCTATCGCAGCAATAGGAGCACAGAGGATGCCGTTTCCATGGCACTGCACTCTGTGCTCACTCATCTGGACAATAAGAACACTTATGCACGTATGCTGTTCGTTGACTTCAGCTCAGCATTCAACACTGTCATCCCAACCAAGTTAATAGCCAAACTTGGAGACCTGGGCATCAACACCTCAATGTGTAACTGGATTTTGGACTTCCTAACCGACAGACCCCAGAATGTTCGATCAGGATTCACCTGCTCCACGTCCATCACACTTAACACTGGTGTACCACAGGGCTGTGTGCTAAATCCGTTTCTCTTCTCCCTCTTCACCTCCGACTGCAAGCCTGTGTATGGATCTAATTCCATCGTCGAGTTTGCGGACGACACTACGGTGATTGGTCTCATCAGTAACAACGATGAGACTGCCTATAGAGAGGAGATCCAGCACCTGGCCACATGGTGCACTGAATATAACCTGCTCCTCAACACCACCAAAACGAAGGAACTCATCGTGGACTTCAGGAAAGAGTCAAGAGGCACACACGACACCATCCACATCAATGGAATGGCTGTTGAGCGTGTCTCCAGTTTCAAGTTCCAGGGGATCCACATCTCGGCGGACATGTCATGGACAACCAACACCTCCAGCCTGATCAAGAATGACTAACATGGCTCCAAAAAGGAAACCAATGGTAGCCTGCAACGAAAGGGAAAAAGCAAATGAACTGAATGAGTTTTACATGAGATTTGAGACTGATACTTCTAAAGAATGCAGTAAAATATTAGATAAAATAAATCATAATAGTGGTAATGATAGAATATTAATAGATTCAGGTACTGTTATGAGGGTTTTTAAAAATTAGCATTTTAACAAAGCAACAGGACCTGATGGAATGTCATGTTTTCTTTTAAAGACGTTTGCTGAGGAGCTCACACCAGCCTGGCATAGCCTTTTTCAGCTCTCACTTGATTCGCATAAAATACCAGAGCTCTGGAAAAAATCAATTATAATTCCAACTCCTAAAAATTCTTCTCCTCAGGACAATAATGACTATAGGCCGGTGGCCTTGACATCTAATGTCATGAAATCTTTGGAAAAGATTGTCGTAGGAGAGCTGCGAAGACAAGTGGAACCATCTTTAGATCACTATCAGTTTGCCTATAAAAGTAACCGTGGCACCAATGATGCTATTTCAACATTAATGCACCTTGTTTTGAGGCATCTGGAAAGTCCAGCTGCTTATGCTAGGTTGCTTTTTATAGATTTTAGCCCTGCGTTTAATACGATTCAACCGCATATTTTATTGGAGAAACTATATAATTTAAATGTTAATTCTTCTTTAATATCTTGGTATCATTCTTTCTTGATAAATAGGACACAACAAGTAAAAATCAACTCTGTATTATCTGATGTGGCAGTGAGTAGTACAGGGGCCCCACAGGGATGCGTAAGTTCGCCTGTCCTTTTTACTTTATACACTAATGACTGCTCCAGTCATCAATTACATCAATTCGTAGTGAAATTCTCAGATGATTCGGCAATTGTGAACTTGTTAACAAAAGATTCCAGCACTGATGAGTATAAAGCAGCGGTGGAGGGGTTTACAGGCTGGTGTGATGCTCGTCACCTCCTGATCAATGTTGAAAAAACAAAAGAGGTTATTATAGATCCCAGATCAGTGGGTGACAGGAGCTCTGTTGTCATCCATGGTCAGGAGATTAAACAGGTGGCTTCTTACAAATATTTGGGAGTCCACATTGACAGTGAGCTCAAATGGCACACACGTCCTAAATGTTTGTTCACGAGTCCATCAGCGCCTACACTTTTTAAAGGTCCCGTTTTTCGTGTTTTTTTGAAGCTTTGATTGTGTTTACAGTGTGCAATATAACATGTGTTAATGTTTCGTGTGTAAAAAAACACAGTATTTTTCACACAATTTACTTATCTGTATACTGCTGTTTTCACTGTCCTCAAAACGGCTTGAAAGATTTCCCTGTTCTATGAAGTCCCTCCTTCAGAAATACGTATCGAGTTCTGATTGTGCCAGCGGTTCCCGTGTTGTGATTCGACAGCAGCTTAGCGCACGTTGCACGGGGAAGGTCACGCCTCTTACCATAACGGGGAGATGAACGCACTCAAACTACAGCCCCTGAAGGCCAAACAAAGGTGATTTGACTCCAGGATGAAAATAACAGCGTCTGATGGCGACAAACGCAACCGAACCGAACCGAACGCAACACTCCCTCTTCTCCACGAGGGAGCAACAAGACCACGCCCCCTTTTCCGCGTTTTCTTGTGGGCGGAGGTTAGTCAACAAACTGCTCTACTGACGTAATTAAAGCAGGAAATACCAGGATGTTGTCCAAACCGGCCGTTCGCTGTAGGCTTTGAAAGGGAACTTCTGTTAAATAAAATATCTCGCTTGGCATTGAACTTTGAGCTTTATAATTTTACAGGTATTATTTATGCTCTAACAGCAACATTACACACTAACTAAAGTTTGAAAAATGGGATCACGAAGAACAGGACCTTTAAGAAGGCTAAGATTATTTGGAGTCAGTAGTAATATTATGTATATTTTTTATAAGGCTACAATTGAGTCTGTCTTGCGTTATGGAATTATTATTTGGTTTGGGAATTTGACGGTGAAAACGAGAGCTCAAATAAGCAATTTGGTAAAGGTTGCAGGAAAAATAATGGGAGTACGGACACTAAATACTCTACAAGAAATCTTTGATACGTCTATGATACAGCAGGTTAACAAGATTATATTGGACCCCTCACATGTATTGTACTCTGAGTATGCGTTGATGAACTCTGGAAGGAGATATAGGCTTCCTCTATGCAAGCATAATCGCTATAAACATTCATTTGTCCCGTTGTCGATAAAAGTGCTTAATGAGCAACTCTAATTATGGTAATCATATATTAAATAATAATTTTTTTTTTTTACATTATATAATTATGTGTATATTTTTTATTTTATTTTATATTTTTTATTTTATTATAGGTATTTTAATAAGAATTATCATGTTTGGAGAGTAGAGTTTTTTCATGAATTGACGTATGTATGGAATGTATGTAATGCAGCAGTTCTCTCATCCAAAACAAATTTCTCCTAAGGGAGACAATAAATGGTACCTTGACCTTGAAGAAGGCTCACCAGCGCCTTTTCTTCCTGAGGACACTGAGGAAGAATCAGCTCTCCTCGGCTATCCTGGTGAACTTCTATCACTGCGCAATAGAAAGCATCCTGACCAACTGTGTCACAGTATGGTATGGGAGCTGCTCTGTTGCGCAGCGCAAGGCACTGCAGCGGGTGGTGAAAACTGCCCAGCGCATCACAGGGACTCCACTACCTGCCATCGAGCACATCCAGAGGAAACGCTGTCTGCATCGAGCTCACAGCATCCTTAAGGACTCCTCTCTCGCCTCCGGACCAGGACTAGCAGCCTAAAGAACAGGGCTGCATTTCCCGATAACGTTATCTCTTAGCGCGCTACGAAGACTCTAAAGGCATAACTTAACTAAAGGTATCCCATTTCTAGGCGTGTTCCCCAAACTATACCTTAGGAGGTTGCTTAAGGTATACCTTCTTAAGTGCGACGTTAGCAGACGCTGTCCGTGGCGGCGGTGCTGAATTTGTTTATCAATGGCTCAAAAATTGATTATTCACTCTATACAGGGGCTGTTTAACTGCGTTATGTGAGACAGCGGTGTTCTTTATAATTGAAGCACTTCAGAAATAGTTGAAACTGCATTTATCAGGACTCGTGAGATCTTATAAATATATTCAAAATTGCAAACTAACTTCAAAACCGTGGATAATTTATATAAATTTGGAATGATTGTGCGCACCTCCTACCTCTTATGCCCAAACGTATCATGCATCAACCCACTAACGGGCAGTATGCCATTTATATTATCATAATATATTTTGCCATAGCCTTAGTGCTGGGCGGTATGATCAAAATATTTATATCACAAAAATTTATATCATCATTTATATCGGTTTCACGGTATATAACAGTATTTTTTTCCCCTATGCATGACTGGGTGGGTGTTAACCACATTTTCTACTAATTGAGAGAGGAAATACTGCAGTAGATTGATGCCCTGTCATTTACTGTCATGACGAGTGAATATTGTAGAAAAACTCCACACTAGAATTAATACAGGTTTACAAAGTCCCACAAAATGATGCTGTGCTAGACAACAACCAATAAAACACATGCAACACTCATTATGCATATTAAATTAAAATATGACCATGGGGAGAAAAAAAAAGAGTTGAGGGCACCTTAAACATTTTAAAAATCTAACCCTATATAACAACAAACTGACAAAACGAGGGAGAAACGTGGAAGAACATTTAAACTGTCTAAGGATATTTTCAATACATTTAAGAGCACTACAGTCTCTGGACAAAGGACACACGTAAATTTAACACAGAAAGAATAACGCGGTTATATTTTTTCCATTCTTCTTTGAATTGTCAGTCTATTTAATAACTTACATCATTATCTTTTGTGTAGCAGAATAACCCATCGTGTCATTGTGGTCGTGATCAGACGTACAGTGTCCTTTGCATACATTTCATTTGAAGAAGACATGATGAAATATGTGCGCATACACGCTGCTGGTTCATGTTTACAGCACTAGAGTATATGAAATATGTCCATAAAAAACTTAAACGCGCTCGCTCCGGTCTATTTGTGCTATAATATGATCCATGTGGACAGGGCCGGCCCTGACCAATTTGCTGCCCTAGGCAAGATTTTACTTGGTGCCCCTTGTATCAAGGTTTAGCACTACGCTACACGTTATCAGTCTAAGTTGTGGAAACAATCGTACTGTTTTATTTTTGTAATGCATTGATGTTTTATTTTTATTGTTGTTGTTGTTTTATATGATGTCCAGTCCATTCTACCCCGTCATTATGTTCATGATATTATTATTATTTTTTTTTTTTAAAGGCTGATGATAGTAAAACTGTACAAATATTGCACCTATGCCACATTACAGCCTAAACACAAATAGCAAGAGTAATTGCATCTAACATTCATGCACAAACTATTCATTGAGAACTAGCAAAAGGGTTTGTTTTCTAGTAGATGGCAGCAATCTTCCACTAAACTATGAGCATTCATGTTTTCACCAGGAATTCAACTGAGAAATTTTGATATTTAATGTGAATTTTACATAAATAGTTGCCATTTTAAATAAACCTGTATATAAATATCATTACTAATTTCGGCAAATACATTTTAAAATTGCTATACACCCCCTTAAAACTGCACAACTGCAGAGTAAAAACATAAGGCTATTAAAAAAGTGATATTACATGCGTTTAATATTTTTATATTATTTATTTTTTACAAAATCACACTGGCTGTGGCCTCTGGAGAACCCAGAACAGCTGCTTGCATAAATTAAGGTAAAAATAACTGGAATTAATTAGCAAACATTAGTATTTTACTACTATGCAATTAAATAAACTGTTCATTAATTTGCCTACATCACTTTACTTCTGTCTTTACACGGCAAAAAATGCTCTTCTTATTTAGAATCTTTTTCTTGTTTCCAGTCCAAATATCTAAAAATTCTTAAATCAAGGTGCATTTACTATATAAGTAAAATGACATGCTTCATTTTGATTTTTTTTTTCAAGTAAACAAGAAAAATGTCTTGAGTTTTTGCTTAAAACAAGCAAAATTATCTGCCAATGGGGTGAGAAAAATAATCTTATATCTGTTTGGGACAGAAACAAGATTTCAATCAGAAACAAGATTATTATTTTTCCACTCCATTGGCAAACAAGTTTGCTTGTTTTAAGCAAAAACTCACTTCATTTTGATTTTATTTTCAAGAAAACAAGAAAACTATCTTCTGTCATTTAACTATCTAGTAAATGCACCTTGATTTAGGAATTTTAGATATTTAGACTAGAAACAATACACAAATACTATGTAAGAAGAGCAGTGTATCCCTTATCTTCCCTGCATCAGAGGGCTTCTGTCTTTTTAGACACTTCAATTCGGCCATCCGTCATAAATAATCAGGCAACTTACACCGTGTCAACACCTGGCGCGAACGGCCAAGCACCCTAAAATATGAAAGCAATCCTGTCTGCGTTGGATGCGGCGAGAGGCGACGCAACACAACAAATTCCTCTAACGATAAACTGATCGCGCGTTGTATTTCTGACGCACTTCAAGTAGATCGGCGGGGGGAGATTGATGAGGCGGACCGGAAAGAGGCGGGGGACTTAATTACGTTTTTTTGCGCTTTATGTGGTAATATTTCAGTAATAACATCAATAATATTAATAAAATAGTATCATTAATACATTTTGGCGCCCCTATGGACGAGTGGCGCCCCTAGCATTTGCCTATTCCGCCTATGCCACGGGCCGGCCCTGGACGTGATATAGGCCTACAGTGCGCGCCTCCTCAACTGAAGAGTGCGCGCCGCGCTCCAGGCTAATGTTGACAAGAGAGGAAAGTTCATTTTTCTGAGGTATTAAAGTTTTTATTTCGTAACATGTTATGATGTTTGAATAATGACACAGACATAGCCTGGCTACACCATCTCATCTTGACAGCGTTTGTCCTAGGCTTCAACTGCTCCTGACCGAATAATTTAATTTTCTGAGGTGATTCTTACACTTTACGACAAATAATAAATAGCTTTTATAAAACTGTACAAGTCCTGGTGGCCGTTGAGAGCTGCCATTAAACGGGGAACATTCAAGATGCTCTCTGTTTCTCGTTAGTTAAGTTAGCTATAAAAAAAAATTCAGTATCTTTCCTTTAATAATTTGAAATAGTACTAATGATGCTGAGCACGTCTTGAATGCTTCATTCATGTTTCACCGACCGAATATCCTATGTTTTTATTAATAATTTGAGTGCATTTTATTGTTAATTTTGTGTTTTTCAAAATAAATGAATTGAATTCATTTTTGATTCCGCATTCATCATTCACAGCTGTTGAAATAGCCATTGTATAGGACATAAATTAGGTTAAACTAATTAATTAGAAAAATAAATAAATATAAAAATTACCAACACACTATATTGATCCACGATACTTACGAATCTGAGGCGGCAGACAAACTGTGTGCGCATGTCACAAAAGGATTCCTACTGAAAGTCAGCACATGTAAACACCAGATCGGTTTAGATAACGTCTCATGTAAACAGTCCACCGAATCTTTCAATCGGAATGATTTTAATCGGAATGACAAAAAAGTGTGTATGTAAACGTGGATATTGAAACGGGACACCTCGAACAGTGACGCGCTGCGCCGCGTTCCGAACGTCCGAACGCAACATATACCGGTATCATCAAAATTCATATCATAACAAAAATATATACCGGTATTGGGTATGAACCGGTATACCGGCCAGCACTACATAGCCTTCATTTACTCCACAAGCAGAGTTGATTTCCCGCATCACATTATTGGTGTAAATCACTAATTTCTGTTATTGGATGACCTACTCAATAAAGGCGCAACATAATCAACAGCTACTATAGCGGAGAAGAAAGAAAGAAAGAGAAGAGTGGCAGCAGCTGAATTTCGGGGCGCTCCGTCAAGTTGGTCTTGACAAAGTCGGACCAACAAGATCTAAAAGCTGCTGAATTTGCTGTCGTGGCAGGCGAAATTAATTTTGAATTGCAGCTTTGTGTCACGGACAGAAGAGAGCAGCAGGGAATGCAGATAAGTAGATGTTTATTTGAAATATGGAGACAGGAGATGGTATCACACAAGCTTGCAGAGGAATAGTAGAACTGAGTGGGATGTAATGAGGAAGACTTGAGGATACTTGCTGTACAGATGAAAGGTGGACACAGGAGGAACTGCCTTGGTTCTGGTGGCAGTAGGTTCGCAGGTATCTCCCGATCTCCTGAATCTTGCGCTCAGTCTGGCCGTTGGATTGAGGATGGTACCCCGAAGATAGGCTGACTGAGACTCCGAGTAATTTGAAGAAAGCATGCCAGACTCGTGAGATGAATTGGGGACCTCTATCTGATCCAATGTTTTCTGGTAGACCAAAGTGACGGAATACATGGTGGAATAGTAGGTTGGCAGTTTCAAAGGCAGTGGGAAGACCTTTTAAGGGGATGAGTTTGCATGCCTTGGAGAATCGGTCGACCACGACTAGGATACCAGTATGTGAATCTGAAGGTGGGAGATCAGTCATAAAGTCTACGCCCAGATGGGACCAAGGACGACGTGGTATGGGCAGTGGCTTCAGCTTTCCTTCGGGGAGTCGTCGTGGAGTATTGGAGATGGCACAGACCGAGCATCCACGAACATACCGGGAGACATCCTGCGCGATGGTGGGCCACCAGAACCGGTTACGAAGGAGCGAGAGGGTTCGCTGGCTGCCTGGATGTCCAGAGCCCGGAGACGTGTGAACTGAGTCCATGAGGGACAGGCGTAGTGATGATGGAACATATACCTTTCCCTCAGGACCTCCCGGCGGAGCTGGCTCGGAACGGGTGGCTTCCCGGATTCGGTCCTCCATTGACCATTTGATGGGACTAACGATAATGGCTGGAGGGAGTATAGCTTCTGGAGGTGACACTTCGGGCTCAGGTGCATGAAGACAGGAGAGGGCATCTGCTTTAAGGTTCTTGCCTCCAGGTCGATATGTAACACGGAAGTTGAAACGGGTGAAGAAGAGTGCCCATCGGGCTTGGCGAGGATTTAGACGCTTGGCTTCTCGAAGATATTCGAGGTTACGGTGATCCGTAATAACTTCGACTTGATGGTGTGCTCCCTCCAGCCAGTGTCTCCATTCTTCGAAGGCCATCTTGATAGCCAGAAGTTCCCGATTCCCGATGTCGTAATTACGCTCCGCCGGGGACAGTTTCTTGGAATAGAAGGCACATGGATGAAGTACTGGAGGCTTCCCCTGCTGCTGTGATAGAATGGCTCCCACCCCGGTCGATGAGGCGTCCACTTCGACCACGAAGGGGAGGTCCGGATTGGGATGGACCAGGATGGGAGCAGAACAGAAGGCGTTCTTCAGCTGTTGGAAGGCATGCGTAGTGGCTGGGTTCCAGGACAGAGTCTTGGGCCGGCCCTTGAGGAGTGAGGTGAGTGGTGAACTGATGATACTGTATTGATGAACAAAACGACGGTAGAAGTTTGCAAATCCTAGGAATCTTTGGAGGTCCTTGACGGTGGTGGGTTGTAACCAGTTCATGATGGTGTCCACCTTCCTCTGGTCCATTTGGATCCCTTGTGGGCTGATGACATAGCCGAGGAAGTGAACAGTGGTACGGTGGAACTCACACTTTTCTAACTTCAGGAACAACTGATGATCTCTGAGTTTTTGGAGGACTTGACAGACGTGGTGATGGTGTTCAGTCAAGCTCTTGGAGAAGATTAAGATGTCATCAATATAGACGATCACAAATTGATTCAGAAACTCACGGAACACTTCATTCATGAATGCTTGAAAGACAGATGGAGAGTTGGACAGCCCATAGGGCATAACGAGATATTCATAGTGCCCTGATGGAGTAATGAAAGCAGTCTTCCACTCATCGCCTCTTCGGATGCGTACGAGATTGTAGGCACTTCTGAGATCCAGTTTGGTGAAGATTTTGGCTCCACGCAGCTGTTCCAGAGCGGCTGGGACCAGAGGAAGGGGATAGCGGAATTTGACTGTTTGTTCGTTGAGTGCACGGTAGTCAATGCACGGCCGCAAGCCTCCGTCCTTCTTTCCCACAAAGAAAAAGCTGGAGGCAGCAGGGGAAGTGGAAGGTCGAATGAACCGTTGTTGTAAGGCTTCTTTGATGTACTCATCCATGGCCTTCTGCTCCGGGATGGACAGTGGATAGATCCGGCCCTTGGGTGGTGTGGCTCCAGGCAGCAGGTCAATGGCGCAGTCCCATGGCCGATGAGGTGGTAACTGTGTCGCTTGTTGTTTGCTGAACACATCCTGGAACGCCCGGTACTCAAGGGGAATCTCTGTTGGATGGCTGGATTCTGGACTTTCGATCGATGTGGAGTTGAGGTGAAGATTAGAGGAAGAGTGGAAGTCAGAGGAAGAGTGGAAGTCATCGGGAGAAGGTTTCTGACAACAGATCTTGGTAACAGGTAGTAGACAAGATGAAAAGCAGGATTCACCCCATTGCGTAACTTCCCCAGTGGTCCAGTTGACTTGTGGTGAGTGTACTGACATCCAAGGGCGTCCCAGGATGATGTCCGCGGTGGACCCTTCCAGCACCAGAAATGAAATCTCCTCCTGATGAAGACATCCAATGCAAAGTGAGACTGTGGGGGATTGATGACAGACTTGACCACGGCCCAGCGGTTTACCCAAGATGGTATGGATCTCTAACTTCTTTGTGATCCTTCTCCTCGGGAGGCTGAGCTTCTTGAGGAGTTTGTGTGAGATGAAGTTCCCAGAGGAGCCGGTGTCAATGAGAGCATACGCTGAAACAGAGTGGGAACGGGTCACTATCATGACCGGAGTACGTGATAATGGAGATATCATAGGAGGAATCTGGATTGTACTCACCGCTGGGCGTGGTGGTCGCACTGGGCACTGCTGAATGAGATGTCCTTCGGAACCGCAGTAGAGGCATAGGCCATTGTGAATGCGTCGTTGACGTTCTCCTACAGTGAGATGGTATGAGTCGATTTGCATAGGCTCAGGTGCTGGAAGGGTTATAGATGGTGTGGGAGGCGGAAGGTGCGCAGCGGTTTGGTCCAGAGCACAGGCAGTGAGACGTTGAGAGATGCGAATGGTACGCTGAATGAACTTTTCTAAGCCGATGACATCATCATAAATTGCTACTTGATGGCGGATGGTAGGATTCAGTCCTTGACGAAAGCAGGTGATAAGAGCAGTTTCATTCCATCCACAGTTGGCCGCTAGAGTGCGGAAACGTAAAGCATATTCACTCACGTTCAAGTTTCCCTGACGAAGGCAGTACAGCTGATCATGGATGGAGAGAGCGGAGGTGTTGAGGCCGAAAACTTCTTGGAAGTGGGCGGTGAAAGCCTCCCATGAGCGAGTGAGGTTGCCATTCGCTTCCCAGATCGACTGAGCCCATTGTAGGGCCGGACCAGAGAGGAGGGAGATCACATAGGTAATCTTAGAACGATCAGTAGGGAAGGCATGCACTTGCATCTCAAAGTAGAGTGAACATTGTAGTAAAAACCCGCTGCAACCCTCCGCCTCACCGGTGTACGTTGCAGGTCGGGCCATGGGACTGTGAGAGGCAGGCAGTGAAGGAGAGTGAAGATGAGGTGGAAGTGGTGGATCGCCAGCTTGTGCTTGCTCGGGGAGAGAGACCTGTGAAGGGTCCTCTTCCGATCCAATGGATCTTTGCATACAGTTGGTCTGGTCTTCTGTCACGGACAGAAGAGAGAGACAACAGGGAATGCAGATAAGTAGATGTTTATTTGAAATATGGAGACAGGAGATGGTATCACACAAGCTTGCAGAGGAATAGTAGAACTGAGTGGGATGTAATGAGGAAGACTTGAGGATACTTGCTGTACAGATGAAAGGTGGACACAGGAGGAACTGACTGGACACAGATGACTGATGGTGGTAGGTTATCAGGATGAATCAAATGTTCAGATATACAGCCGAGTCCAAGTAGGGTGCAGAGAATAGAGTCAGTGTATCTCTGACGAGACCAGACAGAGAGTGAAAGGAAGTGTAGGCTTATGAAGTGGTGGTGATGAGCGGGTGCAGGTGTGGTGACTTCAGTAATCTGGTGATAACGAGCGGATGGGCGGAGTCGGGTGATTGGACTCTGATGGTGTGGCAGGTGTTACTGGTGACTCTGTGACACTTTGGACATGGTAGCCAGGGGACTAAAGTTTTCACGGATAAAGTGCACATAGAAATGGCTCAGCGGAAATAGCTCCGCGGACGGCGGCGTCTTTGATTTAGCACAACTATTCGCTGTATCGCTGGCTGCCATAGTTTGACCAAACTCCCCTCCACAATCATTCCCTTTAAATACACTCCATAATGGTTTGCCAGCTTATGTACCTTTGGATAATATAATTAAAAAGCTAACAACCATTAGTGTAATGACAATTTTAATCCTTGCATACAAAAAAACTAAAACAAAAAACAATTCAATTAGCCTAATTGAACACTGGGTGTATATTACAACTTCAGAATTATATTCGTATAGACTGACATGTAAAGAAGCTTTTTGCACAGTGGTGGCCACTAGTGGAATGAACTGTCAATAGTGATAAGGTATAGCTAAGAGTGGTCCAGACCAACCTTACGAAAGTATGACTTACAGAAGGTATTCTTAACTAAGATCGTTTCAGGAAACACGTATTAACATCAGGGTACAACTCCGCATCTGTCGACATCGGCGAGCTAGATGTCGCTGATGTCGAGGGACTGCCTGGCTGGGTATGTGTCGATGCCGCCCGTGGACGAGATGTTATGTTTATCTCGCCTCTGGGCGGCCGGCGACACTGTGGCTCCCACCCTGCCGGTCTAAACGCAATGAATGGCAGGGCGTACATGTCAGTGGGTCGCGCTGCAGCGGCTTTGCACACCACAGCTGTGTTGCAGGCTGTGTTGCAGGCGTAACTGCTGAGGGACCTCGATCAGGGGGGAGGGACCCCCTGAGGCGGTAGTCGAGTCGCGCCGGACCGCGGTTTTTGCTCTCCGGGCCACCGTACAGATAGCGCCGATGGCGGAGAGACATCTGTGGTTAAACCGTTTGGACATCGGGGAGAAGGAAAAAATCCTTTCTCCCTGATGCCCCGGTTTCGCCATCTGAACTTTTTGGCACCTCCGTAGAGGCGGTGGTGGGAAAGTTCGGAGAGGCGAAGGCGCGCTCGGCGGCATTCAGGACATGCATTCCGCTGAGGTCCGGGACCGCGCCCAGGCAGTCGGGTGTCCCCGGCCCGTCCCAGTCTGAGGTCTGGAGACGGGAATAGCGAGCCAGCGTCGCCTCTCGAGCGCCCCGCCGCGGAGGACTGGGGCGCAGGGGAGGCGGGACACCCGCGACAGGAAGAGGAAGGAAGCCGGGGCTGGTAACCGGAACCAGCACAGGCAGCAGACTCCACCCCCCGAGGAGTGCGGAGATGAACGCTGCCTTTTTTCCCCTTCCTCTGGTTTTTCCCCCGGGCGCTTTTACATCAGGCCGGTGGCCTATGATGAGCAGAAAATGTAAGATTCTGCCGGCTCGCCTGGCTTGTTTGGTGAAAGCGCCCCCCTCAGGATGGCGGGCGGATACTAGCCTTATGGCTGGCTGGAAGCACCGCTGGGAGCGATCGGTGAGTCCCCCTCACTGAGGGTGAAATATTTTCAAAACTATGTTTTTCAGAACTCCTATACCTTCGCTCGCCTGAGAGGGTTTCTGGGGAAATTTGGATCGCTGCTGGATCTTCGCAGGGCCTGCAGCTCCCCGTGAGTAAGCTAGAACGATCTTCTTTGCAACATTATGTGGTTGTGTCTGAATACCTCACTTTCTGCTAGTAGAGTCTGCTGCCTCTCCGTGCTATGTTTTCCCCCACTATGTGGGTAACTGAATCGCGCTCTTGCCCGAGGGCTTGTAGTGTAAGAGGCGAGCTGTGTTTTTCCTAGCGTAAAAGTGGGAAGTAGCTGAAGACCGGGTATGCACTAACGCACGAGCTGTAGTGAGATCTGCGCCCAGCTCTGCGGGGCTTTGGGAAAAGGGTTTTTGGGGCCTCATTGTGTAATATTAGAGGTGATAATATTTCTCTCCCGGGCCCTGAGTAGATCTAGTGCGGACTTATGTCGCACCACTTGGCCTAGGCTTTGTCAAGGATGGGGGCGTTCCCTTTTAATGAAGATGTTCGCCCCTGGCCTGTCTTTTTATTCAAGAACATGGCGTTGTTTATGCATCCTTGTTTCAGCCTCCTCTGTTACAGAGTCGTCCGGCCAAGGCCCGCCCCCTTCTCTGCGTTCTGGGGTCACGTGTAATGCAGACGAGGTGTTGCAGGAGACAGCGACTTTGCCAGTGGTCGTGGGGTGGAATTAAGCGTCTTTCGCCGGTTTGCGACTAGACTTTATCTGCTGTTTCCGCCTTTCGGAGCTTGGTGGCTGCCATCTGCTGGCGGCCCCCGGCCTCTTCCTGGAGGATGGTACGGCCGGTGGATTTCACATTTCTGTGATATTGTTCCCTTGCTTTATGTCTCTGCTCCACCTCCTTTAGGGCCCGGGTCGAGCTGAACATCGGATAATCCTTCTGTCTATACGGTTCTGGTCGGATGCTCCCCTGAGGCCCGAGCATTGCCAATGGCTGACGCCCTCGCACTTATGTTGGCCGCTGCATGGAAAGAAATAGGCAGCCGCCCCTATGCAGGTGACGTAAGTTGTACTCCCCTCGCTTTAGAGGGTCTTTGTTTAAGCACTTCCGCTGAGTACACTGCTGTTGGCAATGTGATTAGGTCCATGTTTGTAGGCACTGCCCGAGAGACTGCGCCGTCCTGGGGGCCCTAGGACACGGCGATGCAAGTTGTCCCTAGCTGCCTCTGGGATGGAGCTAGCCCCAGGTGCGGGCGTAGGAGCCAGCTGGTTGTTAGTAGCCAGCTTGGGCAGTCTGGGCAGCTGGACTTCAGGACAGGTAGTAGGCGTTAACCGGCCTCCTTGCAGGAAAGTCCCGACACCATGGCCCACGAGTGGGCCTCGGAGGCTCTTCTCCACTGGTGTCGACGTCAGCAGTGACCCGTCATTTGGCCCTGGGGATGAGTCCCCGGGTGTTAACTGGATTTCCAGGCCTTCGTCAGCAGCAGACAGCTGCCGTCAGCCCAGGTAGCAGCAGCCAGCCTTCTTAAAGTCTCGGCAGGATCCTTGGAATCTGCAGACCCCCTATTCGGGGGATAGGTCCTGCCAGGCCTCCCTGAGGGGTAGGCTCCCGGTCTGGGTTACCTTCGCTCAGGAGCTAGGCCCTGTTCGGCCTCCCTGAGAGCCTGCTGTGGTCAGCAGGCGCTGCCTGGTCTCCCCCGAGGGGGCACCATAGGCATTAAGTCCCTCGACGGCTGGTACGAGCTGCTAAATAGGTGGTAGGCCCTACCGGGCCTCCCTATGGGCCTGCTGTGGGGAAGCAGGCTCGCTCGACCTCCTCTGCGGATGGCGTTCCTGGGCCCCAGTCACTGTATGACTAGCACGAGTGCTAGGAGGTAGTAGGCCTCAGCCGGCCTCCCTGAGTGACCCCCTTGGAGGGAGAAAGCGTAGCGAAGCGCTACGGACGGCATGTTCTGCTACTAGGTGGAGGCATTGCGCCTCCCTGGAATCGTTCCCTGGTCCCCAGTTTCGGTAACGGAGCGTAGCATGGGCTGCTATCAGGAAAAGCTGCACGGGCTTCCCTGAAGGGATTCGCTTGGAGTAGTAGGCCCACGTGGCCTCCTCTGAGGGCACGCTCTGGTCTCGTGGTTTTCTGGAGGGGTCCAGTCACTGAGCAGAGGCCGGCTCCCCGGCCGCTGTGGTGAGCATGAAGTGCTGTGAGCGGCACGTTCAGCTAGGCTGTGAGTGCCCGGTGTCTTTGCAGTTGGTAGGCCTGCTTGGCCTCCCTGATAAGCGAGTCCCTGGTCTTCCCAGCTACCTCGAGGGCAAGCACGACTGCGATCAGGTATCAGGCCCGTTTGGCCTTCCTGAGGACGAGCGCTGCTGTGGATGCGCAAGCGGTCTATCAGGTTACCAGGTGGAGGCCTCTCTCGGCCTCCCTGGGGGACGAGTTCCCCAGGCGGGAACACACAACTGGCTTTATGCTGACAGCTAGTGGCCACCCGCTATCAGGCGCCGGTCTCTGGCCGTTCGCAAGACCTGGAGGCGGTGTTCTTACCCTAGCATGACGAGACGTTACTGCTGCTATGCGGTCCCCACGGGAGGGGACTTTCATAGTTTGCCTACTGCATGGCTACCTACCAGGCAGGCTTATGAGCTCCTCTCGAATGAGGGTCTACTATGAGCTTACGGCCGCTTGGCGCTGGTTAAGGGTTGTAGGCCCCCCGGGGCCTCCCTGGCATAATCAGCCTGTAAGGCCTCTGGCCTCCTAAGCACGTTTTAAAGTAGGTGCTTGGTAGATCCGAGGATCGAGCGGCTAAACTCCCCTCGCTAGCAAGGGTTATATAGCACTTCGCTGAGAGCTGCTCTCCGGGATAACCCGTCTCTGAGATCCGGCTAGTGGATGTTACTGCCTTTCTTGCAGCACCCTAGCGGGATGCCTCTTCGGAGGCGAGTACCAGAGGCTCTGTACTGTACAGACAGGGTTGACCGTATTACGTGTCCCACATTAAGTCTGGGTCACCTGGTCAGGTCTCCCTGGTGGCATTCGGTGAGAACCTCCCGAATAGTGACTGGCATAGGGTTCCCTCGTAGTTCCCTTGCCACGTTCCCTTAAAGGAACCCCTTCTAAGTCGAATGGGCTGGTTCCAGGCCTTCGAGCAGGGCCTGGGAAGGACCTAATGTGTGTGAAGGTTCCTTCTTGGGCGATAGCTTGGGCTATGACCGTAGGGAGCGCTGTCACTGACAGCCTAATGTGACCAGAAGGGGAGTGGTTCAGGCATCTCAGTAGAATTTGCTTGTCTTGGCAGTTGTCACTGCCAGTGGGCATGCACTCCCGTCGGCATGGCGGCGTTGGTATATCGTTCCCCGTAGCGTCAAGCTGACGCAGCGTGAGTTCCCTTTCGAAAGGGAACGTCTCAGGTTACGAATGTAACCATTGTTCCCTGAGAACAGGGAACGAGACGCTGCGTCGCTGTGCCATGCCGCAGGGCCTACCTGCCCAAAACAGTCCCTTCAGACGATGAGATACTGTCATGTTGGCAAGGTGCCCTTATATACTTCCTGGTCGCACCTTGATGACATCATAGGCTGTCGCCGGTCAATAGGATTGAAGTTTTTTCATTGTGATTTCAGGCACCAGTCACGCTGGAGGCGTTCCCCGTAGCGTCAAGCTGACGCAGCGTCTCGTTCCCTGTTCTCAGGGAACAATGGTTACATTCGTAACCTGAGACGTTATCCGGGAGTGATGTGCTGCCAAAATGCTCTACAGAAACCTACGGGTGACGTCTGATATTATTTACAGTCTATGGTTTGCGCACAGTCTTGAAAAGTATACTTCTTTCAACGCATACAGTTTTGAGCAAACTGCCAATTTATTGTAAATAAATTATATGATTGTAGGTATTTGGATGGATTAAAAAATAACATTTGCATCACACATCCAACAGATAATAGATCAAAGTAAGAGAGGAATGAATGTTTTGAGGTGTTTGGCAGGTATAGATTGGGGTGCTGAAAAGAATATACTCATAAGGTCTGCAGTAGATATGGGAGTATGATTTATGGAACAGTCTCAGCATCTCTGTTTGATAAAGTAAATATAATACAAAAT
The DNA here is from genome assembly GCF_949357685.1 of Gobio gobio. Lineage (NCBI taxonomy): Eukaryota > Metazoa > Chordata > Actinopteri > Cypriniformes > Gobionidae > Gobio > Gobio gobio. The sequence goes on along the minus strand of NC_137108.1, from coordinate 27,223,537 downwards.
CAAGCATTAAGAATATGCTGTGGAGCATTTAAAACATCACCTGTGTCAGCTCTACAGGTTGAAATGAGTGAGATGCCGTTGGAGTTTCAAAGATTAGAACTGAAACAAGTATATTGGGCAACTGCAAAAGGGCATTCAGAAGTACAGTACATCCAGTTAAAAGAGTATTAGATAATTGCTGGGAACATGAATATAAAAATCTTAGTAGCTTTGGATGGAAAGCAAATAAAGAGGCTCATCAAATTGAAATAAGTAATGATTCGGTTACTTATGTAACCTTGCTTCCCTGAGAGAGGGAACAAGTATTGTGTAGCTACGCTAGGGGAAACTCCTTTCCTCAAGAATACTCACTTAAAAATGTTGGGTTAAAAATAACCCAACAAGTAACCCAACTGTGGGTTGGTATAGCACCTTCCCAACTGTGGGTTATTTTAACCCAATGCATTGGGTTAAAAAACAGTTGGGTTAAAAGTAACCCAACAGTTGAGTTAACTTTTTATTTTTATTCATGTCATTATTTTAATAAATAAAATACACATTTTCAAATACAGATTGTTTATTTGTAAGAAACAATACATACATTTTAAAATATACATTTTAAATGTCAAACTAAATATAGCATTTAATGTAAATATACATAAATGTGTACATATTAAATTCAAAATACACAGCACAAATACATTCAAAACCTATTTAAAAAAATGTACAAACAGTACACATTCAAATCAAAACATATATTTCAAACCTACACACAAATGTACATAGAGTAAACATACATAAAATGTGTACATACTACAAAATGAATACTACATTTAAAACTACACAAAAGCGTACAGAAATATTACATTCAAAACCTATACAACAGAATACACAAATTCATAATATTAAATCCTTCCAGAAATAAACTACTTTATTAAAAAAAAAGCACTGTACACTGCATTGATGTGTTGTAAACATACCTTAGGTAGCAAAACAAATACAAATGATGATGATCAAAGTTCTTAATGAGGCAGCAATGTGTTGAAGGAACTCCTCTGGATATATTCAAGTTTGCATGCTGCAAAAAATCCCAAATGGGGGCAGAGGTCTTTGGATAGTTTGTCATAGATGTATAAAGAAATCTGAAACATACATCCAGTGCTTGAAATAAGGTCTTCTGTTCAACTTCCTCCACACTGAAAATGAAAACCTGCGAGTTCTCTTTGTCCCCAAGAATTGTCTTGTGGCTTGTCTCACTGTTCAGCTAATGCATCACGTTAGTTCCAACCTTAAAAGAATAAATAAAGTTCAGTTGGCATGCAGTGACAACATCAGCAGTGTTACATAACATAAAAGTTACAATGAAGTAGTGCTGTACTGAATTAAAAAAGTGTCACTATAATTAGTCATTACACCTGCTGTTAAAAAGATAGTTTACACAAAAATACAAATCCTGTCATAATGTACTCACCCTCATGCTTTATCAAACCCGTAAGACTTCTGTTCATCTTCGGAACACAGAAAGGCAGTAAAGACATTAAAGTCATCCATTTAACTCCAGTAGTTCAATCTCAGTTTTATGAAGTGACGTGAGTATATTCTATCCCTTAACCATAATTTACCACTTTATTTACAAAATATTAATCTCAATGCATGTTCACGAGAGCACCTTGACGCATGTGTTTTGTGTTGATGAGAGAGCAGATGTTGTGTGATGTTTTTGTTGTTGCACAAAGCACTCGTGTGGCTTCATAAAACTGAGGCTAAACTACTGGAGTCACATGGATTACTTTAATGATGTCTGTTCTGGGCCTTGAAAGTGGTAGTTGCATAGGCCGTCAATGGAGGAACAGAAAGCTCTCAGAACTTAATTTGTGTTCTGAAGAACAACGAAAGTCTTACAGTTTTGGAACGACATGAGGGTCATTAATGGGATAGGGTCATTTTCATTTTTGGGTGAACTATGATTTACTCACCCTTAAGTCATCCTAGGTGTATATGGCATTCGACAACGAACACAATCAGAGTTATATTAAAAAATGTCCTGGCTCTTCCAAGCTTTATAATGGCAGTGAATGACAAAATATGAATGCAAAAAAGTGCATCCATCCATTATAAAAGTGATCCACACGGCTCCCGGGGTTAATAAGAACTCAATGAAGTGAATCAATGGGTTTGTGTAAGACAAATATATTATATTTAACACGTTATAAAGTAAAATGTCTAGCTTCCAGTGGACCGCCTTCCGTATTCAACTTCCGAAAAAAACGTAACAGGCGTGACAATGACTTTGGGCGTAGAGCAAGCGTTTTGAACTGCGAGAGGCGTTACACTTTCTTTGTAAGTTGAATACGAAAGGCTGTCTGCCGGAAGTTAGTTATTTTAGTCTACAAATTTTTAAATATAGATATTTTTCTATTAAAAAATATTAACCCCCCCCCAGAGCTGTGTGGAGCACGTTTATGATGTATGAATGCACTTTTTTGGTCTTCAAATTTTGGGCTGCCATTCACTGCCATTATAAAGCTTGAAAGAGCCAGGACATTTTTTTAATATTACTCAGATTGTGTTCGTCTGAAAGAAGATCAGTCATATACACCTAGGATGACTTGAGAGTGAGTAAATTATGGGATAATTATTTGGGTGAACTAACCCACAAGCAGAATCACTAAAGGACAGAATAAATGGATGCATATGAGCCACAGAGCGGTGCACTTTATCAAAGCTAATGTGATAGTGTTGCTTTTACTTACAGGCTGAATGTCATTTAAGCTTCTCTTCATTTCAGCATTGTTTCCACTTGTGAGGTATGGCGATGAAGGCAGGAAGGGTTTTAAAGGGAATTTCTCCATGATCACCTTTTGAAAGAGTTTAAAAAAAAGAAGAAAAGTTTTGACCTATACCACGTGTATGGACCTAATTTCATAATCACTTAGACGCAACAAGAACAATTTTTCCAAAATAAGACAGGCCTTCCTTATAAGGAACATCATTAAACTCACCATTACAGAATAATCGTGAAGTCTGGGATGTTCTCTACTCATATCTTCAATAGTTTTTGTTCCAGATGATCAAATCCATGCACAGATTGTTGAGGTGTTGTATGTCTCAATGAACTCCTCGACTTGGCTGTGAGGGCTTCTTACGTTCTTTTGCCATTCAATCAGTCAGTCATCAGACAACTCATACTCTATTGAAATGAAAACATACCGTATGAAAAAGAGGGAAGACAGCTGAAAAAATAAACAAACAAACAAACATACATAAGTAATAAACAGGTAGTTTCCCAAACAGCCTGGTTCTGTAGTAGCCCCAGCTCTGCACATTTGGCCTATCTAATCTTATTCAACTTACCAGCTTGTTAGTAGAAATACTCCAAAACCGGAAATGTGTGTCAGATAAGGGAGACGTCCAAATTGTGTCCTATTGGGGATCCTCCAGGACTAGAGTCAAGAACCACTGTCATCCAGCGGCGTAAACCTTTCATCCACTCCTTCCTCTACATTAGAATGAAGCAGGAAAAAAGAAACATTTTCAGAAAAGTAGACTAGTCTTTAAAAATAATTGTATACAACTTAATTCAATAGCTTACTCACCTTTAATTAAATGGCAGAGGTTCAGTTGTTGTAGTCTTTGCCTCACAAATGAATCCATGTCTAAAACACATTTAGTACAACACATTTAAAATAAAGGCAAAAACTGTAATACCCAGCTAACACAGTTACGTTGTGAAGACGTAACCGGACCAGACCATATTCGTCGTAGCGACGTACCACATAACGTTCCAGCGACGTAACTTTGTGATTCCTGTATTCGTCGTGGCGACGTTATGTGGTACATCACAAGAACGTGATGAGGACGTCTCAATGACCAAACTGGCATGTTGCGAGGACGTTACATCAAAGGACCATATTAGTCGTAGCGACGTACCACATAACGTTCCAGCAACGTAACTTTGTGATTCCTGTATTCGTCGTGGCGACGTTATGTGGTACATCACAAGAACGTGATGAGGACGTCTCAATGACCAAACTGGTATGTTGCGAGGACGTTACATCAAAGGACCAAATTAGTAATAGCAACGACAAAAAATACACTTCATAGGCTTACATTTAATCAGCATTTATTGTGTTACCTGTGCTATTGTGTGTGTGCACCGCATGGCTCAATGTGTCACACACGTGTTCCTCAAGAATCAAACAACTAGAAAACATTTATATAATTTATTAATCAGCAGTTTGTTAATGACATTTCCCAGATAATAAATAATTAACATATCATTTTTTACCATATACATTTTTTTAAAATTTAACAAAGTTATTGAGAAGTGACAATTTGGCATTGATTTTAATTAATTTGATATTGGGAAAAAAAAATGAAAACAAATTTCTACTGAATCAAAAAGTCTTATTCGTTTTCAAAAAGTAGGAGTGTTTCATCATCATCATCATGCTGCTGCACACCTTTTCTCTGGTCCTGCTGCTGCAAAATGAAAAGTATATTTCAGTTTTATACAATTCATTGCACATAATGTTTTTTCATTTGACTTTTACATTTTTTGAAATTAAGTGTTACATTCAGCTGGTCAATATAATTTATTTAAAATATGATGTTTAATTATATTAATCATGTAAGATAACTATATATATATATATATATATATATATATATATATATATATATAAATCCATAAATAATAATTAAATTAATTAATTAATCTTAATAAATACATTGAAAATGGCAAATTTTAAAACTAACAAATGTAATTGTATTTACTAAATGGCTCAAATGCAGGAAACAAATAAATGCAAAAGTGAGTTTATTAAAATAAGTGGATTAAAAAATAGGATAGGGATTACGTGAGAGAACCAGTTCTCTTCACACTTCATAACAGTAGGTGGCGACATGCACCTATGATGTTGGTTCGCAATCCTCTAAACAAGTGATGAAGAACGGACGGTTGTTCGGGAGTTGGTGAACGAAACAAGAAAACTGCTCGGGTTATGTATATAACCCTTGTTCCCTGAGAAGGGGAACGAGCACTGCATCGGGACGACGCTTTGGGGATGCTCCCTTAGCATCAGCGAATCTGAAACCAGAATGCCAACTAGGCCAATCCGATTGGCGTGCGTGATGACGTCATCGTGACGGCATACCCGGAAGTATAAAAGGGTTGCTGGAGCGTAATGGCGGTAGTAATTGCTCTGAAGCATGCGCTCCAGGCGCGCCAAGGTGTGGCGTCGGGATGCAGTGCTCGTTCCCCTTCTCAGGGAACAAGGGTTATATACATAACCCGAGCAGTTCCCTTTCGAGGGAACTCGCACTGCATCGGGACGACGCTTTGGGGAACGAGTACCCACTAGGCCACACCGAAGGGTAGCGCCTGCCCTAGTGTGAAGCCGGAAACCGGGCACAGCTAGGACTGGAGCACCCTCGCACCAGGCGTCGTAGGGAGATCCAGGCTATAAAACCTGATAAAAGTGTGTGGGGTAGCCCACCCGGCCGCCTCGCAGATATCCTGCAAGGGGACCCCAGAAAGAAGGGCCACCGAAGAGGCCATGCCTCTGGTGGAATGAGCCCTCACAGCCACAGGTGAAGGCAAACTGCGCACCTGATAGGCCATGGTAATTGCCTGGACAATCCAATTACTGATTGTCTGAGTAGACGCAGGCAATCCCTTCTTAGGTGAGACAAAAAACACCAACAGTTGTTGTGATCTCCTCCACTGTGCAGACTTCGCCAGATAAACTCTTAGAGCCCTAACCGGACAGAGTAGGTGAAGCCTCCCCTCTTCCGCCGTCACATGAGGCGGAGGATGAAATGCCTGCAGGACCAATGACCTGACCACCCTTGATGGCACCTTAGGCACGTAGCCCGGCCTAGGGTGTAAGATGGCCTTTACTCCTCCCGGGGCAAACTCCAGGCAGGTTGGCGTTACCGCCAAGGCCTGGAGATCTCCCACTCTCCTGAGAGAGGTAATGGCAAGGAGAAAAGCCACCTTAAGGGTCAGATCCTTTGGTCCAGCCGACTCCAATGGTTCGAAGGGGGCCTCAGCCAATCCTTCAAGAACCACTGCCAGGTCCCAGGTTGGAACTCTGGACCGAGCCGCAGGCCTCATCCTCCGAGCCCCACGGAGGAATTGTACAACCAGCTGGTGCCTACCCAGAGGCCCATCACCCAAAGGAGTGTGGAAAGCCGCAATGGCAGCCACGTACACCTTGAGTGTGGACGGGGTAAGCCCTGCAGAGAAACGATCTTGGAGGAACTCCAGCACTGAAGCCACTGGGCAGTTAACTGGGTCCACCTCACGTTCTCTGCACCAAGTGGAAAATACATTCCACTTGAGGCTGTACAGTCTCCTCGTAGACGGAGCCCTGGAGCTGAGTAAGGTCTCTATCACGTCTGCCGATAGGCCAGCCTCTATGAACCTGCTCCCCTCAGGGGCCAGACCCACAGGTTCCAAATCTCCGGGCGGGGGTAAAATATCGTACCCGCCGCCTGAGATAGGAGATCCCTCCTCAGAGGAATCTCCCACGGCTGACCTGCTAGCAGAGCTATGATATCCGAGAACCAAACTCGAGTCGGCCAACGGGGTGCTACCAGAAGTAGACTGACCCCCTGTCGACGGACCCTTTCCAGGACTCCCGGGAGCAGAGCAATCGGGGGAAATGCGTACAGACGCAGCCTCGGCCACGTCTGCACCATGGCATCCAGCCCCAGCGGAGCTGGATGCGTGAGGGAAAACCACAGTGGACAGTGGGACGTCTCTCGAGACGCAAACAGATCCACTTCCACTGGGCCGAACCTCTTGCATATGGCCTCCACCACCTCTGGGTGGAGTCGCCACTCCCCGGGCTTCAGCCCCTGCCTCGACAGGATGTCTGCTCCCTGATTTTGGACCCCCGGGACATACATTGCCCTGATGGACAACAGTTTCCCCTGGGTCCACAGGAGGACTTGGCGTGCTATCTTGTACAGAAAGCGCGACCTCAGTCCCCCCTGGCGGTTGATGTACGCTACGACAGACGTATTGTCTGTCCGTACCAGGACGTGCTGGCCTCGGAGGTGCGGGAGAAAGCTCCTGAGAGCTTTGTATACCGCCATCATCTCCAGGCAATTTATATGCCAGGAGGAATGACGGCTCTCCCATGGGCCCCTCGCAAAGCGGCCGTCCATGACCGCGCCCCAGCCAGTGAGGGAGGCGTCTGTTGAAACGGATTTCCGGCAACAAGACGCTCCCAACACTGGCCCTTGGGACAGAAACCAAGGTTTCTTCCATATGGCTAGGGAACGAGAGCATTTGCGCGTTACCCTGATCATACGGAAAGGATTCCCTCTGGGGGAAAACCCCTTGGTTTTCAACCACCACTGGATGGGTCTCATGTATAGCAGGCCAAAAGGTATTATGTTGGACGCTGCTGCCATGTGACCCAGCACTCTCTGAAAGTGCTTCACAGTGATGTTGTGGCCTAGCCTTATTCCTGAGACCATCGCCTGTATGGTCTCGACTCGCGCGGGAGACAATCGTGCCCGCATCGTTGTCGAGTCCCACACAACCCCGAGGAACGTAGTCCTCTGGGACGGCGTCAACACGCTCTTTTTCGTGTTGAGTCTCAGCCCCAAACATTTCATGTGGTTCAGAACGACATCTCGATGCCGAACCGCCACCTCGTACGACTGGGCCAGTATGAGCCAGTCGTCGATATAATTCAGCACACGGATGCCCTGAAGTCTCATTGGAGCCAGAGCTACATCCATGCACTTCGTGAACGTGCGTGGGGAGAGGGCTAGGCCAAAGGGAAGCACTCGATACTGGTACGCTTCGCCCCCGAAAGCGAACCTCAGGTACTTCCTGTGACATGGAAGGATGGAGACATGGAAATATGCGTCCTTTAGATCTATCGTGACGAACCAGTCCTCGGACTGGATCTGACTCACGATCATGGGAATAGTGAGCATTTTGAACCTGAAGCTCCTCAGAGACAGATTCAAAACCCTCAGATCTATAATCGGACGCAACCCTCCATCCTTTTTGGGAACTATAAAGTACCGGCTGTAGAACCCGGACTCTCTTTCCAGCGGAGGAACACGCTCTATGGCCTCCTTCGCTAGAAGAGTTTTTACTTCTAGTTCCATTACCCGAACCTGCTCGGGTATCACTGCTGTCCAGTATAACCCCCTGAATTGTGGAGGAGGAAAACCGAACTGCAGTTTGTACCCCTTTTCTACAGTACGCAGGACCCACGTAGAAATATTCGGAAGGCATTTCCATGCGCCGAAATAATCTACTAAGGGAACCAGCCTCTCGAGGCTGGCGTCGGGTGTTGCACGGTTCCCGTTCCCAACCTCCTGAAGCGGCTGACCGGCAGGAAGTAGCTGGGAACGGTTCTCCGTGTGCGGACGCGCAAGCTGCCCAGCCGCAGGTCTGTCCAGAGGCGGCGGGTGCAGCATGCGTTCGCGGGAAATCGATGTGGCCCGAAGCGTCATAGACGGCGGGATTACCACATCGATTTCCCCAGAGCGCCGTGGAGGAAACAACCTCGGTTGTTTCTCCACGGGAGGGACCGCTCTTTGAAGCCCTGCCGCAGCTAGGACTTCTTCCCAGCAGCCTTCCGCGCCTGAAGGACGTTCCGAAGATCGCCCTTAGGCGCTGAAGACTGCTGCTGAGAGCGTCGCCTCTGTTGCCAGGCTCCCGGGGGAGGGGCTCTAGATGCAACGCTCTCTTTTTGCACCTTCCGGTGCGAGGAGCTGGATGACGGCTGAGGCTGCCCGCTAGGGCCAGCCTTCCCCGGCTTAGAGCGGCGAGGGAGGTACTGGTGGAAGGCTGCCGACTGTCTCTTCGCCTCCTGGTGTCTGGAAACGACGGCGTTAACCGCGTCTCCAAACAACCCAGAAGGCGAGATCGGGGAGTCCAGGAGAAAAGCTCTATCCTTCTCCTTTATCCCCGACAGATTCAGCCAGAGATGCCTCTCCACAGTCACCATGGAAGCCATGGAGCGGCCGATAGCGCGGGCCGTCTCCTTGGTGACGCGGAGAGACAAATCTGCAGCCTTCCTCAGTTCCAGGATGTCCTCCGGAGAGGGACCATCTCCCTCGTCCAACTCTTTGAGGAGGTCGGCCTGGTAGGCCTGCAACACCGAGAGAGTGTGCAGGGAACCACCAGCCCGACCAGCCGCCATATAAGCTTTGCCCACCAAAGATGAGGTGTCCCGACAGGGTTTGGTGGGCAAAACCGGAGCCTTAAGGGACGATGCAGAATCGGGTGAAAGATAGCTCGCGAGAGCCTCCTCCACCCGAGGCATCGCCCCATAGCCCGCTTCGCGTGCCCCCAGAACATTGGAATAATCCAACACTGGAGGATTAGACACACGCGAAGAATAGGGCTTCCTCCAGGATCTGCACACCTCGGCGTGCAGATCCGGGAAAAAAGGCAGGCCCCGGCGAGGTGTTTGAACCCGGTGCGAGAGGAACCGGTCATCCAGCCTACTGGGTGGCTGAATTTCCGGAGCCTCTTGTGGCCAATTTATTTTTAATTTAGCCACAGCCCGGGTCAACACCTCGACCAGCTCCTCTTGGGCGGGTGGATGAAACGATGAAACAATTGCTGCTTCATCCCCCGCCTCGGCGCCTAGTTCCTCTGGCTCCTCGGAACCAGAGAGAACGAGCACCGGACCTCCCACCCCGGGGGAAGAAGCCGCAGAGCGGGCTTCCACACGGGGAGGAAGATCCTCGGAACTGTCAGAGGAGGATCGGGAAAGTGCCGCAGCAGTCCCGAAACCGTCTGTCAAGTCCCGCTGTGAGCCCCATGATCTGCGACGCCGAGCCGCCTCAGCGACTGCGGGTCCAGAACCACGGGGCTCACGAGGCTGGCCGGCCTCATCAAACGCGGCCAGCCGAGAGCGGAGCACCCTGAGCGTCAGCTTTTCACAATGCTCACAAGCGGCTCCCTCGAGAGCCGCTTGAGCATGCTGAACGCCCAGGCAATGCACACAAAGCAGGTGTGTATCCGAGCCCGACATATAGCGAGGGCAAGGATGCACACACTGCTTGAACTCTCTCACACTCTCACACTTTTCCATTTCTTTTCAGTCACACACACTTTCACTTGACAATACAACAGTAAATAGACAGACAGTTTGACAGATAGCGCTTGCTGAAGAGCAATAACTACCGCCATTACGCTCCAGCAACCCTTTTATACTTCCGGGTATGCCGTCACAATGACGTCATCACGCACGCCAATCGGATTGGCCTAGTTGGCATTCTGGTTTCAGATTCGCTGATGCTAAGGGAGCATCCCCAAAGCGTCGTCCCGATGCAGTGCGAGTTCCCTCGAAAGGGAACTGCAGCTGCGCTCTATGTGAGTAACCATGAATCATATCTTTCATTTTAATATTTTATTTGTTACTATGAATGTCAGATGTCAACTATATGTAAATTATGACGAGATGAGATGCGCTATAGCTTATATAGCCATGGGCGTCAGTTTGGTTTAAATATTTATTGCTAATGTTTATTATTAAATGTTTTTCATTTGTTTAATAAATCTCATAATGATGGCACATCACTATATCATAGTCATAGCTTTTAATTCTATCTCAAATGATTGGTCGGGCAGGGGGTACTTCGAATCAAATACAGTTGGAAACGACGTAGACCATTAATAACACAGACTGTTACCAATTGTTTTTAATTAGTATTTAAACATTCTCTGTGAATGATTGTAAAAAAAATGTACATTTTTAATAATACATATAATATATTATTTTTTTTGTTTACTTCTCATCTATACAGTAATGCTGTGTTTTTGGATATACAAAGTACTTTTGTACCTATTTACCACACAATTCCTCAACTATACCATTAGCTTGCGTGTGAAATATTAATTTTTTATGAAAAAAATACTTAAATGATGATCTAAATTAAATATAATTTGTTTCTGGATATTGATCTAGGTGTTAGCTGTACAATTCTGCCATCTGTTGGTCAAAGACAAACCTGAAGGAATTACAATTTAAGAAAGAAATTGTTTTGTCCATAGAGACCCAGCAGAGGGCCATAGGGATCCATTCATTTTACTGGATGTGGCCAACTGCTCATATCATAACTTTTGTGATACATTTTGTGAATTTATACATGTATACACATTATACAAGACATGTATACAAGAAACATTATTTTTAACTAAAGAAAAGTCGATTGGGGTCATATTGACCCCAAAGCACAAATGAGGGTTAAACGACGATCGATCATGGTAATTTGTGAAAATAGACAACCCTAATAATAACTATTTTACAGAAAACTGCACAAAAGGAGCTTACATTCTGACACCTTACTGGAGCATGCTTAAGTGTGTCTGCCACAAAGTCCTCCACTGTTGCTTGCTGGATTTTAGGATTGGACATCATCACTGCCTCTGTAAAATTCAATTCCATAAATATACAGCAATGGTTTAAAAAGTACTGGCAATACAGGTTTTTTTGTGTCACTAACATATTGGACTTACTTTTTATGACCTTCATAATGTTCAAGTCTAGTAGTGGTTTCTTCCCTTTCTTCCCTTTCAGACTAAACTCCTTCCAAACACTGTAGGAGGCCAGTGCCCGCATCACCCGCCGGGTGTTTTCCCCAGGGTTTGGACCTCCAACAAGACTTAAATGGTGTGTCTACAAGATGGAATACATTTTCAAAATGGTAATAACTTTTGTTATTTAACTTTATTCTAACACTTTTTTTGGCATTTCACGGATAGTTCACTATTAACATACCACTCTATTCCGAAATGCCTCCTCTTTAATTTTTTCTTCAAGAGAGAGGAGTTCCTCCATAGTTCCACACACATCAAGATTCATCTCCTCCACTCGCTGACTAGTCCCATCACCCAGGGCACGAGCATAGAGTTCATACAGGGCTGCTGTTGAGCTCCTCATCGCCTTCATCTCACTCTCTATGCTGATGATTCTCTGAGTGAGTAGGCTCAGGAGGTGATCTGGGAGAATCAATATTGATTCATTCAAATAAAGGTAAAAACTAAGTTTCAAATTATGTTTTGCCTTTACCATTCTTCTGGGTTTCTCTAGGAGGCGCAGGTCTTAATGTTGCATCAAGACTTGATGTTGAACCTTCAGGTCTTGAAGGCGTTAGTGTGGTTGGTTTGTTGGGTTTAAATGCGGGGGGAAATGGCAGCTGAGGTTCCACTGTAAATTAGAAGTTAATTACTAAAAAATAGGAACAAACGCATAGCTATAAAATATACCGTTATTGGTATCACTCAACTAATGAAATTGTGGTATTCTGAAAACCCCAAAACACTTTAAATATGAAAATTTGCACAAGTGATAAAGTAAAAGAATTAAAACTAAGAAAGGCCTACCAGTTTTTGTACAGTTCACCCGGCTCTTCTTTTTGGGGTGAGGTACTGAAGTATCTGTAAAAAAAAGAAAAAAAGTTATTTTAGAATTACTTTAATTGTTTACTTGTTAACTTATTTCACATTCTCAGGTTCATACCTGTCTCCTGCGTCTTCCTGGTGGTGTCCACTTCATAACTGTTTTGGGGTGTTGTTGTTTGGGCATGCGTAGGATATGTCCAGTGAGGTGCACCCTTTGCTATGTCACAGTTTCTCAGTCTTCACGTGGAGTACCACTCCTCCTCATGATCTCTTCGATATTTGCAGAACCAATATTCATAAACTGTACTTGATGTCTGCTTATGCCTTTATCAAAAAAGCATCAGTGCTCATCAGGAGTTTTAGTTAAGGACATATTTATTGCCATCGACTTCATGATGCTATTAGTCCAATGTATATATCTGCATTTGTATAATTGCATATATATGCATTTGTATAACAGTGTTTGTTTGAACAAATGAAGATAGTGAGAGTGAACACCTTTTGAAATCAATATGTATTCATTAAACCTTTTATTACAGTGGTATAGTATTCACTATAGTAAATGTCCACCATAACTAAATATATGGTATCATTATATCACTACCTTGCTAATGTAAATGTAACATGAATGTATTTTATTAAAGCATTTTCTAACTGAAAAATGGTTAACATTTATAATAATCATTAACTATTTGAATTGGCCTTTCATTTAGTTACAATAGAAGTGAACAATAATCACAAGGATATAGTTTATATGGTTTTAAAGTTGAGAATGTAAAATGTTCTTAATGTTTTTGCCTATTTATTTCTTAAAGGCAAGAAACCAATATATTTTCAGATAAAGTTTAACCTCATTTCTTTTATTTGTACCGCAGCATGGTTATTTTATACTGTTGTGCAGTAGTTTGGCCGCTACATTTGTATTTAAACTGTTTGACATTAAATATTGGAATATGCTTACAAAATTGTGTGCATTCATTATGCTTTTGTTACATTTATTTTAATTCCAAGAGTTCAGATGGTGAACGATGGCATAAAGAAGTGATCTAATATATATATATATATATATATAAATACACACACACACACACACACACATATATATATATATATATATATATAGAGAGAGAGAGAGAGAGAGAGAGAGAGAGAGAGAGAGAGAGAAAGGTTTCTCTTCCATATATATCTATGCATCAGTTTAACCACACAAAGGAGATTTTTGTTTTAAAATGTGGGTTGTATTAATTAATTAGAAGAAATAAATATTTAGCAGCCTAAATATTAAATATTTAAGGATATCCCTTCAGTTGGAACCGGATGAGATCTGTCATCATTTTCCATAAATGGACAAGTAAGTGTGACGCCTCTGTTCTGCTGCGTTGTCATTGGCTAGGACTTTATCGCAGAACTCGCTGTGATTGGACTATCTTTTAACCGATATAAAACGGCGTTTCATGTTACAAAGTATGTTTTGGTGTTATTGTTACGTTAGTAATACGTTAAGTTAACTATAAAGTGTCGCTATGTTGTGAGAAATTACTCCTTTACCGAGATCCCAACCCTAACCCTAAGCATTTCTGCACACTTCAATGAACTACAGCGCCATGTTTCCCATTGCATTGATACACTGACAAAGGTATTTGGGTAATGTAGTTTAAAACGTTTAATAATGAGACAATAAATGTTAAGTAAATGACATCTTTAATGGACAACTGGATATCTAATTATGTTCATTGTGTAAACCTTTATGACATATATGAGGGGCAGGCTGAAATTTGATATTTTACTGTGAGCACTTTTAGAAAACCTTTATGCCAGCTTTCCAAATCTGTCTGAAAACTGTGCCCAACATTATTTAGTAAACATAGCATAAGCAGTTGTCCTGCCAATTTTCTCTGTGATACGCTAACCAGACTTTGAGTAACAGCCATTTGAAATGTGCTTTTTTTTGCTCTTCCAGGGGCCTCTACAGGGTCCCTGAGGGCGGAAGGGCAGTAAAACATACACAGATCTATTCTCCTCATCATGGACAACAAACTTTGAGTCACATTTAAATATCAGAGTATTTACTCTTTTCTATTCTAACATCATGCTTGTATTAGGTTTTGATGGGTATTGTGAGACCATCTGATGAAATACAGAAATAGTTAAAAGAAATGTAATATAATTATTAATATTTATTTTCTTTTATGGATAAACACCCATAAATATAATGGATGAACCCACAACAACTTGCCATTATCCAGTTTCCAGTGTAAACAAAAACTATTTAGATTTACACTTCACTATTATTATTAAATATAGGACAATGCACCATTAAGTAAAATAACAAAAGAGACATTGCCAAAATTTCATGTATTTTCACGTACCTGACATCGGTAATGTGCATGCTTTAATTTTTATTGCAGTATTAGATGTACCAGATTTATCAACATGGATCATCGTCAGTTAAGCTTGAAGTGTTTGAAATCCTTCCCTTTATTTCACTGAAAACTGGCGTATTGTCACAGCATGCAAATATATGCAACTTTTTGGTGCATTGTTGTACCAAATATAATATAACAAGATGAAAAATGTTTATGTTTCAAGTAAAATAATATTGTTAATTACTTAGATAACCTAAATCAACTCATAAAATGTGTATTTACTTTAAAAACACCATACACAATATTCACCATACTTCATCACTCAACTCTTTATTGGAGGATACAGTATACAGTTGATAAAGTAGCATGAAGAAAAATTAGATTCAAGATAAATAAAAACGGGTCTTCAAAAATACATTAACATCATATTAATCCATTCACAGCTGCTGAAGCCACACAAATGAGTGCCACAGAATCCCATCCAGTCAACTATGATACAGAAAACAGATTTGATATTGTGTTGAAAAATAATGATTCATTATCACAGCTAGACTGGTTTCTTGCTCTTCCCTCTATCATGTTCATGTTCTATCCTGTTCTTCTTCTTCTAAACAGTTTGCCCACTTGTACCCTACGGTGTATAATTGATAAACAGATGATGTGGTCACTGATGTGGTGTAGCCTTTTCTCAACCAGAGGAAGAAGTTGTAACATCCCATTGTCAGGCATTCTCCAGTCCTGGTCTAAAAGTAAAAAAGAAAAAACACTATTCAAATTAAGTTTAATGTAGTCAGGTTAGCATATATTCTGCATGATTTAAGCAGTGGTTGGCTACTCTGGGCCTCAGCATCCATTGTCCTGCAGATTTAGCTCCAACCTCAAACCCACCTGCCTATAATTATCTATAAGTAAACCTGAAGACTTTAGTTACAAATTCCAGGCATGCTCGATTAGTCTTGGAGGTAAACTCTCCATTTCAAAAGGCCCAGAGTTGCCCATTCCTAATTTAAATTTACAAAGCCGCAGTCAGTACATTATATAATATACACATTGAAGCAATATGTATATAATATTGCAGCACATAATATTAGCCAAGTACTGACAATAAATATTTTACCCATATCAACAGCAACCTTTTAAACAGCAGATCTTTAAAAATATATTTTAGAAGGGCATGGTCTCTTCTTAGCCTTTGCCAGTGATGCTAGATTTCTTTTAAGACAACATACTCTTCTGTCACTTGTTTCAAGAGAATCACTTGTGATAGCTTGCACAATGTAAAATTGTTAAAATACGGCAATACAATAGGTACAGAGGCACAAGACTTACCATGCTTATGAAGCACCCATGGCCATGCATAGTTCTCGGAGACTGGAGTTTTTGCCTCTTGTATTCCTCCTTGGCTGCACATTACAGGGAGTGCAGAATTATTAGGCGCGTTGATTTTCTGATCATATTTTTTTTCCAGGCACATTTGACCAATTCCAAACCACAGTAATCCTAATAACTACTATTGATTTAGTATTTAATAATGTATAAGTGATATATAATTGTTCATGAAGGCTGGAAATTAAAATCACCTTATATTCAGGTGTGCAGAATTATTAGGCATGTTTTCTTTTACAGATAAATTGAGCCAAAAAAGAGATTTAACTCAGACTGAAAAGTCAAAAAGTATTAAATGCCCATGAGAAGGATGCAATACTAATGCAATACTAGACATTGCAGTTAAGGCGTGACCATTGGACAGTGAAATGCTCGTTGGGTCAGCAGGGTCAGACAAAAACATGTGGCGGAGAAAAGACACCTGTTAACTGCAAAAGAATTAAGAATTAAGGTGAAGAATTAAGGGTGAAACCATCAGGAACCCTTTAGTCTCCAGCGCCACCATTTTCCAGAGCTGCAACCTACCTGGAGTCTCCAGAAGTGCAAGGTGTCAGGATCTCAGAGACTTCAGTTAGGTAAAGAATCCTAAAAAAGGACCCCCACTAAATAAGAATCATAAGCTGAAGTGTTGTAAAATACATGAAGCCTGCTTTTTTATAGGCTTTATAGGTTTTATAGGTTGAGAATGACTCTTGAAGGACCAGCACCACATCCTCTAGTACCACTGTTTGAAGAATTCATCTGCCAGAATCCAGGTAGTTTGCAGCTCTGGAAAATGGTGGCGCTGGAGACTAAAGGGTTCCTGATGGTTTCACCCTTAATTCTTCACCTTAATTCTTAATTCTTTTGCAGTTAACAGGTGTCTTTTCTTCACCACCTGTTTTTGTCAGATCCTGCTGACCCAACGAGCATTTCACTGTCCAATGGTCACGCCTTAACTGCAATGTCTAGTATTGCATTAGTATTGCATCCTTCTCATGGGCATTTAATACTT
This sequence comes from Gobio gobio, assembly GCF_949357685.1. NCBI lineage: Eukaryota > Metazoa > Chordata > Actinopteri > Cypriniformes > Gobionidae > Gobio > Gobio gobio. The sequence continues at coordinate 27,206,421 of NC_137108.1, read as the reverse complement.
TTTGACTTTTCAGTCTGAGTTAAATCTCTTTTTTGGCTCAATTTATCTGTAAAAGAAAACATGCCTAATAATTCTGCACACCTGAATATAAGGTGATTTTCATTTCCAGCCTTCATGAACAATTATATATCACTTATACATTATTAAATACTAAATCAATGGTAGTTATTAGGATTACTGTGGTTTGGAATTGGTCAAATGTGCCTGGAAAAAAAATATGATCAGAAAATCAACGTGCCTAATAATTCTGCACTCCCTGTAGTCTTTTCCTGTAGAATCTTCTGAAGTGTGTGCCTTCTCTTGCTATCCATCTTAAAACACAAATGCAATGTGTTTTAGTCTGTGGAGTATAAAGCCTTGTTTCAAGCCAAAAAACTAACCAGATATTTCACATAATTCAAAAGAACATTTACTATTTGATTCCTAATATATGCCACAACTCATTATCTTCCAAAGCTACACAGAACCACCCATGGTCTACAAAACAATAGAGAAATACCTGGAGTTTATACCAACTAAATGCTTTTTTTAACCCTTCAATACATGTCTGCTTTTATCTAAGACAAACAGACAGTGCCATTTTTAAGAATTGAAGGCCAAAAGTGTTCCAGCCTTTATGCTAAAAGGCAATCATTTTAATAATAATTGTATCAAAAAGGGAAACAAATATTTACCATTTTAGATAAATCCAAGATACAGAACCTAATTTGCTCATTTTAGGAGTTATAAAAAGATTTAGACATGAATAATGGTGTGTATTTTATCAGAGTATAGAAAGAATGATCACAGTTGTCCTTTGAGAGATCAACATCAAATTCTGTACTACATATTACAGCAAGACAATGCAATACAATCAATCCAAGACATACCAATGGACTTGCGCACTTTTCTGTCGTCTTTGGGCACAAGATGGCCATGTTCCTTCCTCACTCTAAACAAAGGACTTATTCGATTAGCTTGCTTCGATATAAGGGTCTGGTCTTTCTTCTCTGCTGTAAAACAAGAAAGTCTCACTTACTCTATGTGCAATTACTATTGTTTTTGAAACATATAAATTAAGACAGTTACAATAAAATGAATTTACATACGATTCAGGGGAGCATTTCATGAGTAAATACTGATATACTAAAAATATTATTTACCTGATTAGGCAAGATTCGCTACGACTAACTAGTAGCTCTTGTGAGGGTTGGCTCATAAAAGTAATCTGCAAGTAATCCTGCAAAACGAAAGGAAAGAAAGGAAATTTCATTACATTGCATGCAAGTTGTGATTTCATATATAACTGTTTCTTTCTTTAAAAAGTGTTGCATAATTAAATGTTAAATACATTTATGAAACAAGTTCACTGATGGGTGTGCATTTCCATTATTAAAAGTATATTTTTCATAGCACATATGAATTTGTTTAAAAATGTTGATTATTTACTTGATCTTTTGATCACGTAAGTTATTTACATGCAAACGGGACGTTATCAGCAGTGCAACTGATGACAAAATAATTGAATATCTGATGTTATGTGAGCATTTCCACTCTTGCAAACAGAGGTAGGTCATGAGGTGTGAAGAGACCTCCCCAATGGCCCAATTTGTAATCATTTTAAAGGGGCTATATGCATTTTTCTGAAATTTAAACTCGCGACTGACACCTGTGGCCAAAAAACAGAACTGCTCTCATTTTCTGCTCGCTCTCGCAGCGGTGGTGACGTCACATCCGCAGACAGCGCGGGAAAAGACGACCCGCCAGAAAATATGAAAAATAGGATACAGGCTTATGCACCCACTGTGAGCGGACAAGGTGTCAGTATGCTCATCAGGAGATGTTTGAGTCATAAATGGTAAAATAAAAAGGCTATTGTTACGTTTATTTTGGGGGAAAAGTAGCATATAGCCCCTTTAAAGAATACATTGGACCTAATATAAACTTTTCTTTCTGGGACTGCTTTCCAAGAAGGGGCGCAACTGATTTACAAAAATCATGATAAATATGTACAGGAATTGAGGCTGTAACCAATGGCAGGAGTCGGAGTAAAAGCTGCAGGATTATGTACGAGTATTTGTACAAATATGTAAGAGTATCATATGAATTTGACAGCTTGTTAAATCTTGTGAATTATTAAGACTTTGAGAATATGTTCTTACTGATTGAGCCATGGGGTTTGTAAGAATATGTTTAAGAAACAACAAATGCTTGATAAAGAGTTCACACCAACACATACTTACCATTGCAAATATTTGCTGTTACTGCTTTCGGTCTTCTCCATTACTTTTCCATGAACAAGAATGGACTGACTGAGTCCGAAAGGCCCTTTTGGTCTTTTCAGGTAAAAAAAAAAGAAAGAGAAAAAGTCATAATATATAACACATACATTATATACAGGACATCACAATATTTGGATTTTACATTAAAAGGTATTAAAAGCATGGTAAGTGTTGTGGTTACTGTCTACTTACAACAAAAATCACATTAAAACTACCAATACTGTGGTAAAAGCATGGTAAGTGTTGTGGTTACTGTCTATTTACAACAAACATCACATTTAAACTACCAATACTGGTAAATGCATGGTAAGTGTTGTGGTTACTGTCTATTTACAACAAACATCACATTACAACTAAGGTTACAGCTAAAAGCATGGCAAGTGTTGTTTTTATTGTGCTTCTACTACAAATACCACGTTGGAACTACACTAGTTGTTATTATTAATTATGAATAACTGTTTAAAAGGTCTATAGCACGTCACGTGACAGTGTTTAATCGCCCTATTAGCAAGGTGTGTTGATTTAGAAAGCAAAGAAATGCGAAGCCTGAGTGGAAATGAAAGATATAATGCAGTGACTGAACAAAATCTGATCAATAACGACAGAAAATACTTTATATCAAACATTCATGGCTACTCACCAACATGTGGCACAGGTGCACTGATGCCAAACATCGCGATGTATTCTGAATGAGACTTCTTGAGCGAGATTTCATACCGATAGAATACCGGCAAAGGTTTCCCATTGAAAGCAATGGAGTTCCCAGTTCGTCTATAGACTGACGCCGAGGGGTATGGCCGTACCTGTGGCGTCTTCACTATGAAGCCGGGGTGCGGAGGGAAACGCAGATCGCTTTTGGGTCTTTTCTTCACACAAATCAACAGTTTGGCCTCGGAACAGTTGGAATACTTTACATTTTTCAATAAAGTGTGCATGTTGTCTGTTATATTCTGTATTTTATTTCATATAACGCAAAGGTTAAGGGGCGGGGTTGTGCTACTTTCAAACGTCTGAATAGCGTAAATACAAATCAATAAATGTAAATAAAATAATGCTGGCTGATTAAATTGAGAATCATACTCCAACATGTCATAATGGAAAAATTATAACCCAATAAATAGTTACATCATGATAACATTCACATGCCCAACACGTCTGTGTATGACGCCAAAGGTGTCTCATTGGAATCACTGGACTGCCTGTACGTCGAAAAAATGACTTTCAAGGGGTACCCTGTACGTAAAAAAGTGACGACGAGGGGTCCTGACCACGCGTCAATATGTGACGAGTGGGAGTGAGACTGTGTTGGAATACCAACATAGTGTCTGCCTTGGCACAACAAGACTTGCCTCTCTCTGGCTAGACAGTAAGCACCATGACAAAGACTGGTACATAGGCACAAAAAACAGTATTGTCAATAAAGAGCTGCTTGCTATTAAACCACCAGTAGAGATCACAAGGGCACCAAGATCATTTGATGACCAGAAGTTCTGGAAAGTTGCTGAATGGAGATCATTTTTGCTGTTTTATGCATTACCAGTTTTGAATGGAATTTTGAAGAGTAAGTATTGGAACCATGTTTTTTTATTAGTTTTTGCCTACACATTCTTCTTCAGGATGTTATAAAAGTTTGTGATATTGATATAGCAGAGCAGGCACTTCACAAATTTGGGCTAGCTTTAGAAAGGTTATGGACCTGTCATCTGTTAATGTTTCTTTTAATGTGCATTTACTGATTCATTTGACAACAAGTGTGCGCAACTGGGGACCATTGTTAGCAACCTCGACTTTTCCATTTGAGTCATTTAATGGGACTCTGCTTAGGTTTTTCAATGGTTCTACACGTGCCCACACATAGTGAGAAGATTTCTCAGATGGAGGAACCTCTCCAAAAAAGGTGAGATGATCATGGTCACAGAGGAGAACTGGCACCCCGATTGAGCCTGGTTTCTCCGAAGGTTTATTTTTCTCCATTATGCTACCTGGTGGAGTTTTGGTTCCTTGCCACTGTCGCCTTTGGCTTGGCTTGCTCAGTTGGGGACACACATTTTCAACTAAATATCCAAATGAATTAACTATATAAACTAAATTACTCATCTGCCCACTTTGTCACTGTATGATAATTTAAATGAGCTAGATGACATCACCGTTTTCTCTGGAGCATTATTTTCCTGTTTAATACTGTGAAGCTGCTTTGAAACAATCTGCATTGTAAAAAGCGCTATAAAGTTGACTTGACTTGACAGCAAGTGAGAATGTGAGGAAACTTTTTAACAAATTACAAAGTAGCTTTTTTTGAGGACTTTCAAAAACATGTACAGGGTTTTGGCTGCCCTGTAAAGGAGAGAACATGGCTATTGAAAGTTTTCTTAATGTGACAGTTCAATCAGGGTTATTTTACAAACGGTTCATTTCTAAAGGTGTTGTTTACCATTCTTACAATAACACCACACTTACAGTTGGAAGATGGAACCCTCTGTAAAATCATGAGTTTTTTAAATTTTAAAATGGACACCTCCAAGACACATGTCTCTTGTGTTTTAGTTAAGGAGCTTGCAAGAATTGGAAATTCACTTTGCAAAGATGTTCAACTTAATATATCCTCTACATTTGTGACTGAAGTGCATGACACAAACAATGTATTTGCTATCCATCCTTAATCACTCCAAAGAAAATGTATCATGATCAGGTCAAAAGACAAAATGTATGTTATTACAATGCCAAACAATATTGAAAGGGACCAATAGTATTTCCTGACTTATAGGCTGATATTTAAGCGTTTATGCAGTCCTCATTTTTTTTTTTTTTGTCTCTCTTTTGTATGAACTGCAATGACACATTACTAATGTTTTTCTCCTGAATTTCAATGTCCATGTACTGAATGAAATGAGAGATATACATGTGAACTTAGTGTCGTAAAAAAAGTGCATTTAAAAATGGTAAAATATAGTTTCAATGATACATTTTATTTTTTTGTTTACATTAGTACACAAGTAACCTCTGTTGTAAGGAGTTTAATATGATAAATATGTGTATATGAAACTTTTCTGTTAAATAAAAATCATTGTTCTGCACAAAAAAGTACTTGAATTATGACAAATATTTTGGTAAAGACACGCCAAGTTTTATATAGTTTCAAACAATGTTGTAGATAGAAACAAGAACCTAATCATTATACTTTTTTAAAGCACACTGTAATTCAATTTAAAGTATATTTCCCCTAATGGCATGTGAAAAAGCTGTACTACTTTACAACTTATTTGTAGTGCACAAAGTTACTCTGTGTGCATTTGAAGAAAGCATGACATATAGTAGTACAATTATGGGGTATTTTCATTTAGTAGACGTGTTAATGTATTTGCAGTATACTTAGCATAAAATAAATGCATTTAAATTACATTTTAGTATATTTATTTTTCACTAGGGTATCTATGTAAATTATATATTTAATATTATATTCAAACATGGATGCAAAACTGTTAATCATTGATTCATTTTATATAAATTATTTTTCCCTTTCACAGATCTTGTGATAAAGAAGTCTTCAAACATTACAGTGTCTGAATCGCAAGCCCTCAGTTGCAGAAAATGCAAGTCATACTCCGAAGTGACCGTCCGCTTGAAGATGATGTGACATTTAAACTCTTCTGTTTCTTTGTTTGGTTAAGCCTTTTGCAGGCTTGTTTGTTCAATAATTTTTTTTTAAAAGTCCCAGGTGAAAAGACAACAAAAATGAGTATGTTTTTAGTACAATTCAAATATAATATAAACATACTACTTGAATTTCAATTGCATTTCAAGCCATCAGGTGATGGCTTGGTTAGCAATGGCCGCCCCTATGGAAGGTACGCTTTCCGGGGGCTGGATTTCCCCCTTGGTTCTAAACTGCCATCCGGCAGTGAAGCCACCGGAAGTGCTGGAGCGGCCATCTTACTATTCCCTACCAGCAGAGGGCATAATTGACGTACAGCCAAAACACTGAGCTAAAATCACACGATTTGCAGCGTCTCCGTCTCGCAGGATTAGCTTTACGATATATGTATGTAAATGAATTGTTATTTCAGAAGTTAAGTCTTTTCGGAGAGGATGAGTCATATATTGAAATCGTTAATGAGGGTGTGTCTACTGCACACTGCCGACACACGTAACTGAACAAAGATAAACAACCATATTTCTTTATGTATGCAATTATGGAGGAAATATTAAACATTAACGTATGTCTGTGTTTAGCTGCAGAAATTGATTTGAATAGCTTATATTAACACAGCCTCTATATTGCACTATATGTATTACAATTCAAAGTTTTAAATCATCATCTCGGAAATAAAGTAGTCAGCGTTATGATATGTGCATTTTATTTCCTGATTGAGCAACGTCTATTTCAGACTCTAGACAGCGCAAATTTGTGCCGTTTACAGTTTCCATTTGAGTATAAGTGTTATGTATAGTATTCCATAAGTGTTATGTATGCCATGTTGTTGGATTAAATATTTATTTAATCATCGTTTACATAATTAACTGCTTCAGAATGCATGCTGATAACGAAATCATTGTTGAAACATTTACTGTATGAATAAAAACAATACAGAACAACATGAATGCATAAACACAACAGTACAATGCATTTTCAGGTTACAAGGCATAAATATTTATTCCGATTTCAAAATGTGTGCTTTGACAGTTGTAATACAAGTGTCTCTTCCACCCGTCGAGCTGATGTTTACTACTGTAATGAATATGAACGTACTTTTTAATCAGCTGGAGAAAATCCTGACTATAAACGAATAACTATTTACATGTTTAGAACGTTTGTGTTGTAAGAATATACAGGGAGATTTTAGATATTAAAACGGTCTCCTTAGGCAATGTTTTCTCAGTAAAATCATATAATGTCCTATTCATTCAATAGAATGTGTGAGCTGACAGGGAATACCCACATGGCGGCGCGGCGGCTTAACTTTTTATGACGTCATGAGCAATCCAGTATTTTATATAGATCAGTGATACTGGCACACTTTGTGGGACACAAGTGAGAGATGGCAAATGCACATTTGTACGGAGCTGGTAAGCTTACTGTGTAGGAGAACAGCTATAGGGGACACGTGAATGGTTATGTGAGCCGCTTAAGACGTTGAATAGCTGATGGATGCCGCTATAATGCAGGGTGTTAAGATTCTGTGTTGGTAAACACAAATTATGAATTTGAGTATATTTGTCGACGAGCTATAAGCAGTCAGCTAATGTAAGACGGTATGCTTAACGCAGTACTTAAGCTGCTTACATACATTTATTGTGAAAGTTGCTTATACAAATCATTTTTAATTGAAAATGTCTGCTTCAGGTTTATACATCCAACATTAAGTATAGCCAATTTAAGTTTGGAAACTTACTATTTGACTAACAGTTTGAATGTTTTTTCCATACATACTAAATATAGAGATGGATTTTAGGAAGGGGGTCCCTCATAAAAGGTTCATCATGTTTGGGGGTCCTTGGCATCATAAAGTTTGAAAACCCCTGGTCTAGCAGACCGTGTGGCCCTGCGGCCTTGTCTCTGTGGTCTAGCAGACCGTGTGGCCCTGCAGCCTTGTCTCTGTGGTCTATCAGACCGTGTGGCCCTGCGGCCTTGTCTCTGTGGTCTAGCAGACCGTGTGGCCCTGTGGCCTTGTCTCTGTGGTCTAGCAGACCATGTGGCCCTGCGACCTTGTCTCTGTGGTTTATGCATGGGCTTTTTAATAAAAAAAATAAAAAAATGAATATATATATATATATACACTCACCTAAAGGATTATTAGGAACACCATACAAATACTGTATTTGACCCCCTTGTTATATATATATATATATATATAATTTTGGAAGCGTCAGCAACGTTCAAACGTTTACATTTATGCAGCAGCAGAATACTAATTGCTCATGTGTAGTACTCATCTACAAATTATAACTTCAAGTTATGTTTAATCATGAAGTGTTTGTTTTTTTTGCCATCAGCAGGCGGCGTTCCATGTCCACGCTTACCATGTTAATTCTTGTTCTTCTTCTTTTTAGGAACTCCAGGACACAAGACCGGTGGGTCTACTTTATTTACCGTTTTTGGGGGATAGGCTCCGTCCGGGTGGAAGCATTCTTCCACCTAATTTTTGTGGGTCAGCTGCACCTCTGCCTTCATCTTCATCTTCATCATCTGCCTTCAGGATATGCAGAGTCCGGATCTTCAGACTGCGAGCTACAGACGGGTTGTTAATAAATGGATAATTGTCTCCCGAGTCTTTCTGGTAGAAATACATTTTTCAACTAAATATTCAAATAAATCGAATTATTAAACTAAATTACTGATCTAAAGCCCACATTGTCACTGTATGATAATTGATATGAGCTAGATGACATCACCATTTTCTCTGGCTATAGACGGCTTTGGAAGTTTTGGAAGCAGCGTGCGGAAAAGTCTAGGACGAAAGTGAGGTGTTGTTTTCAGCGTGTCGTGAAGGTGCTCCCTGGATTACTTTCCTGTGGGTAAAGACCGATAATCTACGGTGGAACAGCTGAGACGGATGGTCACGTTGATACGAAGTAAGGGCGCTGAGCGAGCTGTAACCGCGATGCCGTCTGTGGAAACCATTGCTAAAGGTTCGGTAAAGTAAAATTAACTTGAGGAATCGCACTGCAAACCTACAAGTGTTGACATTAATTTCTTAATTTATGTCAGGAGTGCAAAATAACCGATCTGTAGGTAATGAACAATATTTTGAATGAAATATCAACAAGAATCAAAAGCCATGCCTTCTCCGTTTTATTTGTGGTCACAGACATGCACTAATCCGCATGTGTTCGGGCTCTTAGTGAAACAGTGTGCATATTTGGACAAATATAAATTTATTCTAGCTGCTGGGACAGCACTCGGCGCTTCAGATGCTGTCGAGAGTATGAAACCTCATATTGAGTCCCTTCGCTTATACCCCGATCTAGTTTCTTTTCTGGTGCACCAGAAAAGGGGCTACTTTGGCTGATAAGCCTGGGTGACCTGAGGATTACCAACCCGTTCTCACTCCCAAGGCGCCGAATTCCGACGCATGGTCAAGTGCTTTTCGCGTCACAATAAAAACGCTAAAGGCACCCCTAGGCATCACTATATCGACGCGCTGAGTGCTCCATTCATTTCAATGAGAAACCTTTGGCGTCAGAAACAGACGCGTTGGGCATGGGAAAGTTATCGTCATGATGATCATATATTGGGTTATGATTTTGCCATTATGACATGTTGGACTGTGATTCTCAATTTAATCAGCCAGCATCATTTTATTTACGCTATCTAGACACGTTTTAACATGTAACCCAACCCCATTCCATCCCTAAACCTACCCATTGGTGTGGTATAAAACGCAGATATAACAGGCAGAGTCGACTGTATGCACTATTTATTCAAGAAGTACAAATATTCCAAATATTCCGAGGCCAAGCGATTGATTTGTGTAAAGGAAATCCCCAAAAGCGATCAGCGTCTCCATCCGCAGAAGATCACGAACACATTAAATTTCAAATATTGCCGCCCGTTACGTCAGTTTTCATAGTGAAATTGCATTGGCTCTGGTAAGTCTCATGACCAATTGCGTCATTACGTCAGCTTTGATTGTAAAATGTCATTGGTTCTCATGTGTCTTGTGACCGAATGCGTCATTCTAAAGAGGCGTGTGTATTATTTGAATGAGATATGAATGAGTGCGTTCACGGAGTGGCGGGATCATCATCTCAGCGATTAAAACATTAAGATCAACTCTGTTCTTTACATAAAGACATCGTGGGACTTCAGAAGACTTGGAATGCAACATGAGTTAATACTTTTATACTGTTTTGGGTCAGTTTTTGCAATAAATAGATGTGACTGTACTTGTATTTGCCTGTTATGCGTTTTATATTGTTTAGAAGTGGGTAGGTTTAGGGTAGGAGTTGGGTTAGCAGCTCCAAAATATAAAAGTAACCTTTAAATATGAATAAAATATGAATAAAATCATGTCTGCTTTTACAAATGCAAAGAATAACATGCGTCTTGATCTGACGCATTGGGTAAACAACTGAAATGAATGGAGCACCCAGCGCGTCGATATAGTGACGCCTAGGGGTGACTTTAGCGTCTTCGATGTGACGCGGAAGGCACTTGACCATGCTTCGGAATTTGACGCCTTGGGAGTGAGAATGGGTTGGGATTACAGTGAGGCTTCCCTGCCGAGTAGGCTACATCTCTGTGGGCCCCCACTCCTCTATTGCATCGCAAGCATAGAGACTGTGTTCGTGGGTGGTTCATGTTCTCTCATGAGAGCATAACCACATTGGCGCGTTGTTCATCTTGCCAAACAGTGTGCATATTTGGACAAATATAGATTTATTTTCACATGTTTGCAAAATATATTTTGTCATACAGAATAACATTTCTTTTCATTTCTCACTGAATTAGCCTATGCTGATCTGAAGAGCTGAATGACATTCCAAGCGATCGCTGTCTGTTCTTCCTGTTGCACGCCACTTATGATCTCAGAGCTCTCTCATTCGCTGTACTCATCCCTCATCTTATCTCTCTGTTGTAAACATTGCCAACGTGTGAACCAAGTACATGTCTCAAAACCGCTGTAACTGCTGCTGTTGGTATCACCTGTGTCTGTGCATTGCCGGTTTGCAAATTATCTCATTTTAATGTGCCTAATGACACTCCCCTATTTATGCAAACCATTCCCTCTTTCCACACAATACCCATCCCACCTTTTCGCAGTCGACCACGCCCCTTTTTGGGAACCTTTTCAAATCTAAGGTGTGAAAAACCCCCGCTGCAACAGGGGGGTTTCATGACCCTTTAATGACCGGTTCCAGACATAGGGTACCTGTCTAGTGTCTAGTGTACCCTAAACCTTGACTCACTAGGGCCCAGGTCAGGAAGCAGACAAACTGGCTAAACCGACCGTCTGCTAGCTGTCTCACGTTACCGGAGTCAGATAAATCCCAGCACATAGAGACTCTTTCGCCTAGATATTATCATATAGAGACTGTGTCTGTTCCCCGAATGAGTAAATACAAAAAAACATCAAAACCATTCAACAGTAAAAATGTAATTGATGTCCAACAAATAAACAAAAGATATAATACAGATGAACAATTGATAAAGCTTGGGTTGCTGAATATTAGATCCCTTTCCCCAAAAGCGCTTATTGTTAATGATATTATTACAGATAATAATCTAGATGTGCTCTGTTTGACAGAAACCTGGCTAAAACCTGACGACTACATTACCTTAAATGAGTCCACCCCCCAAGATTATTGTTATAAACATGAGCCGCGTCTGAAAGGTAAAGGGGGAGGGGTTGCTGTAATTTATAATAATATCTTCAGTATTACTCAGAAGTCTAGTTTCAAATATAATTCCTTCGAAGTTTTGGTGCTTTATGTAACGTTATGTAGTGTACATGATAAAACCCGTTCAACATTTGTGTTAGCTACTGTAAACAGGCCACCAAGGCATAATACAGACTTTATCAAAGAATTTGCTGATTTTCTATCAGAGTTAGTACTGGCCGTAGATAAAGTACTAATTGTTGGTGATTTTAATATCCATGTAGACAACGGAAAAGACGTATTGGGATTAGCATTTAAAGACACACTAAACTCTATTGGAGTTAGGCAACACGTGTCAGGAGCCACTCATCGCCATAATCATACTTTAGACCTAATATTGTCACATGGAATAAATGTTGACACCGTTGAAATTCTGCAGCAGAGCGATGACATCTCAGATCATTACTTAGTATCATGTATACTTAATTCAGCTAAGGTTGCAAAGCCGCCCCCTCGCTTCAAAAATGGCAGGACAATCACTGCCGCTACTAAAGATTGCTTTTTAAGTAATCTTCCTCATCAGTATTATCTGCTCAGCATCCCAGATAGTATAGAATAACTCGATGTTGCAACAGAAACTATTGACTCTCTCTTTTCCAGTACTTTAGACACAGTTGCTCCTCTGCGCTTAAAGAAGATTAAAGAAAATAGTCCAACGCGGTGGTACAACGAGCACACCCGGGCCCTTAAAACAGCAGCCAGAAAAATGGAGCGCAGCTGGAAGAAAACAAAATTAGAGGTATTTCGTAATTTGTGGAAAGAGCGCATGATCACATACAGAAAGGCCGTAAAAACAGCTAGATCTGCTTATTTCTCAACTCTCTTGGAAGAAAACAAACACAACCCAAGGTATTTATTCGATACAGTGGCTAAATTAACCAAAAAATAAAGCTTCAACATCTGATGATTGTAAACAGCACAGCAGTAATGACTTTATGAACTTCTTCACATGTAAGATTGATAATATTAGGAAAAATGTTTTAACCATGCAGCCGTCTACTACAGTATCACATCAGACAGAGCATTGTAGTGTCACTGAGGAAAAATTACACTCATTCACTGCTATAGGAGAAGAAGAATTGGCTAAACTCGTTAAATCATCAAAATCGACAACATGTATGCTCGACCCTATACCGACTAGGCTATTAAAAGAGATGCTACCAGAGGTCATAGATCCTCTTCTTAATATCAATAATTCATCTTTGTAGGATATGTACCGAAAACTTTTAAGTTGGCTATTATTAAACCACTTATTAAAAAAACGCAACTTGATCATACAGAATTAGTCGATTATAGACCAATCTCAAATCTACCCTTTCCGTCAAAAATACTTGAAAAGGCAGTGTCTTCACAATTATGTTCCTTTTTAGAAAAAAATGGTATCTGTGAGGATTTCCAGTCAGGATTTAGACAATATCATAGCACTGAAACTGCTCTCATCAGAGTTACAAATGATTTACTCTTATCATCCGATCGTGGCTGTATCTCTCTATTAGTGTTACTCGATCTTAGCGCTGCATTTGATATTATCAACCACAACATTCTTTTGAATAGACTCGAAAATTATGTAGATATTAGTGGAATTGCTTTATCATGGTTTAAATCATACCTATGCAACCGTTATCAGTTTGTAGTAGTAAATGAAGATATGTCACACCGATCGCAAGTTCAGTATGGAGTACCACAAGGCTACCACTGGGAGATATCATTAGGAAGCATGGCGTTAGTTTTCATTGTTATGCTGACGATACTCAGCTCTATATTTCTTCACGCCCTGAAGAAACTTACCAATTCACAAGATTAACGGAATGCATAGCTGATATAAAACATTGGATGACCGGTAATTTCCTGCAACTCAATTCAGAAAAAAACGTAATTTTTAATTATTGGACAAAAAAGCTCCACAAGTAGTAACCTAGAATACTGTCTAACACTTGATGGCTGTTCTGTCAAGTCCTCGTCGTCAGTGAGGAACCTGGGTGTGCTCTTTGATACCAATCTTTCGTTTGAAAGCCACGTTTCTAGCATCTGTAAAACTGCTTTCTACCATCTTAAAAATATATCTAAATTACGGCACATGCTCTCAATGCAAAATGCTGAACAGTTAGTTCATGCGTTCATGACCTCAAGGCTAGGTTATTGTAATGCTCTACTGGGTGGTTGCCCTGCTCGCTTAATAAATAAACTCCAGCTGGTCCAAAACGCAGCAGCTCGAGTTCTTACTAGAACCAGGAAGTATGACCATATTAGCCCAGTTCTGTCAACACTGCAGGCTGCCTATTAAACATCGAATACATTTTTAAATCTTACTTATTACTTACAAAGCACTAAATGGTTTAGCTCCCCAATACTTGAGCGAGCTCTTAACATATTATACTCCATCACGTCTACTGCGGTCTCAAAATTCTGGCCAGTTGATAATACCAAGAATATCCAAATCAACTGCAGGCGGTCGATCCTTTTCCTATTTAGCTCCGAAACTCTGGAACAGTCTTCCTAACATTGTTCGGGAAGCAGACACACTCTGTCAGTTTAAATCTAGACTAAAAACACATCACTTTACTATGGCATACACATAAAACACTTTTTCAATGAAATGATTGTTAGGCTGCATTAACTAGGTCAGCCGGAACCGGGAACACTTCCCATAACACCTGATGTACTCGTTACATCATCAGAAGAATGGCATCTACGCTAATGATAGTCTCTCTGTTTTATCCCGAGGTTTACTGCAGTCAGCCGGATCCGGGCCATATCCAGTTCAGATGGTGGACCTGCGCCCAGAGAAGACCAACACAGGACCCCGAAGTGTCTGCAGAGACCGTGATTAGACTCCCCCTGCAACTGCCTCATCAACACGGCATCTCAATAAACCCGTCTCCGGCGTGTTGACTCAGATTGTTCGAATATTACAATTAAATAATACTTAAATCGATATGTCATCCTCAATAAACCCGTCTCCAGCGTGTTGCCTCCGATTATTCGAATATTGCACTTTAATAATTATTTAATCAACATCATCCTCAATAAACCCGTCTCCAGCATGTTGCCCCCGGTCCCTCGAATATTCTGATCTATTATGACCTCTGAGCTGTAAAGCTGCCAGAATAATAATAATAATACGCTGTTTGTTAATTGGCCAGAGGAGAACTGGCACCCGACTGAGCCTGGTTTCTCCCAAGGTTTATTTTTCTCCATTAGGTCACCTAATGGGGATTTGGTTTCCTTGCCACTGTTGCGTCTGGCTTGGCGTGCTCAGTTGGGGACACTAAATTTTTCAACTAAACATCAAAATAAATCTAATTGATAAACTAAATTAACCATTTAAACTAAATTACTGATCGAATTATTGATCTAAAGCCCACACTGTCACTGTATGATAATTGAAATGAACTGATGACATCAGCGTTTTTTCCAGAATGGCTATACAGCTGAATAAAATTATGCTGCATTATTTTCCTGTTTAACACTGTAAAGCTGCTTTGAAACAATCTACATTGTTAAAAGCGCTATATAAATAAAGTTGACTTGACTTGACTAGTGAGTTCCACAAATGAGTCCCTGTACCTGGATAGGCCTGAAGGTTCCAAACATGTTCTGCTGAAAGTGATTCCTGTTGTCTTGCAACACAAGAACCAAACCCTAAACACCTATGCAGTACTTGATGATGGATCTGAAAGAACCATGTTACTTCCAGCTGCAGCTCAGAAACTAGGGCTTAAGGGACAGACAGAGGATCATGCATTAAGAACAATCCAACAAGATGTCAAGAAACTTCATGGGGCTTCCGTTTCGTTTAGTGTACACTCAATCTCACAGCCACAAAAGAGCTACCAAATTCAGAATGCCTTTACCTCTGAGCACTTAAGTTTGGCTGAGCACTCTTACCCCACTGCCATGCTCCTGCAGAAATACCAGCACCTAAAGGCAGCCCATTCCCAAAGCACATCCCCTCCTGCTGATAGGTGCAGATCATCCCCATCTGATTGCACCTATTGAGCCAGTTCGCCTTGGCTCACCTGGGGGTCCAGCAGCAATCAGAACTAGACTGGGTTGAGTGCTACAAGGCCCAACACGGGTTCTACAGAAACAGTTTCAGCCTCAGCAATGCCTGCACATTTCTGTCACTCCTCATATGGAGGAACTGTTCCGAAACGTTGAGAGGCTTTGGCAAGGAGATACCATTCCCCACAAAAAAGAAAGACTGGTCATACGATCAAAAAGCAATGGATTTGCTACAAGCCAAAACCACCAGAGTAATGGTAGATGGAGTGAAGCGCTATGCCACACCACTGTTGCGCAAAGCTGACATGCCTCATCTCCATGCCTCCAAAGACTCTGTCAAGCCTAAACTAAGAAATACAGAGCGACGGCTAGCTAAAGATCCTGTAAAGGCTGCTGCATACAGAGAGGAGATGAAAAGGCTGGAGGAAAGCAATTATGTGGTTAAACTTAAATCAGACTCTGTGACTACTGAGGAACTGTTGTAACTTCCTTAAAGATAAAGAAATTAAAGATATACAATGATTTACTTTCATTATTTGTTTTTATTTTCAGAGATTAAAATTTAACAAGAGAACAAAGTTGCTTTAACAAAAACAATGAGTTTGATCAAAAACGATAAAGAACATTGTGACAAGCAGAGCGGGTCGGTCGAGGCCGGTGCGTGATTGAAGATGAGCGCCAGTTGCGTGTCACACTGGTCTCGAATCCTCTCATGGAGGAGCTCGGAAGCATAAAAGGAGGAGCGACGACAGTGAAGGACAAGACAGGACCAGCCTGGCCTTTATGTTGTGTTTTGTTTGTTTTATTATGTTTGTGCATGGCAGTCATCCGTAAGGGGCTGCCTGCGTGTTTACTTTCAGTTTGTTTATTTATTTATCAAAGTTTGTTGAACGTTCGCTGGTTCCCACTGAATGGTTGGATTCTGAAATCCACTGCTGCTTCAATATACCGTCTCGGTTACGACTGTAACCTTAGTTCCCTGATAGGGAACGAGACGCTGCGTCACCGCTCTGGGAACGCCTCTGCGTGATTGCGTCGTGAAGCATGTATGTCATCAGTCCAATAGAGAGACGGAACGCCATAGGCGGGTGACGTCATAGACCCGGAAGCTATAAAGCACACCGGCAAACACACGCCGTTAGCTTCTGAAGAAGGCCTGAAACAAGGCGCTTACGGGCATGCGAGGAGTATGGCCGGGTGACGCAGCGTCTCGTTCCCTATCAGGGAACTAAGGTTACAGTCGTAACCGAGACGTTCCCTTTCAAGGGAACTCGCGCTGCGTCACCGCTCTGGGAACGAGAATACCCACGTCCCCATGCGAGTCTGGATGCCCGCCTGAGACAGCTACGAGGCGAGCACCCGAGACCCCGGAGTAGCAGAAACATCTAGTTCATAGAACCTGACAAAGAACCTGGCGAGGACCACCCCGCCGCATCACACACTTCCTGCAGGGAGGCCCCTGCCAAGAGAGCTTGAGAAGCAGCCATACTCCTAGTGGAGTGGGACCGAACAGCCAAAGGAGAGGGTGTAAGCCAGTGAGATAGCCTCGACTACCCACTTGCTCATCCTCTGCTTTGACACCGGACCCCCACGGGATGGAGGTCTGTAGCAAACAAATAACTGATCAGTTTTCCTCCACAGGGCAGCTCTGTGGACATAAGCGTCTAAAGCGCGAACTGGACAAAGCAGATTTAACTTTTCCTGGTCTGACGTCACAAAGGGAGGAGGACAGAAGGCCTGGAGCACAATAGGTCTCACAGGATTAGTGAGGACCTTAGGAATATACCCGGGCCTCGGAGAGAGAAAGGCCTTAGCCATACCCGGGGCAAACTCCAAGCACGAGGGTGCGACAGAGAGGGCTTGCAAGTCCCCAATTCTTTTAAGAGAAGAAATAGCAAGAAGAAAAATAGTTTTGAAAGTGAGAAATTTTTCAGAAACTTCCTCGAGCGGCTCGAAGGGAGCCTCGGAAAGGCCTTGAAGGACGATGGATAAGTCCCAGGCCGGCACCCTGGTGCGTGTCACAGGTCTCAGCCTCAAGGTTCCACGGAGGAAACGAGTTACTAGAGGGTGTCGCCCTAATGAAACTCCACTCAAAGGAGTGTGGTAAGCAGCTATGGCCGCCACGTACACCTTTAGTGTGGAGGGGGCTAACCCAGCAGAGAATCTCTCCTGCAGGAACTCCAGCACCACGCTCGCAGGGCAGTTAACTGGATCCCGCAGGTGATCTCGACACCATAAGGTGAAGAGTCTCCACTTTAGGTAGTAAAGTTTCCTCGTAGAAGGAGCTCTGGAGTGTAGAATGGTCTCAACAACCTCAGTTGAGAGACCGGAACTTATGAGTTGGGCCCCCTCAGAGGCCAAGCCCACAGTTTCCACAACTCCAGGCGGGGGTGAACAAAAACTCTGCCCGCCTGAGAGAGAAGGTCCCTCCTGAACGGGATCTCCAGGGGAGAGCCGTCGAGAAGAGACACCAGATCCGAGAACCATACCCGGCCCGGCCAGAACGGGGCTACTAGCAGGAGACAGGCCCCGTCCCGGCGCACTCTCTCTAGAACTCCCGGAAGCAAAGCGATCGGGGGGAAAGCGTACAGGGGCAATCTCGGCCACTCCTGTACCATCGCATCCAGTCCGAGAGGAGCTGGAGGCGACAGGGAGAACCACAGACGACAATGAGAGTTCTCGTGAGTGGCGAACAGGTCCACTTGGGCCCTGCCGAACTTCTCCCAAAGGAGCTCCACCACATCGGTGTGGAGTCTCCACTCCCCGGGCCTTGGCCCCTGCCTCGACAGGATATCTGCTTCCACGTTCAACCGCCCAGGAATGTACATAGCCCTGACTGACAGCAATTTTCCCTGAGCCCAGAGGAGGATAAGGCGCGCCAGCTTGTATAAGCAACGGGACCTCAAACCCCCCTGATGGTTGATGTAGGAGACCACTGATGTGCTGTCTGTGCGCACAAGCACATGATGGCCCCTGATATGCGGCAGGAAGTGCTTCAGAGCCTGAAACACCGCCAACATTTCCAGGCAATTTATATGCCACGAACACTGGTGCTCCTGCCACAGACCCTGGGCCGAGCGACCACTCATGGTCGCCCCCCAGCCCGTCAGGGAGGCATCCGTGGTCAGAGAAGTACGCTGACACGGTGCCCCCAGCGACGGGCCCTGGGTCAGGAACCTGGGGTCCTTCCACATAACCAAGGTGTGGAGACACCGCAGCGTTGCCTTGATTACGCAAAAGGGGTTCCCCCTCGGGGAAAAACCCCTGATCTTGAGCCACCACTGTAGCAGCCTCATGAACAGCAGGCCCGAAGGAATAACGTTGGACGCGGCAGCCATCAGACCCAACAGTCTCTGAAACTGCTTTACAGTGAGCGGCTGGTCTAGCTTCACCCCTTTCACGGCTGAGAGGATCGACCCCACGCGAGGCTCCGACAGACGAGCCTGCATAGCGACCTAATCCCAACTCACCCCGAGATAAGTGATCTTCTGCACAGGAGAGAGAACACTCTTCTTGGAGTTGAGCCTCAGCCCCAACCTCCTCATATGCGCGAGAACAACATCTCGATGCTGAACCGCGAGACGTGCTGACTGTGCTAGTATCAGCCAGTCGTCGATGTAATTGAGAATGCGGATCCCCTGCAAACGCAAGGGGACCAGAGCAGCATCCACACACTTCGTGACCATGCGGGGTGAAAGGGCTAAACCGAAAGGAAGCACTCGATATTGGTACGCTTCTCCCCTGAAAGCGAACCTCAGGAACTTCCTGTGCTGCGGAAGGATGGAGACATGGAAATATGCATCTTTGAGATCTATCGTGACAAACCAGTCCTCGGACCTGATCTGAGACACGATCTGTTTGAGTGTCAGCATCCTGAACTTGAGCTTTGCCACGGCTCGGTTCAGGACGCGAAGATCCAAGATGGGGCGCAGCCCACCATCCTTCTTTGGCACTATGAAGTACCGGCTGTAAAAGCCTGACTCCCTGTCCGGGGGGGGGGACCCTCTCTATAGCCCCCTTTTGCAGCAGAGTCTGTACTTCTTGAGTCATCACCAGAGCCTGCACCGGGTCCACCACAGTGGAGAGGACCCCGTTGAAGCTGGGGGGACGGCATCTGAACTGAATCGCGTACCCCAACTTTACACATCGCAGGACCCAACGAGATATGTGAGGCAGGTTTTCCCACTCTGACACAAAATCTACTAAGGGAACCAGTCTCTCGAGGCTGGTCTCAGATGTACTCTGCACCGCGAGTGCAGCGCCCTGAAGCGGCGAACCGGCAGGGAACGACTGACTCGACGGCATAATTTCCCTCCGAAGAGGGTGCGGGCCTCTCCGTGCCTCTCCGTGGCCACCAGGGCTGCCATAGAACGGCCGACGCATCGGGCCGTCTCCTTGGTGGCACGGAGAGCGAGATCGGCAGTCGATCGAAGTTCTTTAATAGTATCGACTCCGATCTCATGGCTTTCCCCCAGGTCCCTTAGCAGATCAGCCTGGTATGCCTGCACGATAGACATCGTGTGCAGACACGCGGCGGCTTGACCTGCTGCCGAGTATGCTTTGCCCACAAAAGATGATGTCACTTTAAGAGGTTTTGTGGGCAAAGTCGGAGCCTTTACGGTTGACGCAGACTCGGGTGACAGATAGCTCGCAAGCGTCTGTTCAACCTGAGGCAGCTGACCGTAACCATGTCTTTTCCACCCCGAGATATTACTATAAACTGACGTCTGCGGGGTGAAAATGCGTGCAGACACGGGCCGCTTCCAAGACCTCGACACCTCGGGAAAAACGGCAGACTCCTACGAGGAGGCTGAACAGAGCGCGCGGGGAGAAAGCGCTCGTCGAGTCTGCTTTTTACGGCAGCTCGCTCATGATGTTCATGTGGCCAGTCAATGTGTAGTCTGGCCACCGCTCTGCTCAGCACCTCCATGAGCTCCTCACTTGCAGGGGAATGAAGTGACGAGTCTCCACCCCCTGCATCGATGCTACAACCATCAACCTCCTCGGAGGAAGATAGCTGCAGCATCGCGGCCGCTCCCCGGGCGGGAGAAGCCGCAGAGCGGGCTCCCGATCCCAGAGAGGCAGCGCTGGATCTGGCGGGTGAAGGAAGAGATAGGGCGGGGCCCGTCTCCATCCCCTCCGTCAGATCCTTTTGCGAACCCCACGACATGAGTCGCCGCTGAGCCTCAGCAGCAGCGGGACCCGTGCCGTGGGGAGCGCTAGCCGGGACGCCCTCCTCGAAGAGCGCCCAGTGGGATCGCAGCACGCGAAGAGGCAGAGCCTCACAATGCTCGCAGCCAGCACCCTCGAGTGCCGACTGCGCGTGCTGCTCTCCCAAACAAACAACGCACATCAAGTGTGTATCCCCGCTCGTGATGTAGCGTGAGCAGGGAGGAACACACTGTCTGTAACGCTGTTCGCTCGTCATACTTTTTTTCTCTTATCAATGTGGTGAGAGTGCAAACGAAACAAAACAGTCTGAACTCAGACACAACACAAAGACACTTTGGAGAGATTTTACACAGAGCGCTTGTTGAAGGCAACAGAAGCTAACGGCGTGTGTTTGCCGGTGTGCTTTATAGCTTCCGGGTCTATGACGTCACCCGCCTATGACGTTCCGTCTCTCTATTGGACTGATGACATACGTGCTTCACGACGCAATCACGCAGAGGCGTTCCCAGAGCGGTGACGCAGCGCGAGTTCCCTTGAAAGGGAACTATATACATCTTCTTTTTAAAGGACTTAATTTTTTGGTCCCCATGAGGAAAACAGCTTATAAATCATACACTCTAAAAAAAAAGTCTTGTAATCATAAGGGAACCTTTTTTAGTGCTATATAGCACCAATTTTGGTGCTTCAGTGGTTCTTCAGAGGTGCTATATAGCACCTTAGTCAAAGAACCGGTGAAGAACCTCTGAAGAACCGTTGAAGAACCTCTGAAGAACCGCTGAAGAACCACTGAAGCACCAAAATTGGTGCTATATAGCACTAAAAAAGGTTCCCCTATGATTACGAGCCAAGAACTATTTTTGGTGCCATATAGAACCTTTTTTTTTTAGAGTGTACTGTGATAAATGTACTAGTAGGTTTTTTGAAAATGTAAAAGTGCAGAAAGTTTTCTGTGATGAGTAGGTAGGATTAGGGGAGAGAATATACAGTTTGTACAGTATAAAAATCATTATGTCTATGGAATGTTAGGGTGTGTGTGTGTGTGTGTGTGTGTGTGTATGTGTGGACTGGTAATCATCACGTTATGGGGACAACATGTCCCCACAAAGATAGCAATATCCGAAATCCTCATCCTTGTGGGGACATTTTTAGGTCCCCATGAGGAAAACATCTTATAAATCAGACTAAGTGATGTTTTTTGAAAATGTAAAATTGCAGAATGTCTCCTGTGAGGGTTAGGTTTAGGGGCAGGGGCAGTGTAGGGGGATATAATATACGGTATGTACGGTATAAAAACCATTACGCCTATGGAAAGTCCCCATAAAAGATGAAAACACTACATGTGTGTGTGTGTGTGTGTGTGTGTGTGTGTGTGTGTGTGTGTGTGTGTGTGTGTGTGTGTGTGTGTGTGTGTGTGTGTGTGTGTGTGTGTCATTCTTTCCAATGGGGGCTCAGTATAAGGAAGTACAGAACTGTACTACCTGCATATTTAAATAACTTGTCAAGCTGGTTCAAGCTGTTTTTTTATGTTTGAACTTCAACTGTATGACTATTTTTGGCTTTTGCAGTTGTGTATTTTCACAGTATGCAAGTGCAGAATATACAGACGAATGTCTACAATATTCAGTACAATACTATACTTACAGTGCATATAGTAAACAATTTATTCATACTGTAGGATGTGATTACTGTAAACAATATACTTTTTTCTGTAAATGGATGCTTTGGATGATGTGTTTTTGTAGGCTCTTTTGTCTAATGACTGATCTGTAGTTTTCATAATATTGACTCACTGTGTGTGATCTGAAAGCATTATTTGATTTTGAGCAGAAATAAAATGGCTTTGATGCAATTGTTTGATTTTGCCAGAAGGGCCATAGGTTCTGTGTTGTGTCAGAGGTTGTTTCTGTGTTTAAGGTTTTGACAAAGTGGGTGATGGTTTCAAGAAATGTGTTTTAGCACTGTAAAACTGCAAAGCATATAATGTCTTAGTGTGTGTGCGTGTGTGTTATTCTTTCCAATGGGAGCTCAGTATAAGGAAGTAAAGAACGATACTCACTGCATATTTAAATAACTTGTCAGACTTCAAGATTCTCTGACTTACTGCCTGCCAAGCTGGGTCAAGCAGTTTTCTTTAACTTCAGCTGTTATTGACTAAAAACTGGTATGTATCCCATTTATTTAATAGTTTTTAATCAAATCTTTTAATTGTATTTCAGCAATACTAAAATCTTAAAAAATGTCTCAGTGTATCCCTTCCATTTTGCTAGCAAATTTTAATGCAAATGATAAAACATCATTCATAAAATGTGATTATTATGATTCCCAGTAAAAAAATGCAGTTAAGTGCTTTTCTTCTGCTAAGTTTGGCTTTGGCTCTTTGTCTTGCATCACCAATGGTAAGTTGGAGTGTTATAAAACATTGTCATTGTAAAGGTGATATACAGCTGTTGATTTTTTAAATGTATTTTTCTTAATGTCTGATTATTTCTTTCATATGTTCTCAGCCCCCACTAGATATAAATGGTAAGTACAGCACAGTCACTGACATAAATCTGTTTTAAAGTTGTAACATATTCTTAGTGTGCAATATGTTTTTGATTATTGTCATTACTTTGAGAAGATGTGATTGCTCTTTTTTCTCATTTTACTTTTAGGCTCTTTTTTTAAATTTTAAAGTTGTCTGCCACTGAATTTTGATTTCACCTCTGTCTTCTTTTCTTCATGATATTTTATTCAAAGGCACTATGGAATGGAAGGACATACCAGATATAAATAGAGGTAAAACCAATATTTTATTAAAAGAAGTCAAATAGGTTTATATTAGCAGTAACATATTGATTTTTTTGTTTGTACATTTTTATTCAAGCATATTAACTGAACAAAACTGTTGTTGCATTAGGTCTAAATCTCACGGAAGGAGACATCATGATGGTGAGTTCTGTTCTAAGAAATTCTAAAAGTACATTGAATATTGGATAATTCAGAAATCAGTCAATATAACATTTCTCAGGATGCTTAAAACATTCTGCTTTAAAGCCTAATCAAAGGAGTTCCATTCTTGGGAATCAGTACCGGTGGGATATTCCTGTCCCCTATGCGCTGAGTGTGAATCTCAGTAAGAAAACATGAACTATTCACTTGCATTTTAACAAATCAAATTTGAAATATTTAAATTAGGCCTACCTAATATTGTTTTTGATTGTTGTTTCTGATTGTGGTTACAGGTATGAACTATAGAGGAGTCATTTTGAGAGCCTTTGAGCAGTTCAGACTGAAATCATGTATTGACTTTAAGCCCAGAGGAGCAGAAGTTTTTTACATCTCTGTGGAGAGTCGTGAAGGGTACAGTATAGTTCCAGTTAGTAATGAACCATATAGTAGCTATATTTAGCCTAATCTTGACTATTCGTAAAGGATTTTACCAAATGCAATATCTAGAAAAACATGTATTTTATGGATGTGTCAGGTTTTCTGGAAGGAAGGATCCAAAAGTAGATAGATGCTTAACTTAGACTTCAGAAGAAACTCAAACTCCGACTCTGGGACAACTTTAAGAAGGGCAAATCAAAAGGTGAGGGTTTATAGAGAGACAGTCCAGACAGAAGACGGTAGAGGATTTAGGCAAGAAGGTCATTACAAGGAGGATGCAGCATACACTCTTAGAAGAAAAGGTTCTGTTTATAAAGCCTTAAAGGGTTCTGTCAGATGCTTCATTTACAGAACCTTCTAGGGGTTCCCATTAGAGTGGAACGCGGGACTGTTTTTTCAACCCGCTCCTGCTAGGTTCTATTCTGCACCCAGCCGCTCCCGCTTAAAATCCACTCTGTTCACCTGCTTCCTGCTTAGAATTTTCTCACCGACCCGATCCTGCAAAATGTAGACCTTGTTTCCATATTTAAATTTAAAAAGAGAGTGACTGGTATAACAAATATAAAATGTTAGCTATACAATAATTGAATTTGTTATTTTTATAACAAATTAAGCGGGGGGGGGGGGGGGGGGGTGGTTGAAAAAAAAAAATTGTTTTGGTGGAGGTGGATCGGTAGGCGGAGTTACCTTTTCAGCGGCACAGCGATTAGCCAAGCAAGTTTTCAAACTATACGATCAGCAGGTAAGCTAATACAGAAAATGTTTATTTATCCTACCACCACGCTACTGTAAAGGTCGCGGGAGCGTGCAAGTTATGCTTAATTATAATAAAAGCATAACTCGAGTCTTGAGTTCAGCTGCAGCATTCTGAGACTGACAATGTCATTCAATTTGTTTTTATCCAAGACCATAGCACGTCCTCGTGTTATTAGCTCGGGGAAATAAATCTAGTGAAATGAAATTAAAAAGTCCATGTCAAACTCTAAATTGTATGGAATTTATATATTTGATATCATGGTAACACTTGCATGAAGGTCTCATTTGTAAAGTTAATTTATTAACCAACATGAACTAACCATGAGCAATACATTTGTTATTGTATATTAATATTTTAATCTTTGTCAATGTTATTTAAAAAAAAATACAGCTGTTCATTGTTTGTTCATGTTACTTGACAGTGCATTAACTAATATATACAACTTTTGATTTTAATAATGTATTTTTAAATGCTGAAATTAATATCAACTAAGATTAATAAATGCTGTAGAAGGGCAGTTTATTATTAGTTCATGTTAACAAATGTAGTTAAAGGGATAGTTCACCCAAAAATGAAAATTCTGTCATCATTTACTCTCCCTCATGTTGTTCCAAACCAGTATGAGTTTCTTTGTTCTGCTGAACACAAAAGAAGATATTTGGAAGAATGTTTGTAACAAAGCAGAGAGAGCAACCATTGACAGTATTTTTTTCCCTACTATGGTAGTCAATGGTTGCTCTATCTGCTTGGTTACAAACATTCTTCAAAATATCTTCTTTTGTGTTCAGAGGAATAAAGCAATGTATACAGGTTTGGAACAACTTGAGGGTGAGTAAATGATGACAGAATTTTCATTTTTGGGTGAACTAACCCTTTAACTAATGAAATCTTATTGTAAAATGTCACCTATTTCATGATAGCTAATACTTTCCAACATAATACTTATAATACAGGTTTACAACATCAACAAAACTGAACATGAATTCCTCATAATTACCTGCTTGATTCTCACTGTTTTGTTTAGCAAAGTAAAAGTAAATATATATATATATATATATATATATATATATATATATATATATATATATATATATATATATATATATATATATATATATTAATATTATCATAATTTCCCTGTTTTTGTTTGATGTGTTATGCATTCTATTTGTATCAATGTCTTTTCATAGAATGCCAAGAAAATATGGAATATTTTTAAAGGGGTGGTGAACCACAATTTCACTATTCTAACTTTAGCTAGCGTGTAATGTTGCTGCTTGAGCATAAACAACATCTGCAAATTTACAACGTTCAAAGTTTAAAGCAAAGGGAGATATTTGCTTTTAAAGAAATCAATTTCTAAGGACTACAGCAAACGGCCGCTAGGCGACTACAGACATTCCTCCAGGGTTGTTGACATCACCAGCCTCAATATTTACATAAACCCCTCCTCCGTGAATATTAAATAAGGGGGGGTGAGGCCATTTTGTATCGCTGTTGTTGTGGTATAGTGGTATAGGCAGGAGTGGTGTTGCTGCAATGCCGACGAAACACTGTTATTTTCATCCAGATTGCAGGTCTGGGGATGGGCGTTTTACATACAGCATTTTATATGCATGTGTTTGAGACAGAGGGGAACAGGTCTCAGATATATGCTGCCCATCATAAAGCACGAGACAGACAGGGTCGGAGGAGAAGACTGGAAAATGTGACATAATGGACAATATTCGTCCGTTGCAATTCATGAGCGGATCAGTGTGAATCATGCAAAACGGGCGCGCCTCTCGCTGCACATTTCAAACAACCACAATCTTCGCGAGTTCAATGTCGGATTTGCACAACGTCAGATGCGCGAGACAAACACTGCCAGTGCGTGGATGCACGACGCGCGCTGCACATTTCACGGAGGAAAACTTCCACAATCTTCGCGCAATCTATGACGCGCACTATACGCGCAGGGATCTGATTCACACCGACCGCTGTTCAGTGTTCAGGAAGCACACCATAGCGCGTGATACATTTTGAATTTAGTTTAGATTCTAGATGCCCAGAATCACTATAGTAGCTGCATGTTTCACACAGTTTATGTAAGTTGATTACCGTTCTTATAGCTGCCACACACACACACACACACGGCGCGCGCAAGCCCCGAAGCCAGATCGCTTTCACTTTCGTCCTCATAAAGTTTGTCAAGTAAATGCTTTTTTTTTTTTTTTTTTACTTTTTTTTTTTTTTTTAATGTTCTTCAAATCTCCTTT
Source organism: Gobio gobio (assembly GCF_949357685.1). Taxonomy (NCBI): domain Eukaryota; kingdom Metazoa; phylum Chordata; class Actinopteri; order Cypriniformes; family Gobionidae; genus Gobio; species Gobio gobio. Next base: position 27,179,221 of record NC_137108.1, on the reverse strand, counting down.
TACAACAATTACTTGCACTCAGAAACAATATCCTTTACAGGGATCATAACATTCACGCATCCTTACATGTATGATCAATTCCGCAGAAAAATATATAAGGAAAAGGAAAAGAAGAAAGAAGGAAATAAGGAAAAGAAGAAATAAGAAATTATTAACAACATTTAAAATAAACAATTTGAACAAACCAAACATCAACTTAAAACAAAACATGGGTTGTATTCAAGTTCCCCTGGCAAATATAACCAGTTAATTCTAATGGTCCTCCATCACCATCATTAATGGTGCCCATCTTTCAATAAAAAGTTCCCTCTGTAATCTCAATGAATATGTAATTTTTTCCATAGTGTAAATATTTCTCAAAATTGTTAGCCATTCAGCTTGGTTTGGTGGCTCACTCTTAAGCCATTTTATTGTAATTGCTTTCTTTGCTGCTATCAGTAATATCTGTAATAAATACATATTTTTCCTACTGTGTATCACAGCTGGTTTAATCCCTAGGATTGCTATCAGAGGGTCTCTTATCAGGTCAACATTCAGTACTTTATTAATATATGTAAAAATGGATTTCCAAAAGTTATCCAACAAAGGGCATTGCCAAAAAATATGTGAGTAGCCATTGTCTCTCCACACCCCCTCCAACACTGACTTGATTGATTCGGATTCATTTTAGCCACAACTTGTGGTGTTCTGAAAAATCTGTTATTTATTTTCCATTGAAATTCCTTCCACAAATTGGCGTTTGTGACTTTATGAGCCTGAGTACATACCTCCAACCCAACTTCTTCACTTATTTCGAGCCGTAGCTCCCTAGTCCACTTGTCTTTCACATAGAATGAATTATCTCTTGTCATTGAAGCAATGATTTTATAGACATTGCTTATTGGTTTCCTCATATGTTCTCCACCCTGAATTTTTAATAAATACCGTTCTAAAAGGGAGGGCTCTATTAATCTGTTCCAGTTTGGGTGTTTCAGTATGAAACTCCTTAATTGTAGGTACCTGAAAAAGTCTGTTCTTGGTAGTTTAAACTCTATTCTCAGTTGTTCAAATGATTTGAAGTTGTTATTACTAAATAATTGGTGTACATAATGAAGGTTCAAAAGTTTCCAGTTTTTGAATCCTGTATCAAGTCTCAATGGAAGAAAATCTTGAATATAAGTAATTGAACTCAAAACGGAGAAATCGACTGTTAACTTAAACATTTGTTGTATTTCCTTCCAAGCTACGCATGTTATGTTCGACCATTCTCCCAAAAGTTCTCTGGTGGATTTAAGCCTATTAAAGGGGATCACTGACAAAGGCATATCAGGACTGTAACTTTTTTCTATATTGAGCCATCTTGTACTTGTGTCATCTGATAGCCTGATATCATTGCACGTAATTGTGACGCTAACCAGTAGTGCTTCAAGTTGGGTACGCCTAGACCCCCTTTAGTTTTTGCCAGTTGTAAGACTTTATATCTAACTCTGGGTCTCCTACCCTGCCATATAAATCTTGAGATGAGACGATCTAAAAGACTAAAAGTAGATTTAGGTGGAGAGATTGGTAGAGTTTGAAAGAGAAAGAGGAGCCTTGGGAGAACATTCATCCTAACAGCTTCCACCCTGCCTATTAAAGTAAGGGGAAATGTATTCCAGCGGTTCAAATCGTGCTTAATTTTATCTATTAATTTAATATAATTACTTTGATATAAACTAAGGTCAGGGGGTATATTTATTTGCATACGTAACTCCGCCTCACTGCGTGAGTATATAAGGAAGTACGAGGCAATATCGCATTATGTTTCTGCTTTCGGAGCCAAGAGTACCTACCTCTTCACTCCTACAGCCTTCTGAGACTCTGTCAGCTTCTTCGAGACGAGCAGCTTTCCAGTCGGTGTTGGTGTGACGGCGCGTTCCAGTGATCGCATACTTCCTGCCTGCTGATCTGTGCAGTGGTCTGCATCCAGCTGGTGTGTGTTTCCCTGGGCGCTTCGGCATCGACTGCAAAGTTTCCTCTCATAAAAGAGCTTGCACGTGACACGTCCTTTTCAGGATGTTTCGTCCGTGCACTTCTGGGTGCGGTAGATCGCTTTTTTCTTTTGACGGGCACGAGCGCTGTGTGACGTGTTTGGGCTTTCAGCACGCTCAGGCAGGGCTCGTGGATGACTCATGTTCCCTCTGCGGGAACCTGGCCATCTCAGTGCTTCGATCGAGACTCCGTGAATTCCGTGCTGATGCCGGAACGAGAGTCCCCTCCGCCACCCCCCAATCTGCGGTCTCCTCTGGAGGCGGCACTTTGGCTGGTGACCAGGGTGATCTGAGGGTGACGGTGTGGAACAAAGCTCCGACGCTAGTTCCTCGGCCCACACCCCCCTCTCAGGCACTTGACCCGGTCCGCGCTCAGGCGTCTACATCGGGGCCGGCTCCTGCTGTCCCGACTGTGGCGTTTGGCGCGGCGGAAGAGGAAGTGATGTCTATCGCCGCATCACAAGGTGGGCTGGAGTCATCTGAGGATGATGATTCGGCTGTGCTGCCACCTTCGGGTGCGCCAGCATTGCCCGAGTCGGACCCAGAGTTGACAGCCATGCTGTCTCGGGCCGCCGCAGCGCTTGGACTGGAGTGGAACCCTCCGCCTCAGCCCGAGCGTTCGCGGTTGGATGATTGGTTTTTGGGGGCGGCGCATCCGGACACCCGTCCGGCCGCTCCTCCAATACCTTTCTTCCCCGAGGTGCATGAAGAGGTTGCGCGTTCCTGGAAGGCCCCGTTGTCTTCCCGTGAACGTTTGGCGGCCTCTTCCACCTTCACCTCTCTTGATGGAGCCGCGGCTCATGGGTACACTGGGGTCCCCCCAGTCGAACGTTCTGTTGCGATGCAACTGTGTCCTCAGAGCGCTTCGTCCTGGCGTGGTGACCCAAAGCACCCCTCCAAAGCCTGTAGGTTTTCGTCATCCCTGGTCGCGAAGTCCTATAGAGCTGCGGGGCAGGCCGCCGCTTCTTTGCATACCATGGCAACTCTTCAGGCTTACCAAGCCAAGTTGCTGTGTGATTTGCACGAGAGAGGGGCTGATCCAGGACTCAGCAATGAGTTGCGTGCCGCCACCGACCTCGCTCTCCGGGCGACGAAGGTGACCGCATGCTCCCTGGGTCAGGTGATGTCCACAAATGTGGTCCAGGAGAGACACCTATGGCTCAACCTGTCTGATATGCGCGACGCTGAGCGAACACGTTTCCTCAACGCCCCCATATCGCAGGATGGGCTATTCGGCGGAGCGGTCGAGAGCTTCGCCCAACAGTTCTCGGTCCGCTCAGAAGCAGACTGAGGCTATAAAATACATCCTGCCCCGGCGGTCAGCTGCTGCCTCCACCCCACCGCCCGCGCAGGTGCCTCAGCCTGCTCGCCGCCGAGGATGCCCTCCCGCGGCTTCCTCCGCCTCTGCGCCACCCAAGCAGCAGCCTCCACCCGGGCCGCGCAGAGGCAGCCACAGGAAGGCGTCCCAGTCCGCTCCAGCCCCGCAGCCCCCCAGCCCCCGTTACAGGGGAGTCCGCTATACCGTGACCGGGGCCCATGCCCCCGTCATGCGTGCGGAGATTGCCACTCTACTGGCGAAGGGTGCGATCGAGCCTGTCCCTCCAGCCGAAATGAGGTCGGGGTTCTACAGCCCCTACTTCATTGTACCCAAGAAAACCGGTGGGATACGGCCAATCCTGGACCTTCGCATCTTGAACCGATCCCTTCACCGGCTTCCGTTCAAGATGTTGACTGCGAAACGCCTTTTCGAATGCGTTCGTCCATACGATTGGTTTGCAGCGATCGACCTGAAGGACGCCTACTTCCATGTCTCCATCCTTCCTCGACACAGACCGTTCCTACGGTTTGCTTTCGAGGGGCGGGCATACCAGTACGCGGTTCTCCCATTCGGGTTATCTCTGTCCCCTCGCGTCTTCACGAAGATCGCCGAGGCAGCCCTTGCACCCCTTCGGCAGCACGGGGTCCGCATCCTGAACTACCTCGACGACTGGCTCATACTAGGCCACTCTCGAGAGCAGGTTTGCGGACACAGAGATCTGGTTCTCCACCACTTAGCCCGTCTGGGCCTTCGGGTCAACTGGGAAAAGAGCAAACTTTGCCCCGTGCAGAGGATCTCTTTTCTCGGTATGGAGATCGACTCGGTCGCCATGTACGCGCAGCTTTCGAGCGAGCGCGCGCAGTCTCTGCTGACTTGCCTCCGACAAATCGAGAGCAAGAGTGCGGTTCCACTGAAACTATTTCAGAGGCTCCTGGGGCATATGGCATCTGCAGCCGCGGTAACGCCGCTCGGATTGCTTCATATGAGACCGCTTCAGCACTGGCTTCGCGATCGAGTCCCGAGATGGGCATGGCAGTCTGGCACGCTCCGGGTCCAAGTGACTCGGGCCTGCTTACAGACACTCACCCCGTGGTCGAACCTCAGCTTTCTACGGGCCGGTGTGCCCTTAGAACGAGTTTCCAGGCATGTTGTCGTATCGACGGATGCCTCTGCCACGGGCTGGGGTGCCATGTGCAATGGACAAGCAGCCGCGGGCTCCTGGACAGGACCCCAGCGCCTCCTGCATGTCAATTGCCTCGAGTTGCTGGTAGTACGGTTCGCCCTGCACCGCTTCCGAGCGTTGCTGAAGGGCCAACATGTGCTTGTCCGGACAGACAACACGGCCGTAGTAGCGTACATCAACCACCAGGGTGGTCTACGCTCCCGCCGTATGTCTCAACTCGCCCGCCATCTCATCCTATGGAGTCAGAAGCGCCTGAGGTCCCTTCGTGCTGTCCATATTCCGGGAGTCCTGAACCAAGCAGCCGACGAGCTCTCGCGGTTCAGCCTCTCCCGGGAGAATGGAGACTCCATCCCCGGACGGTTCAGCTGATTTGGGAACAGTTCGGCGACGCACAGGTAGATCTGTTTGCCTCCCACGACTCTTCCCACTGCAGCCTGTATTATTCCCTGACCGAGGGCACGCTCGGCACGGATGCACTGGCGCACAGCTGGCCGCGGGGCCTACGCAAATATGCGTTCCCCCCAGTGAGCCTACTCGCACAGCTTCTGTGCAAGATCAGGGAGGACAAGGAGCAGGTCCTTTTGGTCGCCCCGTACTGGCACGGCCGGACCTGGTTCCCCGAACTCATACTCCTTGCGACAGCCCCTCCCCGGCCTATTCCTCTGAGACCGGACCTCCTTACTCAGAGACGGGGCACCCATTGGCACCCGCGTCCCGACCTTTGGAACCTCCACGTGTGGCTCCTAGACGGGACCCGGCAGGTTTGAGTGGCCTACCACCTACGGTGGTCGCCACCATCACTTCCGCTAGGGCAGAGTCCACTCGGCATGCCTATGCGTTGAAGTGGAACCTCTTCGTAACCTGGTGCTCTTCCCGCCAAGAAGACCCCTGGAAATGCCCGATCGGGTCCGTGCTTGAGTTTCTCCAAGAGGGGCTGGAGCGAAGGCTGTCTCCCTCCACCCTCAAGGTATATGTGGCCGCAATATCTGCCCACCACGATCTCTTGGAGAACAAAAAGGTAAGTCAGCACGACCTGGTCATCAGGTTTCTGAGGGGAGCTAGGAGACTCCTCGCTCTCCTCTCGTACCCTCTTGGGACCTCGCAGTAGTGTTAACTGCTCTGCAGAGACCTCCCTTTGAGCCTTTGCGGTCGGTTGATATTAAGTTTCTGTCAATGAAGACGGCTCTGCTGACCGCATTGGCCTCAGTCAAGAAGGTCGGGGACCTGCAAGCATTTTCGGTTGACGAAGCATGCCTGGAATTCGGGCCGGCTAACTCTCACGTGATCCTGAGACCCCGGCTTGGATATGTGCCCAAGGTTCCCACCACTCCGTTTAAGGACCAGGTGGTGAACCTGCAAGCGCTGCCTTTGGAGGAGGCAGACCCAGCCTTGGCATTGCTCTGTCCAGTACGCGCCCTTCGCGCCTACGTAGACATGACGCAGAGTTTCAGGACCTCAGACCAGCTCTTTGTCTGTTATGGTGGAGAGCGGAAGGGAAGTGCTCTCTCAAAGCAAAGGCTGTCTCACTGGATAGTGGACACCATTGCTTTGGCTTACCAGCAGCAAGGCCGACCATGTCCTCTTGGTGTGAGGGCACACTCCACCCGGAGTGTGGCCTCCTCTTGGGCTCTAGCGCATGGCGCCTCGCTAGCAGACATCTGCAGAGCTGCAGGCTGGGCGACACCCAACACATTCGCCAGATTCTACAATCTCCGAGTGGAGCCAGTGTCCGACTATGTACTCGCCCCCCCGAGGGGCCGGTGATGGGCCAGGCTCAGGTGTCTTCGCTTGCTCGCCACTCCACTCCACGGACTGGATACGTGCGATTATTTTCCTCAGGTGAGCTCCCCGAGAGCCCTGAGCTCCTCCAGCACTGTCGACACCGACATCAGTTCAGTCTGCCCTTTCGAGCCCAGACCCTCATGTCCGGCCAGGTGCCCCATGTGCATGGTTCCCTCCGGCGACCCCCACATGTGTATTTCACCGTAAGTCTCCGCAGTGAGCGGGTTTCTTCCCTTGGCGTGTCCCCGCCACCCCTAGGGTTAAAAATCCACCTTCGGCTGGTACCCTAGAGATCTTCCGTATGCAACCCTCTCCGGGTCATATGTGTCTCTTAAGTCCTCCCCACGGGTAGGCATCTTTGGCATTCCCTCACTGGGATATGCTTCCCAGTGTACCTTGGTAATCCTGTGTTAAGTGGGAGTCCTTCGTCCGTATTAGTCTTACGACAGGGTACTCACACTTACGCAGGGCGCTGGAAGACAGCTGAGTGGCGGGATTATATTGGGACCCCCATTCGTTAGTCACTAACGTTACGTCTTAGTGACTGAACGAAAGGGAACGTCTCGGTTACGGATGTAACCCTCGTTCCCTGAGGAGGGAACGGAGACGTAACATCCCCTTGCCACATCAGTTGTGCTACCTGGAACGCAGGAGTTCAGTCTTGGCTCCTCAAGCAGGTAACATAATGCGATATTGCCTCGTACTTCCTTATATACTCACGCAGTGAGGCGGAGTTACGTATGCAAATTCCGCATGCCCATGGCATTGGCACGCCATTGGGCGTTTTCTCAAAACTCGAAGTTGATAGGCTTCTAAGCGAAACCCCCATTCGTTAGTCACTAACGTTACGTCTCCGTTCCCTCCTCAGGGAACGAGGGTTACATCCGTAACCGAGACGATTTCATCTGTGGGGAAATTAAATTGTTCATGGGGGGTGCTTCTGTCTTAGTCACATTTATTTTGTAACCTGAGTAAAATCCAAAGGTCTCAGTACATTTTAAGTCTTTTTGCCAGTATGGAGGTCAATATTTTGCAGTCCGAATTTTGAAGCGCTATGGGTCTATATGAACTGCACTCAGAGGGGTCCTTTCCCTCCTTATGAATAACCGAAATTATTGTCTCTTTCCAGTTTGGTGGGAATTCCCCCCTTTCAAATGCATAAGCATATGCTTTCTCTAAAATAGGGCTTATATCGTCTACAAAGGCCTTATAAAATTCATTACAGTATCCATCCGAGCCCGGACTTTTGCTGTTCCCTTTCAGTCGGTCACGTTCGACGTTCGTCGGAACTGACCGACGAATTGGGATCTGATCTCAGAGACCAATCTACTTCGAGTGTATTAAAAACGAGCCAATGGAGATTGGCATGCGATCCACGCATTCCACGCACCGCCCCGCAGCGCGGGTATAAATAAGGAAGTGGAATGCTTGATCATTGCCTTTTTTTTCGGAGCCGAACAGCGTCATTGCTGTGTCTACGAAGAGTGTTATTCGAGTCTCGTGAGAAGGATTGCTGTTCCAGTGCGGGTGTGACGGCGCTTTTCAGCGGGTGGCCGCTTCAGAGGAGATAAAGAGCTGGTTTTGTTGGTTGGCTGGGCGTTTCCATTTCTGAGTGCTCACGCAGGCTTGCACTATCTGAACTGCGTGAGCCGCGGTCATCTCCCTGAGTGCTTCAGCACTGAAAGAGCGGTTTTCCTTTTCTAAAAGAGCAACACGGTTTGACCCTGCGTCTTTTTCAAGATGTCATTCAAACCGTGTGTTTCTGGATGCGGTTGTTTCCTGTCCTCATTTGACGGCCACGATCTCTCTCACATATAAACATGTGTGATTGCGTTCGTGGGTGATCCATGCTCTCTCAGGAGAGCATGGTCACGTCGGCGCGTTGTTCGTCTCACCTTTCTCGTAAGGGCTCGAGCGTTCAGCGCGCCGTGTGCCGTCGAGCGCCGGCTGACAGCGGGGGTTGCCACGGCAACCCAGCGCGTCACTCGGCACTCTCTAGATGCGCGGTCCAGACTATGAAACCTCAAATGGGGTTGAGTCCCTTTCCTTATTCCCTGATCTAGTTTCTTTTCTGGTGCATCAGAAAAGGACTACTTTAGCTAATAAGCTTTGGTGGACCTGAGGATTACAGTGGGGCATCCCCGCCGGGTACATCTCTTCGGGCCCCCACTCCTCTATCGCATCATGAGCATGCCGAGACTTTGTTCGTGGGTGGTTCATGTTCTCTCATGAGAACATGACTACGTCGGTGCGGTGTTCGTCTTGCCTTTTCATAGGGCTTGAGCGTTCAGCGCACCGTGTGCCGTCAAGTTTGACGGCCACATTCACTGTTTCACATGCCTGCTGGTAGCTTGCAGATGGGATTGCTGGTCCTTTTAAAACAAGGAGACCTAATGTTTCATTTGTGGCTCTGGCAGAGGACAGATGTCAATTGCTGCATCGGAGAGAGGGCTGTTATGCACTGGAAATGATGATGCTGAGTTTCCCACTATAATGGTGTGTGCTCTTGCTGAATCAGATTCAGAGTTGACAGCCATGCTTTCCCGGGTGGCTGAGGCGTAGTGCAACGCTTAAATCGCCTTGCCTACCCCCGTGCCTTTTTTCCCGGATGGGCATTAGAAAAATTAGCAGTATGGAACTATTTGGTGTCAAAATATGGAAAACTAAAAGGGCTGAAATCTGTATACATTTTTCCCTCTCTCACTACCCTCTGTCCTGCATGTATGAGGATAGTCCCGACCCAGGGGTTATGCAGGAACTGCGTGCGGTGGTGGACCTCGCTCTCTGGGCGACGGAAGTCACTGCACGCTCCCTGGGTCAGGCGATGTCCACACTAGTGGTCCAGGAACCTGGGGCTAAACCTGGCAGATATGCGTGAGTCCGACTAAGTTCGGTTCCTTAACGCCCCTGTCTGTCAGGCTGGCCTCTTCGGCGATGCCGTCGAGTACTTTGCCCAGCAGTTCTCGATGGCCTAGAAGCAGACAGAGGTGGTTTAAAAAAAAAAAAAAAAAATCCTAATTCGCAGCACCTCTGCCTGCTTGTCGCCGAGGGCGCCCCCCCTGCGTCCGCCTCCGCCCCTGCGAAACCCAGGCAGCAGCCTCCATCTGGGAAGCAGGGTGCCGGACGTAAGGGAGGCGCCCAACCCACTCAGGGCTTGCTAGTCTACAAGCAAGCGTAAGGGCAAGCGGCCCTGAGATGGGCAGCCCAGGGAGAACAGGAGCTGCTCCGAGGGAGTTGGTGTCCGCACCCCTCCCTCACCCCCCCCCCGGAGGAGGACCGGGGGCCCTGACTGGTGTCAATACTCTGCCGCTGGCTCTCCGGAGTCCAGCGGCACCCACATTTTCAGAGCAGTTTCCTCTCTCCCTGGGCCCCAAGAGGGAAGGACGCGATCGAGCCGGTTCCTCCAGCCGATATGAAGGCGGGGTTCTACAGCCCCTACTTCATTGTACCCAAGAAAGGGGGTGGGTTACGGCCAATCTTGGACCTGCGTATCCTGAATCGGGCCCTGCACAAGCTCCCGTTCCGGATGCTAACGCAGAAACGCATTTTCGAATGCATCCGTCCCCAAGATTGGTTTGCAGCGATCGACCTGAAGGACGCGTACTTTCATGTCTCTATCAATTGCCTCGAGTTAGCGGTACACTTGGCACTGCGCCGCCTCAAGGGGCCGCTACGTGGCAAGCATGTACTGGTCCGTACGGACAGCACTGCGGCCGTTGCATACATCAACCGTCAGGGTGGTCTACGCTCCCGTTGCATGTTCCAACTCGCCCGCCACCTCCTCCTTTGGAGTCAGAAGCATCTGAGGTCGCTTCGTGCCATTCACATCCCAGGTGCGCTGAACCAGACAGCCGACGAGCTCTCTCGCCAGTCGACACCTCCGGGCGAGTGGCGACTCCATCGTCAGGCGGTCCAGCTGATATGGGACCTCTTCGGAGCCGCACAGGTAGACCTGTTTGCCTCTCCGGACTCGACCCATTGCCAGTGGTACTATTCCCTGACCGGGGGCACCCTCGGCACGGATGCACTGGCGCACAGCTGGCCCCGGGACCTGCGCAAATATGCGTTTCCCCCAGTGAGCCTTCTTGCACAGACCCTGTGCAAGGTCAGGGAGGACGAGGACCAGGTCTTGTTAGTTGCGCCCTACTGGCCCAACCGGACCTGGTTCCCAGAACTAACTCTCCTCGCGACAGCCCCTCCTTGGCCGATCCCCCTGAGGAGGGACCTTCTTTCTCAGGGACGGGGCACTCTATGGCACCCGCGTCCAGACCTCTGGAAACTCCATGTCTGGTCCCTGGACGGGTTCTAGGTAGTCTACCACAGGCAGTGGTGGACACCATCTCTTCTGCTAGAGCCCCCTCTACGAGGCGCCTCTACGCTTTGAAGTGGAACCTGCTCGTTGAATGGTGCTCTTCCCACCGGGAAGACCCCCGAAGGTGTTCGGTTAGTGTCGTGCTTTCTTTCCTGCAGCATGGGCTGGAGCGAAGGCTGTCTCCCTCCACCCTCAAAGTGTACGTCGCAGCAATAGCGGCGTATCACGACGCAGTCGAAGGTAAGTCCGTAGGACTTAATCGTCAGGTTCCTCAGAGGTGCGAGGAGGCTAAACCCTCCTTGTCCAAACTCGTTACCCTCTTGGGACTTAGCTCTAGTGCTCAGAGCACTTCAGAGCCCTCCCTTTGAGCCTTTGCAGTCTGTAGAGCTTAAAATCCTGTCAATGAAGACAGTGCTTCTGACGGCATTGGCCTCCATCAAGAGGGTAGGGGACCTGCATGCACTTTCGGTCAACGAATCGTGCCTAGAATTCGGGCCGGCCAACTCTCACGTTGTCCTGAGACCCCGGCCTGGATACGTGCCCAAGGTTCCTACCACTCCCTTCCGGGACCAGGTAGTGAACCTGCAAGCGCTGCCCTCGGAGGAGGCAGACCCAGCCCAGGCTTTGTTATGTCCCGTCCGCACTCTCCACGCTTACGTCGACCGGACTCAAAGTTTTCGGACCTCAGAGCAACTCTTCGTCTGTTACGGAGGCCAGCAGAAGGGAAAGGCTGTCTCCAAGCAGAGGTTGGCCCACTGGATAGTGGATGCTATCGTCTTGGCTTACCAGTCCCAAGACGTGCCTTGCCCGTTCGGGTTGCGAGCACACTCAACAAGGAGTGTTGCTTCTTCCTGGGCGCTGGCTCAAGGCGCCTCGCTGACAGATATTGTAGAGCTGCAGGCTGGGCGACACCTAACACGTTCGCTAGATTCTATAGCCTCCGTGTAGAGCCGGTATCTTCCCGCATTCTCGCCCCCAGTGGCCAGTAGCGCTAAGTGCCAGCTCTAAGTGTCGGCTTGCAACGCCACTCCCGCCCTCTGGGCCGGATACGTGCGTCTATTTTCTCCAGTTGTGTTCCCCGGAAACGGCTAACCCTGTCGAGCTCCTCCGTCACCCCTGCGGTGCCAGACGTTGCGGCCGTCTGACGCCAGGCCTGCACCCGTATGCTTGTGAAACGTGTGTGTAGGCTGGGTTCCATATGTAGCGGTCCCCTCACGGCTACCCCATATGTGTATTCTTCCACGGTACCAGCTACCCTACTCGGCTAGCCCCGTGTCTTTCCCTTGACAGAGCCCGCTCTGTCGTCTCTGGGCGTGTTCTTTCCCCCCTGGGACCAGGCTGGAACCACCCCAGAGACTGCCATATGTTGCACTACCCTGCCAGGTTAGTCCTTATGTGTATTCTGCCACCTAGCCTTCTACGAAGGACGTGGCCCCGCAGCGTACCATCTCCCGAGACGGGCACGCTTTCCCAGCGTTATCCAATAGTCACACTGAGTGGGTCTTGCAGAAACAGCAGTGACTGACCTCCCTGCTTGGAGCCCTGACTTCCGTACCATCTAAGACGGTCCAGTGCGCTCAAGCAGGACGCTTGAAGGGCCAGCGCCCTGGCGTTTTGGTAGGGATCCCAATTCGTCGGTCAGTTCCGACGTACGTCGAACGTGACCGACTGAAAGGGAACGTCTCGGTTACGTATGTAACCCTCGTTCCCTGAAGGAGGGAACGGAGACGTACGTCCCGTCGCCAGGTGCTGTGCTTCCGCTAGGGGGCCGAGTCACTAGTTCGGCTCCTCAGCAGAAAAAAGCAATGACCAAGCATTCCACTTCCTTATTTATACCCGCGCTGCGGGGCGGTGCGTGGAATGCGTGGATCGCATGCCAATCTCCATTGGCTCGTTTTTAATACACTCGAAGTAGATTGGTCTCTGAGATCAGATCCCAATTCGTCGGTCAGTTCCGACGTACGTCTCCGTTCCCTTCTTCAGGGAACGAGGGTTACATACGTAACCGAGACGTTTTTTAACCCCTTGATTGTTTCTACAATTTCTTCTCTCGTAATGGGTCGATCTATAGCTTGTGAATCTTCTCCGGATAATTTTGGCAGGTTTATGCTTTCTAAGTAGGCATCAAGTTTTTCAAATTCTGTACATGTGTCCGTATTTGAGTACAGTTTCTTATAAAAAGTGGCAAAAGCTCCCGATATCTCATCTGGCTTATACAGAAAGGGCTTATCTGGGTCGTTATTTTTAATTTTCTGTACAACTGTTAGGCTCATCTGTTTTTTTAGTTGGAATGCTAATAATTTACTTGCTCTACTCCCATTCTCATAATAGCGCTGTTTTAGAAATCTTATATTTCTCTCAGTATTATTTGTGAGCAAGTCTCCCAAGGCCCTCCTGGCTTCCTTAAGTTGAGTTAGATCATTTGTAGATAGTTGACTTTTATGTCTCTGTTCTAACTGTTTAATTTGTTCTTCAAGTTCTTTACGTTTGGCTTCTCTAAGTCTCGCCTTAGCTGAAGCAAATGAAATTATCTTTCCCCTCAAAACTACCTTAGCCGCCTCCCACAAGATCACTGGGGACATCTCACTCGTATCATTAAAGTGAAGGTATTGGTCCAATTCCGCCTTTATATGATCTCTAAATGCATTATAATTTAGAAGTGAGACATTTAGGCGCCATAGGCTTTTACTATAAACCAGAGTCCTGCACGGGTCCGATTTTGAAAACCCGCACCCGCCCGTACCCGCAGTGCTTAAACCCGCATCCGACCCGTTGTCCGACAACAGCACTAATTAAAATCCGCACCCGACCCGACCCGCTTAAAATAGAACCGACACCCGACCCGCACCCGCAATAAAATCAGTTTAGCATATCACATTATTGACACACTTACAAAAATGTTTATTGCCAGCATACAGAAGTTATTACACGACCATTAACACAAGGACAACTTCTGCAGGGAGCTTAACGTGGCTTAATGTACTTATTAGGAGACCAAACTCAGTAAACATAATACTAATAACGTATACTATGTGCAAAAAATCAGATGAGCCCAGAATATGAACGCAACGCGTATAATTACACGTTAAACGCTATCTTTTCTTCAACTCCTCATGATCCATCTTGACGGCTGCAGTGCAGGCAGAGCGCGCGCGCGGTTGTGATTTTTCTGTGAGGGCGCGCGCGCGCCGCGCGGCCACAGATGAAATGATATGGATTTGAAATTATTTTATCAACTTGGAATACAGGCAAGGCATATTTTTTTTAGGAACACATCTACAATATACATGCATATATTGTATATAGGCCTATATTCGTTTGCACGTGACTGTTTAAAAACCGTGTTTAGACCCGTGTTTCTCCCTTGTCCGACCCGACCCGACCCGCACCCGCATCCGACACAGTAGGATGTTTTTCACCCGTTTCAGCAATATTCGCGGGTCACCCGTCGGGTACCCGCGGGTACCCGCACCCGTGCAGGACTCTGCTATAAACCCTACCCAAATCCCAAATCAAACTAACTAGGGCATGGTCACTTAAGGTTATGTTATGTATTTTACAATCTAGGACTCTGTAAGACTCATTTTTAGCAACAAAGAAATAATCAATCCTGGAATATGAGGAGTGTGGGTTTGAATAGAACGTGTAATCCCGATCTCTTGGGTGTATATGTCTCCATGCATCGATCAGACCCATATCCTCCACCATTTGCTTTAGAATCCTACTGGTCCCTGAAAGCGTGGCAAATGATGATGGATTTTTATCCATCCTATTTGACAAAATGCAATTAAAATCACCTCCAATCAAAATGATTCCTTTAGCTTTTTCTATAATCATTTCACAAATTTTCTTGAAAAATTTAGGATTGCTTTCATTTGGAGCGTAGATATTCAGCATAGAGACATTCACACCACAGATGGACCCATTTACCAGAATAAATCTCCCTTCTTTATCCGTAATTTCTGAGTGTAAACAAAACTGCAGTGAACTGTGCAACAATATTGCCACTCCACGCCTTCTCCCTGAACTATGAGATGAAAAATACACTTGGCTGGCCCATGACCTTTTAAGTTTCATATGTTCAGAGTCTGATAGGTGGCTTTCTTGTATAAAGGCTATAGTACATTTAAGATGTTTAAGCTCATTGAGAATTTTTTTCCTTTTTATGGGATTATGTAAGCCCTTAACATTATAGCTAATTACTCTTATGCTATCCATTAACACTTACGTATGCAAACCATTTATCACACATTGCAGTTCTTTTATGTTCTTGGGGCTCATTGTCATACATATCCCATGTTGTAAAATAAAACATTAACACGAACACTGTAACTATATACATGATAACATTTTGCATCCAGACTTCCAATTTATTCACCCATAAACGTATGGGTCTTCCTTGCAGTAACATTAACAAAACCATATAAAACAATTGAGTCGGCCGGGAAAAAAAAAGTTTTGCAAGGAAGTGAGGGATTATCCAGAGCCTCCAAAAAGGAGACTGGGCCTTGACTGCAAGTTCGTTATTGCAGTCCCGCAGTAAATCTGTGTCCCCTCCAACCATCACAGATGTCCTGCGTTTGTCTCCCACTCTCATCGCCAGAATTTAGAGAAGAAAATACAAATAAAAATGAAAATCAAAAAGATCCTTTATCCGCCACTGAAGAGGATTTAGTGCCATTGCCTTTACACCCATAAAGTCATCCAACAAGTTAGAAACCAATGAAAAACCAATAAATAAATAAAAATAAAAAAAGGGGGGAAAGAAAATAAAACAAGGACTCATAGAACAAGCAAGAACTTAGTAGCTTACCTCCCTAATATAGTCGCGCAACAAGTTAATTATAACGGGAGAGCAGGGAGGGAAGCAAGCAACAGAAACACGTCATGAAAAAGATGTCTGTCACCATAGCTCCATCATGCGTCCCCTCCCAGACCATTAATGAACTGATGGACTGCAGTAGGCGTATTGAAAGTGTGTGTGCGTCCTCCGTGGGTCACAAGCAACTTGGCTGGAAAAAGCATCCTGTGTTTGTCAACTCCCTTCTCCCTCAATTTCTGCCACACTTCATAGAAGTCTCGATGTTGTTTATATACTTCAGCCGATAGATCCGGGTGGAACCTGATGCTGTTATTCTTGTAGATCAACTGGCCTTTTGCTCTTGATGCTCTCCATACGCGCTCCTTGTCTCGATAGTTTAGAAACTTCACAATGAAAGTCCGCGGGGAGGAAGTGGGGGCGCTCTTCGACCCGGTAATGCGGTGAGCTCTCTCCAATATCACCGGCGGCTGCACACATAGATTTTCGGTAAACCATTTTTCCATAAAAGCACAAGAATCCGTCCCCTCCTCCTTCTCTGGTATGCCCACGATTCTCATGTTATTGCGACGGCTTCTGTTTTCCAGATCATCTGCCTTCGTTTCCAAAAACTTCACCTTTCTTTCCAACGCGCTGACTTTTGTCTGCAGGCCGCTAATTGAATCCTCCGCCGAGGATACCCGTTCTTCAGCCTGTGTGATGCGCCCGTTGCACTCGTGTATGTTCGCCTGAACATCCTTAATAGCCGTTAACACACCACTAATTTCTGTATGAAAGTCATGTTTGAGGGATTTGATGGCTTGCATAATATCAGCGCTGGTTATATCGTTCACCTGCGCGCTGTCCATGTCCACCGACATGGCGTCTCCTTCACTGTGTTCGGGTTCTGAGACACTTTCCTCGCTAGCTTGAAAGTCCAGAGAGTTAAGCGATTTCTTATACTTGTTCTTTGATACTCCCCTGGGCATGTTTAACTTACAATGACATTGGGTTGACTTTAAGTAGTTTTAGAGTAGAAGTTGGGCGGTTTTACAGCGATAATCTGAAGTTCAGCGACGGAGCGGGGAGAAGTGCTGCCGTTCAGCTCGACGCCATAACCGGAAGCCCAAGTAAATGCTTTTAAAGCCTTGCCAGTTTGAACATTGAAGCGATTGTGCACTATTCGAAAACAACAATATGGAAAACTCAACTCAACCGTTATAGGCATACTTTTGAATACCTTTGAAGTAATTACAAACCACAGCTTCATAATGAATAGAGACGGAATGAGTAATTCACACACACAATCACTCATTAATGCATCCAAATAAATGTAATGTAGTTCTACTGTGTTAATGTATCTGTATCTGATGTACAACAAACATAAATCTGCCCCACAGACATCAATAACTGCTGAAAGTGAACTGTTTCCTTCAAGTATTTTAAAATCACAAAGAAATGCACTTTTTGCATTTGTTGGAAAAATTCCAACTTTAATAGTAGAAAATCAGTAACACACACACACACACACACACACACACACACACGCATGCACCCTCCTCTCTCTCGCGCCAGTCAGACCAATCGTGGCAATGCATCACATATCACATATCACATAATTAAACTTTTATGTAGCCACGCAACAATAATTTCAGCATTCACTGTATACACAGGGACGTGATGTTGTGACGCGATTTTTCGAACGGATGCTTCACCTAAAATGCACCGCAATGCAAGTGATGCAAGCCAAATGCAGCATTCTATTGAAAATTATTGTATGTATGCAGTACCAAATTGCAATGGAGCCTCACGCACACGCGCACACACACACACACACACACAGGTTGCTAGGTTACCATAGCAAATAGGCTCACCCCAGAAATTATATATTATTTGTTAGTAGCCTAATGGTAAATGCTGCAGGTGTAGAAATCTACATAAAAGATATTTACTTTGATGTCAGGGCTAGATTACAGCATGAAACCTGTTGTGCATATTAATAAATTAAATTGCTTTTCCTCTTCATTTTCGTTATGCATTATTTGTTTTGGTTGTTTAAAAACACTTTTTATCCGATTAATCGATTAATCGATCGATTAAGTGCTAGATTAATCGATTACAAAAAGAATTGATAGCTGCAGCCCTAATTGACGCCATCGTTTCTAATACTGACCAAAGCACAGTCTACCGGTAAAGGTAAGGGGCGTGGCGTTTCCGATAAACATGCACTGCGGTTAGCGAATCACAACACACTAGGACAGCTAACCAATCTGAGCCCACTGCGTATTTTTGAGGGACTGGCTTCATACACATGCTACAGTGCACCCCACAAACACAATCAAGCCTTCAAAAGAATGTGTTTTACCACCCCTTAAAGAATGGTTTTAACCATATTGAAAGCCAGTGGCCCCCCCTTTTTTTTGGTTAAAATATTTAAAAACACAACAGACAGGCGCGTACTGCTTTAAATACAGGTGATTTATGTCATAAATAAATGCATTTAAATTATGTAAAAAAAAATACATTTGATTGTTGTTATTTTTAGTGCCCTTTTTGGTCATAACCAGTGGCAAGAGATCTATTTATAATATGAGTAATGGGTTCAATAACTTATTATGAACCCATTACTCATATTATAAATAGATCTCTTGCCACTGGTTATGTTCCGCTTGATCTAAAAGTAGCAGCTGTCACTCCAATACTAAAGAAGTCCGACCTTGATAACACCATTCAGAACAATTACAGACCAATATTATACCTCCCGTTCATTGCCAAATTGCTTGAGATAAGCTGCCCTCGAATATCCATAACACTGGAGGAACTAAGGGCTTACTGAGAAACTCACCTGTATAAATATGCGCACACATCCAGTACGTGCAGTGGAATGGCACAGCAAGCGATGACACCTAAGCCTGTCCAGTAACTGGCCACTTGGGGCAAGTACACGAGAGGACACAGGCTCCACTCAGAGATTATAAAATCTTGCGAATGTGTTGGGTGTCGCTAAGCCTGCAGCTCTACAAATGTCTGTCAGCGAGGTGCCAGGCGCTAAAGCACAAGAGGAAGCTACGCTCCTGGTGGAGTGTGCTATTACCCCTAGGGGGTATGGCATGGCATGCCCTGAACCTGATAAGCCAGGACAATGGCGTCCACTATCCAGTGAGACAACCTCTGCTTGGAGAGAGCCTTCCCTTTCTGCTGCCCTCCGTAACAGACAAAGAGCTGGTCCGAGGTCCTGAAACACTGTGTCCGGTCTACATTAGCGCGAAGGGGCCTCCTCCAAAGGCAGTGCTTGCAGGTTCACCCCCTGATCTCTAAAAGGAGTGGTGGGAACTTTGGGCACGTATCCAGGCCGGGGTCTCAGGAACACCTGAGAATTAGCCAGCCCGATTTCCAGGCACGCTTCGTCAACCGAAAATACCTTCAGGTCCCCTACCCTCTTGATGGAAGCCAGGGCAATCAAGAGCACCACCTTCATTGAAAGGAACTTCAACTCTGTAGATTGCAGGGGCTTAAATGGAGCTCTCTGCAGGGCAGATAGAACCACTGCGAGGTCCCAAGAGGGCATCTGTAGAGGGCGAGGTGGATTTAATCTCCTCGCTCCTCTAAGGAACTTGCTGATCAGGTTGTGCTGTCCTACCGATTTTGAGCCAACCGGGTCGTGGTGAGCCGATATTGCGGCCACATAAACCTTCAGGGTGGAGAGAGACAGCCTTCGCTCCAACCCTTCTTGGAGGAAGGAGAGCACGGACCCAATCTGGCATTTCCTGGGGTCTTCTCACCGAGGAAGAGCACCAGATGATGAAGAGGTTCAACTTCAACGCATAGGCCTGTCTCATGGACAAGGCCCTAGTGGAAGTGATGGTAGCCACCACCTGTGGTGGTAGGGTTACTCAAACCTGCCGCATCCCGTCCAGGGCCCACACGTGTAGGTTCTATAGATCGGGACATGGGTGCCGTAGGGTGCCCCGTCTCTGAGTAAGGAGGTCCTTCCTCAGAAGGATCAACCAGGAAGGGGCTGTCGCAAAGAGAACGAGTTCTAAGAACCAGGTCCGGCCGGGCCAGTATGGGGCTCCCTGTCCTCCCAGATCTTGCACAGGACCTGTGCGAGAAGGCTCTCTGGGGAAAACGCATATTTGCATGGGCCCTGCAGCCGGCTGTGTGCTAGTGCATCCGTGCCGAGGGTCCCCTCGGTCAGGGAGTAATACCAGTGGCAATGGGAAGAGTCGTAAGAGGCAAACATATCTACATGTGCGTTGCCGAACTGTTCCCAAATCAGCTGAACCATCTGGGGATGGAGTCTCCATTCCCCCGGAAGTGGCTGAAACCGTGAGAGCTTGTTGGCTGCATGATTCAGTTCTCCCAGGATGTGAATGACATGAAGCGACCTCAGATGCTTCTGACTCCATAGGAGGAGATGGCGGGGCGAGTTGCGACATCCGGCGGGAGCGCAGACCACCTTGTCGGTTGATGTACGCTGCTGTCGCCGTGTTGTCTGAATGGACCAGTGCGTGCTTGTCCTTGAGCAGGGCTCGAAAGCTGTGCAGGGCTAGATGTACGGCCAGCAACTTTAGGCAATTGACATGCCATAGGCGCTGGGGTCCTTTCCAGGAGCCCGCAGCAGTATGTCCATTGCACATGGCACCCCAGCCTATGGCAAAGGCATCTGTTGATACAACAACATGCCTGGAAACTCGTTCTAAGAAACTCTGTCCCATTGAAAGCTGAGGTTCGACCACGGGGCAAAGTTCTGACGGCAGTAAAACTCGATCGCGAAGCTAGTGCTGAAGCTGTCTCATATGAAGCAAACCGAGCAGCGTTACCGGGGCTGCGGATGCCATATGCCTCAGAAGCCTCTGAAATAACTTCAGTGGAACCGCACTCCTGCCCTCGAACTGGTGAAGACAAGTCAGCAGTGACTGCACACACTCTCTCGTAAGCTGCGCATACATGGCGACCGACTCAATTTCCATACAGAGAAAAGAGATCCTCTGCACAGGGAAGAATTTGCTCTATTCCCAGTTGACCCGAAGGCCCAGATGGGCGAGGTGCTGGAGCACCATGTCCCTGTGTTCGCACACCTGATCTCAAGAGTGACTCAGAATCAGCCAGTTGTCGAGATAGTTCAGGATGTGAACCCCGTGTTGCCTGAGTGGCACAAAGGCTGCCTCGACGACTTTCATGTAGACGCAAGCAGAAAGGGCTAACCCGAATGGGAGAACCGTGTACTGGTATGCCTGCCCCTCGAAGACAAACCATAGAAATGGTCTGTGTCGACGAAGAATGGAGACATGAAAGTACATGTCCTTCAGGTCAATCCCTGTAAACCAATCCGAAGGACGAACACATTTGAAAAAGCATTTGGCTGTCAACATCTTAAATGTAAGCCTGTAAAAGGTTCGGTTTAAGACGCGCAGGTCCAGGATAGGTCCAAACCCACTGTTTTTCTTGGGTACAACGAAGTAAGGGCTGTAGAACCCGGACTTCATCTCGGCTGGAGGGACGATTTTGACCGCACCCTTCGCCAGTAGGGTGTCGATCTCCGCACACATGACAGGGGCGTTGCCACCCACCGTGGTATACTGTGCAAACTGAATCGCATAGCCGAGCCCGATGGTGCGAGCAAGCGAGCTGGACAGATTGGGAAGCACTAGCCAGGTTCCCAGAAACTGAACCAGCGGGGTCATGCGAACCACAGGCGTACCCACGATGGGGCAGCAAGGCGGAATGACTGGCTCAGACATGGGAGGCGTGAGAGCGTCCCGAGGTGTGGACGGGGTCGAATTCCGCGCCCTGACAAAGGAGACCAGGGAAGGACCAGCGTTCCACGGTGGTCTCGTCTGACAGGGGGCTGGTGACAGAGTGGGCTGAGAGTGGCAAGGCTGTGCATTGCACACTGCCAGCCACGCCCTCTTGGAGCTCGGAGGTGAATGAGTCAGTTCTTTCAGTGAAGGAAAACAAAAGATTCTCCCCTGGCCCTCCACCGAGGGAAGGAGTGGTGCTGTTACCATCTCCTGAGAAAAAACTGAATTCACCTCAGAGCAGTCCATGTCAGGAGCGCCGCTTAGCCTGCCATTTAACAGGGCAGGGGGCTGAGACGGGCTGGGCTGCTGTCCTGTGACTGCAGGAGGGCGGCCCTCGTGGGGAGCAGTCTGAGGCGTCTGTGCCGGTGGCTGGGTGGAGGCAGCAGCAGGCCGTCGGGGCAGAATATGTTCAATCGCCTCACTCTGCTTTTGTGCGGCCGAGAGCTGTTGGGCAAAGCTCCCGATTGCCCCGCCAAATAGCCCAGCCTGGGAAATAGGGGAGTTGAGGAAACATGTTCGCTCAGCCTCCTGCATATCTGCCAGACTGAGCCATAAATTACATTCCTGGACCACGGCAGTGGACATCATCTGATCGAGAGAGCGTGCAGTAACATTCATCACTTGTAGGACGAGGTCGGTAGCCGCATGCAGCTCATGCACGAGTGCGGGGTCAGTTCTGCCCTCGTGCATGATCCTGAGCACCTTCGCCTGATAGTCTTTAAGGATGGCTATAGCATGAAAAGCTGAAGTTGACGCAGCCTGACTTTGTAGGTCTCCACCACCAAAGTAGACGTAAACCCACAAGCCTTGGACGGGCGCTTTGGGACACAGTTGCATCACAACAGGACGCTCAACAGGGGAAACCCCAGTGTACCCTTGCACCGCGCCACTATTGAGAGCAGTAAAGGCGGAAAAGACTGCCGAGCGGCCATGAAAAGGCAATGGAGACTCCCACGACTTCGACACCTCCTCATGCACTTCTGGGAAGAAGGGCACTGAGAGTTGGCAGGTGCTTTCAGTGTGTGCCGCCACCAGATACCAATCATCCAGCCTTGAGTGTTCTGGGCATGGCGGAGGGTTCCACTTCAGCCCAATGCTCGCAGCTGCCCAGGAAAGCATGGCTGTGAGCTCTGGATCAAACTCGGACAATGGCGGGACTCGCAGAGGAGGCAGCACAGCCGAATCTTCATCTCCGGAGGAATCCAGCCCACCTTCTGATGCAGCGATTGAAGTGACGCCATCCGCCGGCGCCCCAAATGAGACGCTGGGCCCAGGACGGGAAACACCAGTGCCTTCATACGGCAACACCACGGGTTGCAGTGTGCTACAGGGGGGTGCGGCCCGAGGAATATTCGTTGGGTTGGCACACACAAACACACTCAGATTACCCTGACCACCAGCCAAAGTACTGCCTCTCGTGGAGGAAGTAGATTGGGGTGTGGTAGAGGGGACTCTCTCTCCTGAACGGAGATCATGGAGTCTCGATTGCAACACCTTTATGGCCTTGTTCCTGCAGTGAGAACATGAGTCATCTATGAACGCGCGCTCAGCGAGCACGAGGTCCAAGCACGCCAAACAGCGTTCATGCCCGTCAGACGGACTAATCAGCCAACAGCACCCAGAAACAATGCACGGTCGAAACATCTTGAAAAAGACGGGTCACGTGCGGTTCTTTTAGAGTGGAGTTTTTCTCTGCAGAATGCCGAAGCACCCAGGGAGAATGTGCCAGCTGTGTTAGATCACTGCACAGCAGTGTTAATTTCGTTGACTCATAATTTTCGTCAACAACCGTAGAACGCGCTGTCACGCGTTCTACAGGACGTCCTGTACACATCCCCAATACAGCGCTCTAGAGCGGTTCACAATCAATGAATAGTGCACATTTATGACAGGCAATTGTGTATGAACTAATGATGATGAATAATGACAATGTTTACTTTACGATGTTTATATAGTAATATTTTTTAGAGGGTTGTAACAATGCATATTTTATCTCCTGAACTTGAACAAGCATTGAACAGTAGCATCCTGCAACTGCAATAGTAAGGCGCAGACATTTCAAAATAAAAGTTAATGTGTATTTCGAGCTTGTTTATAATTAAAAGTCACACATTATATATTTGTTTTTGCTTACACAATAAACTGTATTTAATTTCATTCAGGAAAGACCAGTATTTGACACACATTCAATAAAGTATCAGGGTTATAATAGTTAACTAAAACCATAAAAAAAACTTCATTACTTGAAATTAAATAAATGTTAACTGAAATTAAAAAAATAAACAAACAAATCAAGCGCCAGCGTTAGTTCTGGCAGGCCACGTAGTCAAGCTCCGCTATCAGCTGATTGGGAAATTCTAACTCCGCCCCTCTTTCAGCTGATCTGTTTCAGCTGATCCTATGCTCTCAATTGGCTTCTCTCAAACAGGGCGCCTTACTTAAGCATTGCTTCACTTCAATCTGCCTGCTTGGACACTTCTGCTGCACGCTGCTTTGCAATCAGGATAAGAATTTATGGTTCCCTTACGAGAGTACTCTCGTATTGCGTTTTGCTAAAACGCTATGGGGGAATTCCTTTCCTCGAGATATTGAAGCAAATTTTTATCCAAAAATACCATGTACATGCAGTGCAGCTGCACAGCTCTCAGCAGGAAGCAGCTGCGTGCTGATTGGCTGTGCCGCTGCAACTGCAGCAACCTATGGCGAGACCGGGGGGCGGGACGGACCAATCAGGTCCTTCCAAATTCCCGCCACAAGGGGCAACAGAATTTGCATAGCCAAGGGTATATAAGACCCACTCTCGCAAGGTTAGTCAGATTAATTCTTCTTCAGCGACTTGCAATCGTTGAGCTCCGGATCGAAGCCCGCCGTCGACACGCACCCAGCGGAACACGCAGCCTGAGGATGTCGGATTCTCCGCCTTCAGCCTGCCTTCCAGCTGCGCCATCCGGCGTTAAAATATCCTTTATACTATGTATGTGTGTTTATGATATGTGCGTTGCTGCCAACGCCACTTCTAAGAGCTTCTAGCTCTCCACCTCTCTTCTCTCGTGCCGCCGCGTGTTTACGCCGCGAACAGAGAACATTGGTCCTCCGCCGCTTCAAATAAAGCCGAGGACAGACGGAGCGCTCCTCTTCTCTCGTTCCGTCGCGCTAAGGCGCCACGGACAGAGAATGTGATACCCCACGGAGCTCTCCCTTTCTCTCGTTCCGTCGCGCTGAGAAGCGCCGCGGACGGAGAAGGTTTTCCCCGCTGCACTGATGACGCCGCGGGCATACAGAGTTTCACTCCTTCCTCTCTCATCCCCACCGCTCTAAATGGCCGTGGACAGAGAACATTATATCCCCGCTGCGGACATACAGAGCTCTCCCTTTCTCTCATTCCGTCGCGCTGAAACGCGCCGCGGACCGAGAAGGTTATATCCTCGCTGCGCTGATGACGCCGCAGATATATGGAGCTCTCCACGCGCCTCCCTCTCTCTCCTCCGCCGCTCTAAATGGCCGTGGACAGAGAATGTTATTCCCGCTGTGCTAATGGCTCCGCGGGCATACGGGGCTTTTCACTCGCTCCTTCTCTTACTCCGCCGCCCTGAAATGGCCGCTGACAGAGAAGGTGATACTGCCGCCACGCGGATGGAAGATGTGCACTTCTACACACGAGTGAACTCAACATAAGCTCTCCTCACTCTTCCTTCTCTCTCGCCCCGCCGCCCTGATATGCCGCGGGCAGAGAATGCTAGAGGAGAGACATGCGAACTCAGGCTGCTGGATATATCGAGAACGCGCTTACGTCACAGCCGTTCTCGCTGCAGCGCGCGCTTGCTGCCAAAGGTAAACAGCCTTATATGGCAGCGCGCGCTCTCTGCACAGCGCGCGTTCGCTGACTAGAGCGCGTCATAACACGCGCTCTCCGTCTGAGCATAACGAGGTCATAAAATGGCTGCCAAGCTTGCGCCTTTTTCCCCTCAAATATCACTTCTCCCAGTTCCCCTATTTAGGCGGCTGGAGTGGTTCAACACTGTAGGCAATGTGTCCACTACATAGTGTGCACTCCTGCATAAGCACTGTTAATTCAGTGCCACAAATCACTCAATAAACCTGATATTCTCCCAGTTCCTTAGTTCAGGTGACTGGAGATGTAACATTGCCATAACTAGCCTGTGGCCAAACATGCTCAGTTGCACATTGACGCTGTTATGCGTTTACCACTGTGAATTCGCTCGCTGGCGTACGCCGCGAATACTCTAATGTAGTGGCGCCCATTATACAGTGCGCGCCACCACACATTATTTACAATGAATCAGAGCTTTCTAGTGGCTAGGTAGACCCGCGCCTGCAGAGCACGCGCTATCCATTAGCCCTGCCGCTAACGTGCACGTGGACTAATCCGCAAGAATGCGTCCACCTTACAGTAACACTATCTAAACACAGTGTTACGAGTTCGTCTGTAGGCAGGTGCCAACATCAAAGTTGTACCCCTACACTAAAGCGCTTCCCTATGTTCCCCAGCTCCCTGCACTCAGGCGGCTGGAAACATTATTCCTACAATCGACGAGCCCGCAACAAACGTGCTCGCCTGTACACATGCACCATTTCCCCGGCGACACAAAGCGTTCGCCACTATTCTGCGTTCTCCGGCCCCCTGCACTCAGGCGGCTGGGAACACTATTTCCCTATTTACTATTTATGAGCCCGTGAGCAACGTGCTCTTCTGTACACAAACACAATCCCCTTGGTAAGCGCCACTTCCAAGGCGACCCAATAAGGCGTGCGTCACCATTCAGTGCACGCCGCCTCTCACAGTGCTACTAGCACAATGCATCCGGGCTAACAGGTCCCTGTTACTCAGTGACCCGCCCCACAAATTAATTCAACCCTTGGCTTCGATAACAAGGTTACTCGCTACAGTTCGCTCGCATACCACCGTGCTTTCGCACTGTGGTAGAGACAGCGGTGAGAAGTGACATGAGTCACGTGCTTCGAACCGAAATATCAAACTGTTAAATTAAGGGAGCGGTGGAAACCGTGCACCCCTCATAGAGCGAGTCAGGCTTTTACAGTCGCTACTTCCTTGTGCCAAAAGAAGGGTGGTGGTCTCAGGCCATTCTAGATTTCAGACATCTGAACAAAGCCCTTATGAAGCGCCCGTTCAGAATGTTGAGAATGAAACAAATCCTCGCACACATCCGCCGGGTGATTGGGTTTTCACTGTGGATCTAAAGGATGCCTTTTTCCACATACAAATAGCCCCTCATTACAGGCCATTCTTGAGATTCGCCTTCGAGGGGAAAAGTTTACCAATACAAGGTGCTACCTTTTTGGTCTATCTCTGACTCCCCGCACGAAGTGCATGGAAGCGGCGCTAACCCCGCTGAGGCTTCGGGGAATGAGAATTCTCAATTATCTCGACGACTGGCTCAGAATAGCTCCGTCAGAGATAGTTATTAAACCACAGATCTTGGCTTCTCAACCATTTAGAATGCTTGGGACTCAGAATCAACGTGGCAAGAGTTTATTGTCTCCCACACAGAAAGTTTAGTTTCTGGGAACAGTATTGGACTCACTGCAGATGAGCGTGCGACTGACGTCACAGCGCGCGCTCTCTGTTCAGATCCGAGCGGTTTCCCTCAGGTCCGGTGCACGCATTCCTCTCAAACACTTTCAGAGGATGCTGGGTCTCATGGCCTCGGCGGCGCTAGTTCTCAGACTGGGTCTGTTGCACATGCGCCCCCTACAGCACTGGCTGAATCGCCACGTTCCAGCTCACGCATGGCTCTCGGGCCGATTGCAAATCAAGGTAGACCACAGCTGTGTGTTGGCTCTGGCTCCTTGGAAAAATCCCGTCTGGTACCAATTCGGGCGTGAGTTTGGGCACTGTTACGAAGTGGAAAGTTATCTCGACAGATGCATCCAACCTAGGTTGGGGAGCCCTTCACGAGGGCAGGCCAGTCTCCGGTCTCTGGTCAGACTCGGAGAAGAGCCTTCATATAAACTGTCTAGAGATGAAAGCGGTCACGCTATCGCTAAGAGCTTTCCTTCCGTACATAAAGCACCACCATGCCCTGGTCCGAACGGACAGCAGGTCGGTGGTAGCCTATATAAATTGCCAAGGCGGTCTGAAAATAATCGATCTGCACACAATGGCGTAAGAAGTCCTAATATGGGCAGAGCACAATACGCTGAGAGCGACTCATGTGCCAGGCATTCTGAATTTGGGTCCGGACATGCTGTCTAGGTGCAATTCAGACAATTGGGGCAGTTCTTGGAGAGGCAAAAGTGGATCTTTTCGCCTCACAAGGCTATGCTCAATGCCGAATATAATTCTCCAAGCACAAGGATGCGTTGGCCCACGAATGGCCCAACCTTCCTCTTTATGCTTTTCCCCCAATCTCAATGTTACCTCAGGTCATAGAGAGGATTAGGGAGAGCAGATGCGCTGTGCTTTAATAGCCCCGCTTTGGAGAAATCAACCTTGGTTCTCACTACTGAATCAGATGTCGGATACAGATTCGTGGCCGGTCCCGCTGAGGAGAGACCTCCTCATGCAGGCGGGACGGCAGATCTGGCATCCCCGTCCCGATCGATGGGCGCTTCATGTCTGGCCCATCAGCGGGTACATGAGAACCTCTCTGAAAAATTATTGAATACCATTACTGAAGCTAGAGCCCCCGCGACCAGGCGGCTCTATTCAGACAAATGGTCAGTCTTTTCGGACTGGTGTAAAGCGCGAAGTCTGACCCCACAGGATTGTGAAGTGTCAGAAGTGCTTACATTTTACAAGAGCTTCTGGACGCGGGTCGTTCCCCCTCCACGCTCAAAATTATGTGGCTGCTATAGCAGCGTATCACATTCAAGTGAACGGACTAACATTGTTCGCTTCCTTAAAGGGGCTAGAAGGCTTCACCCACCTCGCCCCCTCTTCAGTCCTTATATGGGACTTGTCCAGTGTCTTGGATGTCATGAAGAGCTCTGCACTTGAGCCTCTGCATTCGGTGAGCTTTAAGCTCCTGTCACTAAAGACCGCTTTTCTGCTGGCGATCGTCAGTTAAGCGAGTGGGTGATCTGCACGCGCTCTCTGTGAGCGCCTTCGTGTCTGGAATTGGGCCAAACGACTTCAAGTCGTCCTCAAACCAAGACATGGATATGTACCTAAGTGCTTTCAACTCCGTTCAGAGCACAGGTCATTTCACTCTCAGCACTTTCATCACCGATAGATGAAGAAGATGCTAATTTGCTCTGTCCTGTCAGAGCGCTGAGGATATACATGGAGCGTTCCGCTGCTTAGGCAACTGAACAGCTCTTTGTATGCTTTGGCGGCTGCACCTTAGGGTGCGCGGTTACAAAGCAGACCTTGTCACGATGGTTAGTAGATGCTATCTCGTTGGCTTATGAGTCTAAAGATCTCAGCTGCCCTTTAGGCATTAAAGCCCATTCTACTAGAGGCATGGCCTCTTCGTGGGCTTGGTCTATTGGCATTCTCTAAATGATATCTGTGTGGCGGCAGGCTGGGCCTCCCCGTCCACTTATCAGATTATATTAGATGTCCCGGCCTTATAGGCTGGGCTTCTTGCTGTGTACAGTTTTAACCCCTTAAGGCTCGAAAAGTCCGGTCTGGGTTAAGTATTGTATAAGTCATAGCACATTCCTTATACGGCTCGAATTATCTGGCCATTCATTATTCCTGGCCCGACTATGTCCGGTCTATATATTATATTACAAGTATATCGTGTTCATTCTCATTAAGGGCTTGACTCAGGTCTGGCTCATTTTGGGACTTCTTGATATCATATTACGGGTCCACCTAGGTTGGCCTGGGTTTGGTGTCGTCGGCGTTAGAGCCGTTAAGCAAGCACGGCGTTTTGCATTGGTCCCCCATAGCGTTTTAGCAAAACGCAATACGAGAGTACTCTCGTAAGGGAACGTTTCGGTTACTAACGTAACCTCGGTTCCCTAAGATGAGGGAACGAGTATTGCGTTTTGCTTGCCGTGCTTGCTCACTTGCTCAGGAGTCGCTTCAGTCGATTAACCTGACTAACCTTGCGAGAGTGGGTCTTATATACCCTTGGCTATGCAAATTCTGTTGCCCCTTGTGGCGGGAATTTGGAAGGACCTGATTGGTCCGTCCCGCCCCACGGTCTCGCCATAGGTTGCTGCAGTTGCAGCGGCACAGCCAATCAGCACGCAGCTGCTTCCTGCTGAGAGCTGTGCAGCTGCACTGCGTGTACATGGTATTTTTGGATAAAAATTTGCTTCAATATCTCGAGGAAAGGAATTCCCCCATAGCGTTTTAGCAAAACGCAATACTCGTTCCCTCATCTTAGGGAACCGAGGTTACGTTAGTAACCGAAACGTTTTCCTATGCTTTATCATCTATGCATTTTGTGCAGTCTGCTTTATCAAATCATCAAACCATACACAAGGCTTTTTAAAGTGCAATTGCCTTTCACTTTGTATTAATGTATCAAACGGAGCTACAGCAATTCTATGTTCGTTTTGAGTGAGATAAGTAGGCTATGTGTTGGCTAATTATTCAATCACGCAATGTGAGCATTATTTTGGCAAATATTTCTTCAATATTTACATACTTGCGTAAGACGAACATGAGCTACAGCTTTTCAGCAGAATTATACCAGGACATGTACTATTTCATAACTATGGGAGCAGTAACAATTATGACCATGTGTTGGATACTTTCGTCAGCTTATTACTAGACTAACTGCTGTCTCATACGAATGATTTAGTTATTTAGTTATTTATTTAGTTATTTATTTAGTTATTTATTTAGTTATTTATTTAGTTATTTAGTTATTTATTTATTCAGTTATTTATTTATTCAGTTATTTATTTATTCAGTTATTTATTTATTCAGTTATTTATTTAGTTATTTATTTATTTTTCCCAGCTTACCCGAGTATGGCGGTTCAAGTCTAACGTTACAAGTTATTTCCTCAACGAAAGCAACCCCACTTGCTGAGCCTGTTATTTTATCATTTGGCAAACGTTTCACTGGGTTTTGTGTCTCGGGCTCTGGGATACGTGTTCCATTGCAGCGTGTTTAGCAGCGATGGGCGGCGGCCGATCGTCATGAACGTGATCTTGAGAGGTGGCCATCAGAGAGGTATTTATTAGTTAAAAGCACTCGCTGCTCAAATGCATGTTTTGCTTTTAAAACTAAATTTGTCAAGAGCTAATTAAATGAGGAATTCGGCAAGCAAAACAGAATCATATCACAAGGAATTGTACAGTGCGAAATATAGCAAGAGCAATTCGCCCCCACACGGTTCACCTCACATTCATTCAGGTTGTAAACGTGAACTCGCGTTTTCGTCGCATGGTTCACAAACTGTCTAATTTGGAGTTTGCATCGCTGCATTATTTTCATGGACTCTCTGAAGGTATACTAATTAGGGCCCGAGCACCGATGGTGTGAGGACCCTATTGGATTTCGAAAGTTTATTATTAGGGCCCAAGCCCTGAAAGGGCGCAGAGCCCTATTGTTCTTCCTCAGATTATTAGGGCCCAAGCCCTGAAAGGGCGCAGAGCCCTATTGTTCTTCCTCAGATTATTCTTTGTTTTGTTTTTTTGTTTTTTTAGGGCCCAAGCCCAAAGGGCGCAGAGCCCTATTGTTCTTCCTCAGATTATTAGGGCCCAAGCCCAAAGGGCGCAGAGCCCTATTGTTCTTCCTCAGATTATTAGGGCCCAAGCCCAAAGGGCGCAGAGCCCTATTGTTCTTCCTCAGATTATTTAGGGCCCAAGCCCTGAAAGGGCGCAGAGCCCTATTGTTCCCCTAAGGATTATTCTTTGTTTTTTTTTTTGTTTTTTTTTTTTGTTTTTTTTTCGACTTCCCGGGTACTTTTGGGGCACTTAACATGCTCGAAAACTCTTGAAACTTCGCACAGGCGTCGGAATGCGCGGCCATCAGAGCCGGGCTGAAGCTGGTACCCGGGCGTGGCAGGGGGG